>NC_030683.2:14315627-14649828 GCF_000004195.4 Xenopus tropicalis | reverse complement strand
GAAAAATATCAGGAATCACTTAGTGTGTGAGCCTGGAACTTGTAATTAGCTCAGTAATCTGTGATAATACTTAAAAAGGCCACTTCAGGGTAATCCAGTTGTTTGGCCTCAAGCCAAGGTTCTCACCACATAGGTCTGGGCAGGCTATAGCTAATCCTACAGGCTTGTCCTTGTCACACATAGAACTCTGGTCGCTCTTTCCCCTGTGAGATCACGCCAGACCCCTTGTTGTTAGAAGACAAACTCTTTTCTTGCAAATGAATACTAACACTATAATAACACCGTAATAGGGTAATAAAATAACAACTAGGGATGCGCCAGGCATGGATTCACAGCGAATTTCCATGTTTCGCCATTGGTGCATTGCTTCACAAAACGGATGAAAAAAATTTGTGACGGAAAAATTTGCCATGTGTCCAAAAATTGTCGCAAGAATAGTCCCGCGTCCAAAAATTGACACAAGAAAAGTCACGCGTCCAAACATTGTATCAAGAATAGTTGCAGGCTTCAAAAGAATAGTCGCGCCTCCAAAAATTGCCCCAACAATAGTCGAAGGCGGCAAAAGAATAGTCGCACAACAAAAGAATAGTCGCCGGCGACAATTTTCTAAAGATTCATTTATTTTTCGGCGAAGCGATACGGGACAGATTCGCACATCACCACCCATAACTCTTAAACATCTAACCAGAAAAGACTACCTGTTTAGAATATATTTCTAGACCTGTATCTTTTGCCACTTTATTACACTGTGAACATTAAACAAGAAGGAAAGCCACCCTTCCACCAAAGTCCCCTTCCCATGGCTTTGCTTCCACCCCATATAACCAGTTCATCGGAAAAGTGTTCCTCTCATAGGGGCATTTGCTAAAACAAGTGATGAGCGTATCTGTCCCATTTCACCGAAAAATTTGCGAAATGGTGAAAAATGTGCGAAATGCGTTTTTTTTATTATGCATGTGGGCCTTTTTTTTACGTGCTCCAAATACATAAAAGGGCATTTTACATTTTTTTTTTTGTAGATGGTTAAATGCAGAAATTAGCTGCAAATAAACTCTATAAATAGCCCACTCACCACTAACTAAAACGCAGTTTTTTTTAGTTTGTGGTTTTTTGATACCGCAAAAGAAAGTGACCTTTTCAGCAGTTTATTTTGCAACAGAACCATTACAATTCCGAATGCTAAAATATGCCAGCTAAAACCTGTTGAGATTATCTAGAAGTCAATGGCAGATGTCCCTTTTACAATTGCAAGATCGTTCTTTGCTTTGTGGTTTTAGAAGTTTTTGGGGGCTTTTTGATGCTGGCTTTTGTGTGACAATAGGAAAAAGTCGTGGTTATTGTGCAACAACTCGAGAAAGTTTCAGCTTTTATGACTTTTTTACGACTTTTTTTTGTTCATGCTTTTTCAGTTTGGCTCTATTGATAAATGACTGCTATTCTTGTACATGAGTTTTTTCGTGGTTTCATGGTTTCAAACAAATATAGAAATCAAGTTTTAGAACCCCTCCCTCCCCCCTTGGTTTACCTCCTTAAATAATGCAGAGATCAGGGTTGTCAGGTATCATCCCGTGCCACTTCAGGAACTCTTTTGTTGGAGAACAGATGTTGCCATTGATGTGAAAATAAGGGCTTTTATTTTATCTAATGAAGTGCTGCCCATTAGCATTTTTGCAAGTGGATCCGACAGTGGAAAGACTTTGGGGGATGTGCACCTACAGTATCACAAATTTTTGTAAAAAATTTCCACCTATTGCTACTAGTGATGAGCGAATCTGTTCCGTTTCGCTTCGCCGAAAAATTCGAGAATCTTTCAAAAGATCCGCGAAACGGCAAAAAATTCGCGAAACGGCGAAAATGTCATGCGACAAAAAAATTGTCACACGCGGCTATTGTTTTGTCGCACGCGGCTATTATTTTGTTGCGCGGCTATTGTTTTGTCGCCCGCGGCTATTGTTTTGTCGCACGGCTATTGTTTCGTCGCACGCGGCTATTGTTTCGTCGCCCGCGACTATTGTTTTGTCGCACGGCTATTGTTTCGTCGCACGCGGCTATTGTTTCGTCGCCCGTGACTATTGTTTTGTCGCGCGGCTATTGTTTCGTCACCCGCGGCTATTGTTTTGTCGCACGGCTATTGTTTCGTCGCACGGCTATTGTTTCATCGCACGCGGCTATTGTTTCGTCGCCCTCGACTATTGTTTTGTCGCACGGCTATTGTTTTGTCACACGCGGCTATTATTTCATCGCCCGTGGCTATTATTTTGTCGCGCGGCTATTATTTTGTCGCCCGCGACAATTTTTGGACGTGCAACGAATCCATGCCTGGCGAAACTTTTCGCCCATCACTAATTGCTACCTATTTCTGCCATCTGTGCTAGATATGGAGACTATTGCCTAGTTACTGTATATGTGTTATGGTCAGTGCATTTAAAGTAATATAGAAAAAAGAATTCATTTCTTGTGTGGTTTGAGCTTTTCCTCATGTAAACATCTCACTGGTTCCCTTGTAGCTATAAATCTATGGGATGTAATAACATAATGGTAGATATGACTGATTTGCTCCAAGTCTTAAGATTCTGTTCAACTCTTGCTAAGTTGATGTGTGTCATGCTCTACTCACTAGGCAAATCATAACTGCTCCTTCTGTTTCTCCACTCATGCAAACATGGCATCCAGGACGCTACTCGGCAGGGTGCTGCATCTTAAAAGCTCTAAGTGTCAGGTTGTGTTAGTGCTACTCTGAAAAAATAAATAAATCTATATTTACTCAGTCATGTCCTGCAAATAATTCCGTGACACAGTGGGATGTCAAGTATATCATTATTATTTACAGATTGTCCTAACCAATCAAATCAGGAACTGTCCAAAGGCACTTTATGAATAGAATTAATTCCTGGAGGGTCCTTGTTTTTAGGCATTGGATTGTATTGAGTATTGTTCAGTAGAGCAATTTCTTATGGACAGTATCCACCCAGTACATCTGCTTTCCACTGCCTCCAGTGGAAATAATATAGAGGTATCTATAAATATACCATCATTATTATCACATATTTTTTCTTTAAAATATGAAATACTGTGGGGCACATTTACTAATCCACGAATCCGAATCCCGAATGGGAAAAAATCGGATTGGAAACAAAAATTTTGTGACTTTTTCATCGCCGTCGCAATTTTTTCATCGCCGTCACGACTTTAGCGTATTTTGCGTGACTTTTTCATCGCTGTCGCGATTTTTTCGTATTGAGCAATTGTAAACGCTGGAAAAACCAATCCGATTTTTTCGCGACGGCAGCAAAAAAGTCACGGAAAATATACGATAAAGTCGTAACGGCGATGAAAAAATCGCAGGACATACGAAAAAGTCGCGACGGCGGTGAAAAAGTTGCAAAAATACCGATCATTACGAAAAAACGCGTTCAGATGCTTTCGGTCCATTCCTGGATAAGTAAATCGGCCCCTGTGTGGTAAAACACAGTGCAGTTGTGGTATGCTGAAATAATAACAGTTGCTCAATCTGAATATTGCCCTTTCAGTAGACATCTTGCTAGTGCCCAGGTTGGAATCGAACCCAAGTCCTCAACAGTAGTGATGAGTGAATTTTTTTGCCAGGCATGGATTCACAGCGAATTTCCACATTTTGCCATTGGCGTAATGTTTTCACGAAACCGTAAAAATTTGTAGAGGAAAAATGCGTTGCACAAATATTTTTCATGTTGTGCATCAAATTGGTGATGATTGCGTCAAAAAAGGGCGTGACCGAATCAAATTGGGCACAGACACAAATTGGGGTGACCACGTAAAAAAGGCGTGGGCGCGTAAAAATTGGGCGCGGTCACTTCAAAAAAGTGCAGGCAACAAAAAATAGACGCGGACGACAAAAAATTGTGGGACAAATGCGTTTCACAAATTTTTTACCATTTTAAAAATTTTCTTGTTGTTTCGCAAATTTTATGGTGAAGCGAAAAGGGACAGATTCGCTATACACTAAACCACATTTGCTATTAGCATTAACGTTGTAGTTGAAACTTTACTTTTTGAAGATGTGTTATGTTGCTGGCATCCATACAGGAGTAGACCTTCAATGCCTACAAAGTTGACTTTGATTGACTGATGTGTAATTTCATTACAAAATTCCTTTGGGTCAGACTCCAGACATTTTGGTCCACTAGGGAGCCATATTATATCACAAAAGTGTTCAGGGAAAGGATTTGACTTTGGAGTTTCTATTTTTTGGTTCTAAAAAGACATCGTTATGCTAAATTAGGCTGATAAGTTCTAATTTTTGTTGACTGTGGACAGTTATACTCCTCACTGATGTGAAGGCCATATATCTAAATATGTCATAGGTAGTGATGAGCGAATCTGTCCCGTTTCGCTTCACTGAAAAATTCTCGAATCTTTCAAAAGAAACGTCGAAAATGTCGAAAATGTCGCACGTCAAAAAAAAATTGTCGCCCGCGGCTATTCTTTCGTCGCACGTCTATTCTTTTGTCACCCACGGCTATTATTTCGTCGGCTGCGGCTATTATTTAGTCGCACGGCTATTATTTCATCGCCCGCGGCTATTATTTCGTCGCCCGCGGCTATTATTTTGTTGCGCGGCTATTATTTTGTCGCCCACGACTATTATTTTGATGCGGGCGACAATTTTTGGACGTGCGGCGAATTTTTCCGCGACAATTTTTTCATCCGTTTCGCAAACAATCCGCCAATGGCAAAACGCGGAAATTCGCCGCGAATCCATGCCTGCCGAAACATTTCGCCCATCACTAGTCATAGGTAAGGGACTCTTTTGTTTGTGCTGTTATGTACATATTTCAGCCTCACCAAATTAAAATAATGAAAACAAAATTGTGCAGAACTTTTAATTCATAATAACGAAAATAAAATAAAATACAGTTATGGTGGCTATATTGAAGAGGAGGCTTTTCAAACTCGCAAGAGGATATATTTTTAATGAGCTGAAGTGCATAAACAATTAGGAAGGAATAATTGAATCAGTCTAATCAGGAAGAAGCAGAAGTTTGCCTACGGGATCCTGCTGTAGTCAATTGACGCTGTTATCTGAAATTTTATCTGTTAAGCTAATAGTAGCAATGGGTCCGATGTCACATAGTGGTAATTGGTTTACTCTAGAGACTTCAAAATAAAGAAATGGTAACTAAAAGCACATTTTTGATGCAACAGGCTACTGTTTAATATGTACCATTTCCATGTTCAAACATACTGCTTCCAATGGGGCACTATACCTGTGAATGGATGTTGCAATCCAAAATGAAGGCTTTTCATATGAACAACTTTTTTGAAGCTCTTCGATTGGTTTCAGGATATTTTCTTCCATCTCCATGTTCAAACACACCACTTCCAAAGGGGCACCACACTTGGGAATGGATACTGCAATCCAAAACGAAGGCTTATAATATGCTTTACTTTTTTATAGCTCTTTGCCTACCCGGAACCTTAGATCTTCTTGACCTTATTGGATCGTTTCTTCCATCTCCATGTTGAAACACACCACTTCCAAGGGGCTTTATACTTTAGACTGGATTTTGCGATCCAAAAGAAAAGCTCATCGTATGTTTTGCTTTTCTAAGAACTTCTAAGAACAGCAACTCAGACCGTCTTCACCTTAATGGTATTGCCTACCCGGAACTTTGGATCTTCTTGACCTTATTGGATAATTTCTTCCATCTCCATGTTGAAACACAGCACTTCCAAGGGGCTTTTTACTTTAGACTGGGTTTTGCAATCCAAAAAGAAAAGCTCATCGTATGTTTTACTTTTCTAAATACTCATAAAAACAGCAACTCAGACTGTCTTCAACTTAATTGTATTGCCTACCCAGAACTTTAGATCTTCTTGACCTTATTGGATAGTTTCTTCCATCTCCATGTTGAAACACACCACTTCCAAGGGGCTTTATACTTTAGACTGGGTTTTAGGATCCAAAAGAAAAGCTCATCGTATGTTTTACTTTTCTAAATACTCATAAAAACAGCAACTCAGACCGTCTTCAACTTAATTGTATTGCCTACCCAGAACTTTAGATCTTCTTGACCTTATTGGATAGTTTTTTTCCATCTCCATGTTGAAACACACCACTTAAGAGGGGCTTTATACTTTAGACTGGGTTTTGCGATCCAAAAGAAAAGCTCATCGTATGTTTTGCTTTTCTAAGAACTTCTAAGAACAGCAGCTCAGACCGTCTTCACCTTAATGGACATTATTTTCTTTACTGTAGCATAATGCAAAATAAATCTATGAACTGTTTTCCTCTACCTGTATTCAACACAGTGATATTAATTTGGGTACTCCTGTGAAAGTGGCAGACTGTCATGAGCGATCGCCGCTCCTTGCCTGCCACGAGTGATCGGCGGCGTCCTCCTTCTCGGCGCGGTGTAAAATCCAAGATGGCGGCACCCAGGACTCCCCGTGGGCGCAAGGATGCCGGCACGGTGACGTCACGCGCTGTGGTGCCAAATTCAAAAATAAAAGGACGCCAGAGACCCAGGTTCAATGCCCGAGTATAGCTCTTTATTGCTATTGTGTTCCTGGGTCTCTTAGCCTTTCCTGCTTCTTCTGTTGCTGACCATCTGCTTGTTCCTGACCTTGAACCTTGCTGCCTGCCTTATTGAACCTTTGCCTGAACCCGACCTCTCTTTTGGATTTCCCTGAACTGTACTTTGCTTGGACTCGCTGGAAAAGGACTTCCTCCTTGATCCTGACAACACCCCCCCCCTGTGGGTGCCGAAGGCCCCCGCTGACACAGACTGATTTGGCAACAGCTTTCATTTATCTTAGCTTTTGAAAACCCCAGTAAAGTGTTTGATGGATGGTATATGGAGAAAGAACGTTGATTGTTCACTATTCAATGTAATGATTTTGGGGGTGGGAAAGAGAGGAGAAGACCTTTCATGTTTGTTGATCATGTCAAAAAGCAGGAAGGTTTTGCCTGTATATATATATATTTATTTGTCACGTAAACATCATTTTCAAGTTATACTATATAAAAAAAATTAGTTTATCTTAATAAATATGCCCAGAAAAATATTGCTTCTATATTGCTGCAAAGCATATCACAGCAGTTTAAAAGATTTTGCATTATTACCAGGGGCTTGATTGAAACAGAGGCTTAAATGGATTACATTTCAAGAAACAAGTTAACTTTCAGGTGAAATTACCATGAAAGAAAAAATTAATAAGCTTTGACTAAATATGCCATTGACTGAAGTGTGCTTAAGCCTTTCTCTCCAAGTAGAATTTATTAAAGTATATTCCACTTTATAGGTATGGTTTTTTTGTTACTGGATCGCTGGGATTAATAAAGTCCTTCTAGGGAAATGGGGGTACCATTTTATAGACCCCTTTACTCCTTATTTATCACTATTCATCTTTATACAATCTATTAAACAGATCAGGAATGCAGAATTCCTTTTTGATTGTCAAATCGGTTCAGAGTTGATTCTTTGAAGCCTGAGCTTGTTCTGCTCCTGGAATTCTAATTCTTTTTATCAACATGTCAGTCTTGACTTTCTGTTCATTAAAAACAACTTTTGTGCAGTGCAAAAAAAAAAAAAAAAAAAAAATATTTATACAGAAAGTAGGTGCAGGCACTTCCCAGGGGTCAAGTGAGGTTTTAGTTTAAATAATGTGGAAAACATATTAAATATTTCTATATTTTCGCTTTTAGTTTCTTTTATCTTCCATTTCAATGTACATATACAGTAAAATACAACTTATGGCTGACCACTGAATTATTTGTATAGATATTTAATAGGGCATTAAGATTTAATTGTTCTTAAAAATAATTGCAGTTTCCCATTCAAACATTTTTACACTTAGCTTGTGAATATTAAGCAAATTTGCTGAAATTGTACTATTTTCAGAGATCTGAATGTTGAATAGACGGATACTTTTGTTCATGTTATTTTTACTTGCTTTACTGGCAAATTCAAACTGAGCAGATGGGGGTTCAAAACACTATAGATGTCATTTAAGACCCTAGAGAGGCAAGCCCCATTTTGCTCATCTATGGAGCACTTGCCAGATGAAAAAACTGGTGGTCAGTAAAGTACAGAGCCTCAACATGCACGGCTAAGCCCTGTCCTTACTGACTGCCAAAGAAGAGGGCGGCAGCGAGTAGCGACTTGTACCTTGCACCTCAGAATGACGAGGAGAGGACGATAACATGCCTCCCCTAGCGTGCCCCTTTTGACTCTTGTGGGGCCTAAATCGGGCCTTGCTAGATTCAAAGAACAGTCCACAGGTCTCTTTGCTCCAACTTAGAACCCAGAGGCCTGTGGCTATTCCCACAACACCCTACACATTGGGCAAAATGCAAAATGGTCAAATGCAGCCTCTGTGTTCTATCAAAGAGTTCTATCAAGGAGAAGGAAAGTCATTTTGGCATTTTACTGCCAATAGATTCACCACATTAGTGCGACCTAGAACACTATATTTATTCTGCAGAAAGCTTTACTATACCTGAGTTAACAGCCCTAGAAGCTTTCTCTGTTTGTTTAAGCTAACAGCTGCCATTTTAGCTTGGTGTTCATAACTTCCTGCTGTATAGCTCTAGCCATTGTAGGTCAGATTACACATTCCTAAGGGTGGGGGGAGTGGGCTTTATGAATTCTTATTGGGGGGGGGGCAGGAGAAGGGATAAAGGAGAGAATTGTGCAGGGAATGAAGGATTTCTCTCCTGAGAGAGGAAGTCTGGTACCAAAGAACATGTTTACAAAAAAGGAGACAAGAAATCCTGTGTTTCTTTTGATAGAGGACTCAGTGCAGCTTTACTGTGAGTGCTTATGGCTGTAATTACATAGACCTTTCTAATAAAGCTCATTTAGTTTTTACCTTTCCTTCTCCTTTATTTAGAAAGCCCCTGGGGAGAGGTTCAAGATCCTATGGCCTCCCCACACCTGCCCCTTTAGAATCTTTTCAATGCCCCACACAGTGGGCAAATTAAAAAAAAAATGAGCCATTGTAACCTTTTATTTGCACTTTGCACAAATGGGGGCATTGAAAATGTGCCCTTTTATAGTGGTGGTCTTTGCTTTACCATTTATCATTGAGCTACACTGTCTGACCATGAACTTCTCTTCTGCCTGTTTCAGGGGACTTTGTAAGAACAGTTTTATTCTATAACTTCAAAAGTACTTGATTTTCTGCCTTTCCCTCTAGGATTTTTCACAGTTGTAGGAAAATTGCTAGTAACAACATTATCAAACAAAACCCCCCGGCTGCCTTGATTCCGACTGAAGATCCAATTATAAAATATGTGAAGATTTCGCTTTGGTTAAAATGACAGTCATGCTGGTCACCTGATGTTTTGTTCCAGTACCGAGGGAAGCTCGCTCAGTTATGGCAACGGCATATGGCAACTAACTGGTTCTCGTTGACATTATCTCTTCGCTCCGTGTGTCTGTTCTTCTCAGAAGCACTATTTTTATTTTAAGTATAAAGAACATTGCAAATTTGTGTTTAGAATTAGTTCAGCAATGGCGTAGAACAGAAACAAATCGAAACGATCATTTGAGAAGCTGCACATTTGCTCTGGGTTTTAAGTCACCTTAAAGGTTCTCTGTCACACCTCGACTGTCTGAATCCCTTTAAAGGGCCAGATCTTTAAACATGACAGCTGTCGGAATGTACCATGTTTATTACAAAATCTTGTTTTAAGAAATATATTTTTCTTTGTGATATTGGTTATTTATTAATAAGGGACATAGGAAGGTACTGGCTGATTCTTTATGGTTCATTGGAAAAAGGTGAAACACAGTGGAACAGTGAGGTTAGAAACAAGAACCAGAGGCAAGAAGAAAAAGATAGAAGGCTTAGTTTGTCTGGTTTGCTTCCATTTCCCCTACAGAAGAAGGCACTGGTAGAACTATGTAGGTGTCTAAAATATAAAGACAGAGACAAGGAAAATGGTTACTGTTCACTATGCTTCCATTTCACCTACAGAATACAGGTTTATAGTAGTGGTTCACAGGCTGGACCCATGTGTTTACCCATGGGTTGGGCAGGTTTGGGTTGACAATTTACTTCTTTGTGGTATTGTCGGCAGAGGACCCACCCCACCGGTTTACTTTGTAACTTCCCACAAGCCCTCCCTATAGTGCATCCCCCAGCAACCAATTAGAAGTTAGCTTTTATGTGTTTTAATGGCAGGGATAGACCCCTGGTCTTCCTGTTAATCTACTAGTGGATTTCTGTGTTGATCCAATGTTGGCTTTTTGAGCTCAGGGTTATGTGTAATCCAGAAAAGCATTTTTTACCGCCTGTGCCTTCTTGCTGTCTGCCTTGATATTTGGTTTGTCTCATTGACTTTTCCTTGCCTGCCACCTGCTTTAACCTATTGTCTGAATAGGGACTTGCCGTGCCATGTGCCTTCAACCACTGGCCAGATATATCCACTTTTATTTAACCTGCTATTCCTTCCAAGTTCATTACATTATTGCTATTTAATCAGTAATTTAGTTCTGGTTTCTATGAAGCCTTTGTATGAGTTACATGGCACATAGGCTCCTTCCTGTCAGTTACACCCCTGTGATCTTACCTGCCATTTTGTCTGCTGCGGATAAAATAGTATAAAATAATGAATAAAATAATGAAAGAATATCTCTAATTGGTTACAATGGGTTACTGCTCTTGTAAAAAAAAAAATGTCTATAATATAGGGAACATTTACATTTTTTTTCATGATTTTTTTTAAAACTCAGTTTTTTTAATGTAAAAAACATGAATCTTTCACCATTTATTATACTTCAAAACCACAAAAAACACTAATACAAAATGTACTATATAAAGCCGTCGAGGTCATGTAGAATTCAATGGGAGTTGTTGTAGGCAAATTGTAACAATCTTTATTTGATTTGTGGTTTTAGCGGTTTTCAGGTAAAAACATAGAAATATTTGTGGGTTTTATTTTCTTTTCGTTTTTGTTCCTCATTTTAATTTGTGCTTTTCAATTTAGATCTTTAATAAACGGCTAGATGTTTGTGGTTTTAGTGGAAATGAGTTTATTTGTGTGGTTTCAAAAACCACAAAAATCAGATTGTTGATAAATGTGCCACTAAAGGGGGCATTTGCTAAGCTGTAACTTTTTCGGGTCAGGGTTTTTGACGTGGAAAATAAACAAACCCCAAAAAAGTTATGGGGAAAAATTAGGGATTTATTGTGCCTTTTTCCATGACAATTCTGAATCCAAAAGCTCTCCACCTAAAACCTGTCAAGGTCATGCAGAAGTCCATGGCAGATGTCTCTTCCCTTCCTTGAAGTTTTATTTTTTGCTTAGATCTTTTTTGAGTTATCTGGATTTTTGACATGGCTGGTTTTTGTGTGACAATTCAAAAAAGTCATGGTTTTTGTGTGATAAGTCGAAAAAGTCCTGCTTTCGTGACTTTTCTAAGACTTTTTCCTGCACATGCTTTTTCACCTCAGATTTTTTTTTTTATAAATGTCTGACATTCATGGAAATTAGTTTATTTGTGGTTCCAAAAATATAAAAAGAGATACATTTGAGTCATCATAAATCTGCCCCTAAATTTGTGTAATATTGATTTCTAGCTAGGGCAAATTTACAAACAAATCATTAGGGTTGAGGAGATTGCCTCATAGAGATGCAAATAAACAAAAGGAATTCTGGGAACTAATCAGATTCCCAACTACAGACCGGTTTCGCCCTTCACTAAACTGATGAGCCCCAAGAAGGGTGAAACCAGTCTGTAGTTGGGAATCTGATCAGCTATTATCCTGGCTTCTGCTTTAAAAACCCAGTGGGGGAGCATTAACCTATAGGATAAACCCATGTAAATGGGATTTTTCTAGGAACCTTAAGGAATTTGTTCCTAGAATCCCTTTGGTCTATTTGCATACATATGAGGCGGTCTCCTCAACCCATTTAACTTGTTTGTGTATCCCCATTCCTGGCTCTACCTAAGCTGATCTGAAAACCCTGCACTACACTGATGAGCCCCAAGAAGGGCTAAACCGGTCTGTAGTTGGGAATCTGATCAGCTATTATCCCGGCTTCTGCTTTAAAACCCAGTGGGTAAGCTTTAGCCTATAGGATAAACCCATGTAAATGAGATTTTTCTAGGAGCCTTAAGGAATTTGTTCCCAGAATCCCTTTGGCCTATTTGCATACGTATGAGGCGGTCTCCTCAACCCACTTGAGTTGTTCGTGAATCTCAACTCCTGGCTCTACCTAAGCTGTTCAGAAAGCCTTGCACTACACTGATGAGCCCCAAGAAGGGCTAAACCGGTCTGTAGTTGGGAATCTGATCAGCTATTATCCTGGCTTCTGCTTTAAAACCCAGTGGGTAAGCTTTTGCCTATAGGATAAACCCATGTAAATGAGATTTTTCTAGGAGCCTTAAGGAATTTGTTCCCAGAATGCCTTTGGCCTATTTGCATTTGTATGAGGCGGTCTCCTCAACCCTCTTGACTTGTTCGTGAATCCCCACTCCTGGCTCTACCTAAGCTGTTCAGAAAACCCTGCACTATACTGATGAGCCCCAAGAAGGGCCAAAGCAGTCGGTAGTTGGGAATCTGATCAGCTATTGTCCTGGCTTCAGCTTCAAAAACCCCAGTGGGTGAGCTGTAGGCTATAGGTTAAACCCATGTAAATGAGATTTTCTTGGAGCTCTTTGGGATTAGTTCCCAGAATTCCTTTTGTTTGGCCAGTGTCAGACTGGCCCACCAGGATACCAGGAAAACTCCCGCTGGGCCCCGGTGTCAGTGGGCCCTCCTGCTCCTGACCATTTGGTCTGTTTCATGGTCATTCCCTATTTCTGAATGGGAAGAAAGAGAAAGAGGAGAAATAGATGCTAGCATGTAAATAAAAAGGACTGGGAGAATAAAGAGGTTGGGTGAGGAAAGGAGGAAAAATAGTTTGGGGAGTGGGCCTAGGGTCTAAGGTTTTCTGGTGGGGCCCCTGGGGTCCCAGTCCGACACTGTGTTTGGCTAGGGTAAAGAAACCATACCAAATAAATAACTTCCATGTATTCCATTCATATTCCTAATATTTGCTTCACTAAGTGATGCTGCTCTGAACTGAATGGTATTTAATTTTAATACTAACAGGACTATAGAACGGCTCAGGGAAGGCAGGGAGTGATTGGAACACATAACACGTACACCTGAAGAGTAATTTAATGTGTATTGCAAAAAAAGAAAAAAAAAAAATTGCATAAGTAGGCAAATTGTGGTGATGCTAGAGTTTGTATACTCTTATACAAATACATTCCAATATATTCTACATTTCTACCAACCCATTCTCAGAAATCACTAGCAGTAAATTAAAATCTTTGGAAAAAGGAATGTATATAGGATTCATAAAATTCAGATTAGAGATTGCAACATTATAAATTCAAAACAAATAATAACAGAACCATAAACGAGCCAACTTGTTTCACTTGCAAATCTGCAGGTAGCCAACCTGAATGCAAATGACCAACACGAGCATCTCTAGGCTCGTTTATTTATTTATAACAAAACTACAAACTTTAGCAATTGCATGCTGTACCAAAGGTAAATAGGAGAGGACTTTCTATTAAATATGCAATTCCAGAGTCTTTAGCTTACTCAGGTTATAAATACTTTACACATATTTTTTTAAGATGGGTCCTTGTTTATTTATTCAGAATTGGTCTCCTATTGTATTGATTGCTTGTTTTTTTTATATTAGTGGTTACAAGTCTAAAAATAGGTGGAAAAAGGTATGAGAAATTAACTTTTCATGGGGAAGGAACTGATTTGCTGGAATATATGGAGGTGCTTTAATTGCAAACAGAAGCTAAATATCTGGGATGCCAATACTCCATGAAGAACCATAGACAAGACTGCAGATTTTGCTGGAAAAATTAATTGGACAACTAATAGCAGAATGGCCTGCCTATGGCTGACCAGAGAAGCTGAGATCCAGAGCACAACAATTATTATTATTATTATTAACACTTATTTATAAAGCGCCAACATATCCCGCAGCGCTGTACAATAAGTGGGTTCCATACATTGGACATACAGAGTAACATATAAAGCAATCAATAACCGATACAAGAGGTGAAGAGAGCCCTGCCCAAAAGAGCTTACAATCTACAAATGTACATTATTATTATTATTATTATTAACATTTATTTATAAAGCGCCAACATATCCCGCAGCGCTGTACAATAAGTGGGTTCCATACATTGGACATACAGAGTAACATATAAAGCAATCAGTAACCGATACAAGAGGTGAAGAGAGCCCTGACCAAAAGAGCTTACACTCTACACATTTATTATTATTATTATTATTATTAACATTTATTTATAAAGCGCCAACATATTCCGCAGCGCTGTACAATAAGTGGGTTCCATACATTGGACATACAGAGTAACATATAAAGCAATCAGTAACCGATACAGGAGGTAAAGAGAGCCCTGCCCAAAAGAGCTTACAATCTACAAATTTATTATTAACAATTATTTATAAAGCGCCAACATATTCCGCAGAGCTGTACAATAAGTGGGTTCCATACATTGGACATACAGAGTAACATATAAAGCAATCAATAACCGATACAGGAGGGGAAGAGAGCCCTGCCCAAAAGAGCTTACACTCTACAAATGTATTATTATTAACATTTACTTATAAAGCGCCAACATATCCCGCAGCGCTGTACAATAAGTGGGTTTCATACATTGGACATACAGAGTAACATATAAAGCAACCAATAACCGATACAAGAGGTGAAGAGGGCCCTGCCCAAAAGAGCTTACAATCTACAAATTTATTATTATTATTACTATTATTAACATTTATTTATAAAGCGCCAACATATCCCGCAGCGCTGTACAATAAGTGGGTTCTATACATTGGACATACAGAGTAACATATAAAGCAACCAATAACCGATACAGGAGGTGAAGAGAGTCCTGCCCAAAAGAGCTTACAATCTACAAATGTATTATTATTATTATTTTTATTATTAACATTTACTTATAAAGCGCCAACATATTCTGCAGTGCTGTACAATAAGTGGATTCCATACATTGGACATACAGAGTAACATATAAAGCAATCAATAACCGATACAGGAGGTGAAGAGAGCCCTGCCCAAAAGAGCTTACAATAAGATATACATAGTGCTAAGTGGTAAGGTGTTATATAGTACAATGGTGGTTATAACTGAATATTACCATTCAAGACCCCCTTCATTTATTATAACCAGCACTTGGATGAATGTATGTGATCCATATAAATAAGCAAGCATTTGACTTTTTTAAAAATGCAAGTTTATTTGAATTAGAAAAAAACTCTCCAATTTACAAACTTGAAAATCGATAAATAAGGCCAGTTGTGTTGGAGGTTTTATGTTGTTTATCTGGAGGTCTAACCAATGTAGACTAGGCTTCACAAGGCACTTATAATTGTTGACATTCTTACAGTTACATGAAACCCCTTCTATCCAGTGTATGACCCTTCTGTATAAAGTATTTCTCTCTATGAATTATGGACTCTTCATGAATTATAGAGGCATTGACTCATGTTCGTTTGTTGACAAGTAACTTTAACAAAGTATAACGATGGATGGCTTGGGTAACATTTACAATTAGGGATGTACCAAACCCACTTTTTTGGGTTTGGCCGAACCCCTGAACCCACCCAGCAGGATTTGGCCGAATCGCAAACTGAATCCAAATCCTAATTACCATATTCTGATTAGGATCGGAAGGGGTTAAAAAAAATTTCACTGCCCATTTAACCCTTTCCGAATTCTAATTAGCATATGCTAATTTTTGCTAATTAAGATTTGGCCGAAGATCCATCCCTATTTACAGTTAGTGATGGACGAAATGTATCGCCAGGCATGGATTCGTGGCGGAAAAATTCACCGTACGTCCAAAAATTGTCGCCGGCGTCAAAAAAGAATGGTCGCGGGCGTCAAAAGAATAGCCGCGCGACTAAATAATAGCCGCGGGGAGCGACAAAATAATAGCCGCGGACGACAAAATAATAGCCGCGGACACCAAAACAATAGCTGCGGGCGTCAAAAGAATAGCCGCGCGACGAAATAATAGCTGCGCGACGAAATAATAGCTGCGCGATGAAATAATAGCTGCGCGACGAAATAATAGCTGCGGACGACAAAATAATAGCCGCGCGACGAAATAATAGCCGCGGGCGACAAAAAAAATAGCCACGGACGACAAAACAATAGCCACGCGAGAAAATAATAGCCGTGGGCGACTATTTTTTTTGTTGCACGACATTTTCGCCGTTTTGCGGATCTTTTGAAAGATTTGCAAATTTTTCGATGAAACAAAACGGAACAGATTCGCTCATCACTATTTACAATATGAACATTTAATTTGTCTACAGGTTGGTTCTGGTTTTGTTCCAATAATGGTTTATAATAGGCTCTTAAATAAAATGTGTAGAAACTGCATTTCTTTAACCCCTAGTACATTTATCAGTCCAATCTTTAACCATGTGATGGAGGGGGCAGCCATTTGTTTTTAGGCTGATTGTGCCCTGGCAAACTGATCTTTTCTCTACTGAAATTTAAATGTATTTTTAACAACATTCATTTGGATCTTTAAAGTGATCTCTTAACAGTTTTCGCTGTTGTCGCTTCTGTCTATTTCTGGAAACACATATCAAGTTTTGGAAGTTTCAGGGTTTAAAGAAATCTTCTATTGAGTTTATGCCAAGCGCCAGGGGCGAATATGCCAGAGCAGCTTAGAAGAGATAGCTGGCTTTGCACATATACTTTGTAGCTCAGTTTCCATCCCCAGGCAAACTATGTCTAGAATCATCAGGAGCTCTGTGAATTTCCTTGTAAATTGGCTTAGGAAGTCTAAGCAGACAAGGAAAAAACAACATAGAAAAGTAAAATATTACTCTGTAGGCACAATCCCGTTATTTTGCATAGTGCTATTCCATGATTCTACATTATGTCCATTATCTCAGGACTTTTTAGTAGAACAATAGACAATAATAGTACATGTCCTTCTTTATTCTTAAAACAACCCTAAATTAGAATGTTGTATTTGTATTTAGTGATGAGTAGTGATGAGCGAATCTGTCCCATTTCGCTTCGCCGAAAAATTTGCAAATCTTTCAAAAGATTCGTAAAATGGCGAGATTGTCGCGCGGAAAAAAAATTGTCGCCCGCGACTATTCTTGTGACAATTTTTGGACACACTACTATTCTTTTGATGCCTGCGACTATTCTTGGACGCGCGACTATTCTTTTGATGCCCGTGACTATTCTTGTGACAATTTTTGGACACACTACTATTCTTTTGATGCCTGCGACTATTCTTGGACGCGCGACTATTCTTTTGATGCCCGTGACTATTCTTGTGACAATTTTTGGACACACTACTATTCTTTTGATGCTCGTGACTATTCTTGTGACAAATTTTGGACACACTACTATTCTTTTGACGCCCATGACTATTCTTGAGACTATTCTTGGACGCACTACTATTCTTTTGATGCCCGCGACTATTCTTGCGACAATTTTTGGATGTGCGGCAAATTTTTCCGCTGCAAATTTTTTCATCCGTTTCGTGAAACAATCCGCCAGTGTTGAAACATGGAAATTCACCGCGAATCCATGCCTGGCAAAACATTTCGCACATCGCGGCGAATGTTTATGTGGCGCATATTGTCGGATGCAACAACATAAAATGTTGCAAGTGTCAAAAATAAAAAAATTTTTTGGCTGTGTGTGTCAAAAAAATGCCACGCGCAACAATTTTTGTTTTTGCTGCGTGACTTTTTTTGCTTTTTCTTTTTTTTACGATTCTTTGAAAAGATTAGCAAAATTTCCGGCAAAGCGAAACAAGACAGATTCGTTTATCAGTATTTGTATTGTAAAATTGTAAAATTTCATAAATTGTTGCTGCTGTGTGTACTTTATTTTTTTATTTTAACTAATGGGATTTAATGTTGTGTGAGTTCCGTGCTTCTCAGTTTTTTGCATTTAAAAAAACAGACACTTTTTTGTGGACTTAATCTATTGGTTAGTTGTTATTGTCCTGCACAAACCTATAAACCCTCATTATAAATCAGTTCATTGATATAAGTATGGTGGAGTTGAAATCAAGGCATTGGCAGAATTTTAGACAATTTTACAATTAGGGAGTGATTTATCAACATTTAAATTTAAAAAGATTTTTTTCCACAATTCACTTGTTTTTGTACTAATACTCCTAATATTCGAACTATGGTTCAAAAACTGGAATGTTCGATTGTAAACTTTGACAACAAAAAGCTTGCACGTTTATGTGGAAGTCAGTGGTTGTCCTAGGCAAAATTGAGCCATATTTTCAATTAGAGATTTTTCAAGTTTGGGTTTTTTTTTTAATTTGTAAATTTACAAATTCAAGGTTTCCAATTTTTTTTATTCAAACGAGTTCTCCATATTTTGATTTTTTAATAAATAAGCAAACATTCAAGTAATGAATTTATTCGAAGTAGAAAGAAACTCTCCAATTTACAAACCCGGATATTGATAAATAAACTGGGTAAAGTAAACTTCAAAGCTTATGGTTTATGCTTTTTAGGACTTAAGTGTTTTCATACAGACTTGTGTGGTTTTGGTAACAAGAGGAAGATATAAGAAGATATCTTGACACAGTAGTTATCAGGACAAGCAGTTGTAGTCAATAGTGATGGGTGAAATGTTTCGGCAGGCATGGATTCGCAGCGAATTTTCGCGTTTCGCCTTTGGCGGATTGTTTCGCGAAACTGATGAAAAAATTCGCCGCACATCCAAAAATTGTCGCGTGGCGATGAAATAATAGCCGCGGGCGACGAAATAATAGCCGCGGGCGGCAAAATAATAGCCGCGGGCGACAAAAGAATAGCCGCGCGATGAAAGAATAGCCGCGGGCGACATTTTTTTTTGACGTGCGACAGATTCGCTCATCACTAGTAGTCAATGGCTCGTGCTCTTACATGTGCAAATGCCTCCTATTTTTTTTATTTATTTTTTGTTTTTTTTTTAACCTATATTGGCATTTTATTATCTTGGTTACAAAAGGTTTCC
This sequence comes from Xenopus tropicalis, assembly GCF_000004195.4. Classification (NCBI taxonomy): domain Eukaryota; kingdom Metazoa; phylum Chordata; class Amphibia; order Anura; family Pipidae; genus Xenopus; species Xenopus tropicalis. The sequence goes on along the minus strand of NC_030683.2, from coordinate 14,630,780 downwards.
AGGTTTCTCCTCATTTTTATATTTATGCTTTGCTAAATGGTGCAAAAGAAACTTTTTTTTTTTTCAAATAAGTAAAAAGTATTCCTATTTAGTGATCATAAATCTTTAACTACTATAGTCCTGTAGCATTCTAGGCATGTGTCAGAAGCACTGCATTACGAAGCTTTACTACAACAGGCTTTGGTTGGAAGCCAAATCACCGGGTTTTAAAAGAGCACTTAATCTGAGTTTGTGGTTTTGGAAGAAGTAAAATACACTTTATATTTAATGAATCTGGGGAGATGTGTGCCTATTAAACAATTTAGAAGTTGCTTAAAGGGAAACTATCATTACATTTTTATAATCCTGTTCTCTTTTAACTGCTGTGGGTCACAGTGGGGAATAGAAAATGTATTTGTTTTAGGTCTTTTGCCAGAGAGGATGACCCTTATTTTGTACCTCTACAGGCAAAAAACAATGAAGGTTACAGAGGACTTAGCCTGCCTAAAATGAGACTCACGCTGCCATCAACACGTTGATGAAAGAAAGCTGAAGTTCTTGACCAGGGGCTAAATATATTAATTTTATGGACTCCAGTGTAAAAAATGTGCAACAGATTATAGGGGGCCTCTACAAGAGTTGAGGGGTATAATGATTTCATACACAACTGTCCAAAGTGCTCAGCAATAGTGATGATCGAAACTGTTCAGTTTTGCTTCATCGAAAAATTTGCAAAACGGTGGAAAATTAATTAAATGCGGGTACAGCATGAATTTTTTTATGCACGCAACTTTTTTGACATGACCACACCTTTTTTTGCCGCGCCCACAGCCTTTTTTTGCTGTGACCGCAAACCTTTTGTGGCAAAATTTGGTGGCAGTTTTGTGAAACAATTTGCCAGTGGCAAAAAGAAGAATTTTGCTACCCCCATCAATTTTTTGACGTGGGCGAAACTTTTTTTCACATTTTTACCGAATTTTGTTGCCCGTTTTGCAAAACAATCTACAAATGGGGAAACGCGGACATATGCAGCAAATCCCTGCCTGGTGAATAATTTCACCTATCGCTACTCGGCAAACATGAATTATAAATAAGCCCATTAATTCTACTAGATACTATATATCATGACCTGGATGAATGAGAATCTTCATCAGACAATTAAGGTTGAATACATTGGTGATAATTTAAACTTCTGGTGGTGCACTATTTGGACTGCACTGAAGTTTTACTCATATCTACAAATTTTGGGTAGCGATGATCAAATTTCTTCACCAGGCATGGATTCGCAGCAAAATTCCGCATTTAGCCATAGGAGAGTTTTGCGACAAAAATTAGCCCTGAAAATTTTTTGCCTGGACAATAAAAGTCACCAAGACAAAAATGTTGCAGAAAAAAATTGCCGCAAACGTTACCTATTGACCTCAATGTGTGTAGATTCGGTCATTCCTATTCTTGGGAACTTGGAGGTAATAACCACATTTCTAAGAGTTTCAACTGATATTATGTATACATTTTTTTGTCACCTTCTTCTTCCCAACTTGGGAAAAGTGATAACATGCATATAATGATTAAAAGACGATGAGAAGGTAGTGGGGGTGACTTCATACAGAATAATAAGCAGCTACACATCTTCTCTAGGCTTAATCATTGAAAGAATAACTGTGAAGGCATTTCTAGAGAGGGTGCAAAAACTACAGGGAGTGATCAGGAATAGTGATGAGCAAATCTGTCCCGTTTTGCTTCAGCGTAAAATCAACAAATTTTTTTTGCGTCTATTTTTATGTGACCACGCCCAATTTGACGCAACCGCATTTTTTTGATGCGCAATTCATTTTTCTGCACCACATTTTGGCAGAAGTTTTGCGAAACAATTCACCAATGGCGAAATGCGGAAATTCTCTGTGAATCCATGCCTGCCAAAAAATTTACTCATCACTAATGGGGAGACAATGTTATGCCTATTGAGGGCATACTGCATCAAATATTTCAGAATTCATTGTGTTATTGGTAGTGATGAGCGAATCTTTTTGGCAGGCATGGATTTGCAGCGAATTTCCGCATTTCGCCATTGGTGAATTGTTTCGCAAAACTTCTGTGAAGATTCGACACGGAAAAATTTGTTGCACAGATTTTTTTTTTCCCGCCACAAAAAATAGATGGGGGCAACAAAAAAATAGCCGCGCTGACAGAAAAATAGATACGGGCGACAAAAAAGATGCAGGGACAAAAAAAAAATCACGTGACAAATGCGCTTCGCAAATTTTATGGCGAAGCGAAACAGGACAGATTCGCTCATCATTAGTTATTGGGTTTGGGGTCGTTACAAAGTAGAAAACCCGTACCTGAAAAGTTTAGTTGAATTTGCAGGGGACTTTTCAAAGCTTTAATTGCACTTCCTTCCTGAACAGAACATTTTAACCCTATTTAGAATGTTAGCCATGTTTTTAACATGATTGCATTGTAGTTTATGGTAAGACAACTCCTCTTCCTTGATTGGAGTATCACTACAAGTTCCTTGTTCTTCAAAGGGAAAATGGAACTATAAATAACCAATAAGGTACAGATGATTTTTGCCATTATGAAGAAGCTGATTTTATCTATTGTTATTTTCAGGATCTCAAACGTCAATTTCTGATTGCATGACTGAATTAACATTCATTGCATATGTTGAATAGCACTGATGCCTGATTTCCACTGATATTCCACTGACTCAAAAAGACTCAAATGAATGCCAAAATGTGCATCTTTAAATGCTGGATCAAAGTTCTTGCTACCTGCGCTTATTTATTGGCATCTTGAGACCAGGAAGTACAAGTATAAATGAAAAGATCCGCAAAACGGAATTTTGACGCCTGTTTCGCGAAATGGTAAAATGCAAAAATTGCCGCAAATCCCCTCACTACCGACCATCTCTGATGTTACATCATCTCATACATCTTATGAAAATTGGAGTAAAGGTCTTGATTAGTGATGAGCAAATCTGTCCATAAAATTTCCGAAACAGCAAGAGAATTCGCGAAACGGCAAAAAATTTGAGAAATGCATTTGTCGCTCACGTCTATATTTATTGTTGCCCGCGTTTTCGACCGCGCCCGTGCCTTTTTTTTAATGTGACCACGCCCTTTTTTACGCAACCACGACTTTTTTGACACACAACAAAAAAATTCAGTGTGACGAATTTGGCTAATTTCTCCGGAAGTTTTGCAAAACAATTCGCCAATGGTGAAATGTGAAGATTCGCTGCGAATCTATGCCTGGTGAAAAAATTCGCTCATCACTAGTCTTGACAACATTTATCAATCTTTATCTCGCCTCAATTAAACGTTTAAACGTTCTTCCTAATTTGTATATATGTATGTAATTCCATATTTTGTTTAGGCAAATCCGAGCAGAAGAATAACACGAGTTAAACTATTGCACTTTTATACTATCAGTATTTTATACTATCAGACAATAATAAATTAGAAAAAAAAAAAAATAATTAACCAGTGTTTGAAATAAAATGATTGCTTTAATACTTGTACTCTAACATTTTAGCATTTTAATCAGCCGTTAGATTAATTGCTAACTTGCTGAACTGATAAAAACATGGTTATGCCACTTATGCTTCAATAAACAGATTTCTCAGTAGCTTATTTTTATATTTTATGAAAGTAAAATCCCTAAATATATTAAAGTATAAAAAAAAAATGTAAAAATTTGTGGGGCAAATTTCTCAAAGGTCTAATTTTTTCATTAAAAAATTGTTTTTTTCCTGCTGGTCAAAATTTTTTAAAACTTTTCTGACAACTTTTAAAAAAGATTCTGAAACTTTTTATGTTTTTTTTTCCAGAAGAAATTATACTAACTAATTTATAATAAAAAAAAAACGGTCATTTATCAAAGTATTTATTACAATACAGGTATTGGACCCCTTATCCGGAAACCCATTATCCAGAAAGCTCCGAATTACAGAAAGCTCCGAATTACAGAAAGCTCGTCTCCCATAGACTCCATTTTAATCAAATAATTCAGAATTTTAAAACTGATTTCCTTTTTCTATGTAGTAATAAAACAGAACCTTGTACAGGTATGGGACCCATTATCCAGAATGCTTGGGACCAAGGGTATTCCGGATAAGGGGTCTTTCCATAATTTGGATCTCCATACCTTAAGTCTACTAAAAAAACAATAAAACATTGATTAAACCCAATAGGATTGTTCTGCCCCCAATAAGGGGTAATTATATCTTAGTTGGGATCAAGTACAGGTACTGTTTTATTATTACAGAGAAAAGGGAATCATTTAAAAATTAAATAAACCCAATAGGGCTGTTCTGCCCCCAATAAGGGGTAATTATATCTTAGTTGGGATCAAGTACAGGTACTGTTTTATTATTACAGAGAAAAGGGAATCATTTAACCATTAAATAAACCCAATAGGGCTGTTCTGCTCCCAATAAGGGGTAATTATATCTTAGTTGGGATCAAGTACAGGTACTGTTTTATTATTACAGAGAAAAAGGAAATCAATTTTAAAAATGTGAATTATTTGATTATAATGGAGTCTATGGGAGACAGGCTTTCCGTAATTCTGAGCTTTCTGGATAATGGGTTTCCGGATAAGGGATCCCATACCTGTAATTGATTCCAACTAAGATATAAATAATCCTTATTGGATGCAAAACAATCCTATTGAGTTTAATTAATGTTTTGTTGATTTTTTAGTAGACTTAAGGTATTGAGATCCAAATTACGGAAAGACCCCTTATCCGGAATACCCTTGATCCCGAGCATTCTGGATAATGGGTCCTATACCTGTACAAGTTTATGTGACAGTCCTATAAAGCAATACATTTTTTTTCACATTTTTTACTGAAAAATAAATACAGTGGGAAAACCACAAATTCCTCATATCTTTGTTTGCGGATGGTGTGCTCCTATATATCACATACATTATTACACATACATTATATACGGTAATTTGCTTTTTTTTACTGAAACATTGGTAAAACACGAGTGTTGCTAGATGCAAACGTTTTACAGGTATCGGACCCCTTATCCGGAAACCCGTTTTCCAGAAAGCTCCGAATTACGGAATGCCCGTCTCCCATACACTCCATTTTAATCAAATAATTCAGAATTTTAAAACTGATTTCCTTTTTCTATGTAGAAATAAAACAGTGCCTGTACTTGATCCCAACTAAGATATAATTACCCCTTATTGGGGGCAGAACAGCCCTATTGGGTTTATTTCATGGTTAAATGATTCCCTTTTCTCTGTAATAATAAAGCAGTACCTGTACTTGATCCCAACTAAGATATAATTAATCCTTATTGGGGGCAGAACAGCCCTATTGGGTTTATTTCATGGTTAAATGATTCCCTTTTCTCTGTAATAATAAAACAGTACCTGTACTTGATCCCAACTAAGATATAATTACCCCTTATTGGGGCAGAACAGCCCTATTGGGTCTATTTAATGGTTAAATGATTCCCTTTTCTCTGTAATAATAAAACAGTACCTGTACTTGATCCCAACTAAGATATAATTACCCCTTATTGGGGGCAGAACAGCCCTATTGGGTTTATTTCATGGTTAAATGATTCCCTTTTCTCTGTAATAATAAAACAGTACCTGTACTTGATCCCAACTAAGATATAATTACCCCTTATTGGGGGCAGAACAGCCCTATTGGGTTTATTTAAATGGTTAAATGATTCCCTTTTCTCTGTAATAATAAAGCAGTACCTGTACTTGATCCCAACTAAGATATAATTAATCCTTATTGGGGGCAGAACAGCCCTATTGGGTTTATTTAATGGTTAAATGATTCCCTTTTCTCTGTAATAATAAAACAGTACCTGTACTTGATCCCAACTAAGATATAATTACCCCTTATTGGGGCAGAACAGCCCTATTGGGTTTATTTAATGGTTAAATGATTCCCTTTTCTCTGTAATAATAAAACAGTACCTGTACTTGATCCCAACTAAGATATAATTACCCCTTATTGGGGCAGAACAGCCCTATTGGGTTTATTTCATGGTTAAATGATTCCCTTTTCTCTGTAATAATAAAACAGTACCTGTACTTGATCCCAACTAAGATATAATTACCCCTTATTGGGGCAGAACAGCCCTATTGGGTTTATTTAATGGTTAAATGATTCCCTTTTCTCTGTAATAATAAAACAGTACCTGTACTTGATCCCAACTAAGATATAATTACCCCTTATTGGGGCAGAACAGCCCTATTGGGTTTATTTCATGGTTAAATGATTCCCTTTTCTCTGTAATAATAAAACAGTACCTGTACTTGATCCCAACTAAGATATAATTACCCCTTATTGGGGCAGAACAGCCCTATTGGGTTTATTTAATGGTTAAATGATTCCCTTTTCTCTGTAATAATAAAACAGTACCTGTAATTGATTCCAACTAAGATATAATTAATCTTTATTGGATGCAAAACAATCCTATTGGATTTAATTAATGTTTTATTGATTTTTTAGTAGACTTAAGGTATTGAGATCCAAATTACGGAAAGACCCCTTATCCGGAATACCCTTGGTCCCCAGCATTCTGGATAACAGGTCCTATACCTGTACTTCCTAATTTTTATATATGTATGTAATTCCAAATTTCATTTAGTCAAATCCGAGCAGGAGAATTACATGAGTTAAACAATTGCACTTTTATACTTTATCAGACAATAATAAATCCTATATATATCCTATATATCACATACATTATTACACATACATTATATACTGTAATTTGCCTTTTTTTAAAAAATTGGTAAAACGCGAGTGTCGCAATACTTATTTTTTATGCAACTGCGCCTATTTTCCTGCGACTGCGCCCATTTTGGTGCAACCTATTTTGCCGCCATATTGTCCGTTTTGATGCGACCACAACTTTTTTTTCATGCACAACTAAGCTTCGCAAAACAATTCGCCAATGATGAAATGTGAAAATTCACTACTTGTTACAAATTGATTATTCAAAAAACTGAAGTCCTTGCCTTAAAGGAACAGTAACTCCAAAAAATGAAAGAGCTTTAAAGTAATAAAAATATAATGCACTGTTGCCCTGCACTGGTAAAACTGGTGTGTTTGCTACAGTAACACTACTATAATTTATATAATAAGCTGCTGTGTAGCCACGGGGGCAGCCATTCAAGCTGGAATAAAGGAGAAAAGGCACAGGTTACATAGCAGATAACAGATAAGTTCTGTAGAATACAATAGTGTTTTATCTGTTATCTGCTATGTGCCTGTGCCTTTTCTCCTTTGAATGGCTGCCTCCATGGCTACATAGCAGTTTATTTATATAAATTATAGTAGACTTTCTGAAGTAAACACACAACTTTTACCAGTGCAGGGCAGCAGCACAAGATTTTCTTTTGGGAGACTCCTATTGATATCACACCCTTATTGGCCTACCCCATGCACATTCCACTTTCAGAACAAAAGCTCTAAAACTTCATATATACAACTGTCAGGTTTTCGGTCACTTTTAATTGGAAATCATTAGTACCCCAAACATAGGCAAGGTCATTTCTCACTTAGGGGAAATTAAATTGATGGAAGAGATGACAGCAAGACATAGAGGGACAGTCACACAACATTTTGTTGTTGTTAGGCAAAGCACAATGGGTTTTGCTCATCACTATTGGTGACAAAAGAATCCAATTTTTTATTAATGTTTTCAGTAGTGATTGATAATAGTGATAAGTGAATATTTGCGCCAGGCATAGACAGGGCCGGATTTATCTTCAGGGCGCCCCGAGGCCGCCCCCGTTGGTCGCCCCGCCCCCTGTGCGCATGCGCGAACGCGCGACACACCCCTGTGCGCAGGCGCAAGTGCGCATGCGCAAACCTTTCAACTCCCATACGGAGCAGTGGGGAGAGGTCCCGACTGCTCTGTATAGGAGCCAAATTTAAAAATTTAGTTGCGGCGGGGCGGCATGCCCCTAAACTTCTGGCCTTTCCACAAATCCGGGCCTGGGCATAGATTTGTAGCAAATTTCCTCATTTCGCCATTGGTGAATTGTTTTGCAAAACTTCTTCGAAAAAAATGGTTGCGTCAAATAAGTGTCACATCGAAATGGGCACGCGTAAAAAAACATTGTGTACAACATAAAGGTCGTGTTTCGTGTTTCACTAATTTTTCTATAGTTTTGAACTTTCCTGTGAAGAGAAATGGGACAGATTCGCTCATCACTAATTGATAATAACGGAACACCCTTGTTTAGAAAACCCCAGGTCAAAAGCATCCGCAAAACAAAGCCCATTCCCGTATCAAATGGTGTTTTGCCTTAGTAATAATGTATATGAAATTGATCAGCCAAAGGGGACACTAAGCTAACATTAACAGAAACACATAGCATTGTCTTTCAGCAGGTCAGGTAAGGAGATACTGATAGCGGTAATCATATATTTAATGAACTGAAAACTGCAAAGGCACTTACATAATGGCGCTAGTGGCCAGCAAGCCATGTAAATAATGTATAGTCTGACAGCCACAAAACATAGAAGCAGTAACTCAATATGATGTTTGCTGTAAATTATATATAATTTTCTTAATTGTTTTTTGTTGTTTTTTGTTTTTTTTGTCCATGGTGTCAGACTAGTTGCTGATCCTGGACATTAGGCCATGACGATTTACACCATTATGAAGATACAAGTTGTTCTTAAATTACCCAAGAGTTAAGACCTTAACATGTAATTTGTTTGTTTTTCTTTATGTTGTAAATGGAAAGCACATTTTTTTACCGTAAACAAGTTTACTGTATTTATGTTAAGAGGGTTCCGGGTTAATTGGTATGTTTCAAGTCCGGGAAAGCGGAAAATTCTAGATAATGGTTGATATAGAAATACAAAATGAGAGTAAAACAGCAACAATGGAGATGAAAGGAGACTGCCTTAGCCTATAAGGAAATAACACAGCTGGTTGGGTTTTTAACAATATGGTAGGCATTCAAACATGACACCTATACTTTTGTGCTCCCAATGGAAATATTAGCCATGAGACTCCAGTAACCTGCAAAATTTTTTACTGGAATGGCTCCTTTCACACTTGTATACGGTACTACTGGGATTTCATGTACTTCCATTTACCTTAAATGCAATATCATGAAGTAGTTTGTAGTGTTGGAACTTACACACTTACCTGTGCTCCATCCAGGCAGCAATAAAACAGTAATTCTTAAAGGAAAGTCATTTTGGCATTTTACTGCCAATAGATTTGCCACGCTAGTGCCACCTAGAATGATATATTTATTCTGCAGAAAGCTTTACCATACCTGAGTAAAAGCCCTAGAAGCTCCCTCTGTTTGTTTAAGATAGCAGCTGCCATTTTAGCTTTGTCTTCATAGCTTCCTGCTGCAGCTTTTAGCTCATATTACTCATTCCTAAAGGTGGGAGGAGTGAGTTTAATGAATTCTTATCAGAGGAGGGAGCAGGAGAAGGGAAAGGAGAGAGCTGGGCAGATTCTGGCCCCAGGAATGAAGGATTTTTCTGAGAGAGGAAGTCAGATACTGAAGAACATGTTTACAAAAAAGAAGACAAGAAATCAAGTCAATTCATCAAGACCCACTGAGATTTGGAGAATCATTTATCACAATTCTCATTTTCATGGTTTTAGAACCATTAAAATGGTTCTAAAACCATTAAATACAGACAACCACAACTAAACTCATTTCCACTAAAAACACGAATGTCTAGTTATTTATTAAAAGGTCCAAACTGGAAGAGAACAAATAAAAAAAGGTCAAAAAACGTTTCATTTTTGAATGAATGCAGCATCAAAATTTTTTTTTCAAAAACATCTAATGCCACAAAGCAAAAAATGATCTTTTATGGTCTTCTACAGGACCTCAACATCTTTTACATGGTGACATTTTCTGTTAGTGGTTTTGATGCTTAATAAATCAGTAAAAAAATGTGCGTTTTAGAGCAAGAAAACATGAATTGTGGAAAAAAATACCAACATTAGTCTGACAGGGCTCTGTTTATTGTACTCTTTATGTTTGGCTTTACATAACCGCTTTATATCATAGGACTGGAATGAAATTATATTTGCTTCCACTTGCCCTCTAACATGACCGTTTTTATCTAATTGCTAAGTAATCTACAAAGGATAAGTAATTTGGGCTGCTATATTGACATAATTAAATGTCAATTATACCTGCAGGGTCCTAATACTGACTGTTGGGTTATTTGTGCTATTTATAATTGGGAACAAAATAACACTACCTCTGTATAGTGAAAAAGGGCTACTTTTAATAGCAATTTTTGTATTTTAGATTTTCAGTCAAATGGATGGTGTTGTATTGTAAAGCTACTATACTCTCTATTATGACTTTTAATTATAAAGGGCATTAGAAAGAGCATTTTTTACCAATGAGTAGTGGGGGGGGGGGGGTCTTCATTTGTCTTTCTTTCATCTATCCAGAAAAGAACAAAATGTAATTATCTATCAGCCCAATTCATAGGATCTCAGACACAAGGGCAGGTGCAATTTTGAACCCCTTAGACCAGTGATCCCCAACCAGTGCTTCGTGAGCAACATGTTGCTCCCCAATCCCTTGGATGTTGCTCCCAGGGGCCTCAACGTAGGTGCCCATTTTTGAATTTCTGGCTTAGGGGTGAGTTTTGGTTGCATAAAACCCAGTGTAAAGCCAAACAGAGCCTTCTATAGGCTACCAGTCCACATAGGGGCTACCAAATAGCCAATTGTAGCTCTTATTTGCACCCACGGGGAACTTTTTCCATGCTTGTGTTGCTCCCCAACACTTTTTCCATTTGAATGTGGCTCACGAGTATAAAAGGTTGGGGATCCCTGCCTTAGACCTATCCACAGAGCAATTACACCTGCAGTATGAAATTGATTGTGCAAGTTTTGCACTTTGTGCTAACTGAAAATCAAAGTACAGAGCATAGAAGTCCTATTTCAAAAAATGAGGTTACGAAATGCGGAAATTGCCCGTGAATCCATGCCTGACAAAAAAATTTTTCTCATCACTGTCGAGAACCTCTCAACTCCAGCCTTGCACTGACCATTTGGTCTGGTCATTAACCAATTATAAGCAGCAGAACACTAATCTATTGTTATATAATACCAGCAATTACTTATCAGTCTGACCAGCCTGCTGGTAAAATATGGGTATTTTTAATGAAGATAGAGCATGATTATAACCTCACTTTTTCTACTAATATTTACAAATATAAATTTGGGAGGGAAATGTTCATGGCTTTCCAGTAAAGTGTAACTCCTAATAAATAGTGATTGGCAAATCTGTCCCTTGTTGTTTTGCTGAAAAATTTGGAAAAATTTGTGAAATGCTCTGCTTTTTTTTTGACGTGTGTGACTTTTTTTTGGCATGACCACAACTCAATGCAACTGTGATGTAGTTGACACAAATGCAACTTTTTTGACCTGACTGTGACTTTTTTACGCAACCTTTTCCTCACTCGCAAAAAAAATTTCACAACAAATTTTTGCAACCATATTGGAAACAAATCCGAAAAATTTTGCTCATCACTGCTAATAAATTCCTGAGCACCCATATCTGATTCAGAGATTCCTATAGCGGTAGGAGTTTGTAATACAGCCATGGGATCCCTAGTTTCTTCACTAGTGATGAGCGAATCTGTCCCATTTTGCTTCGCCATAAAATTTGCAAAACGGGGAAATTTTTTGTCGTCCGCGGCTTTTTTGACATCCGCATCTATTTTTTGGTCGTGCACATATAATTTTTTGCCGCGCGTGTTCTTGACGCGACTGCGCCCATTTTAACGCATGACAAAACTTTTTTCCGTGTGACGAATTTTTCCACGGCGAATTTTCATGGAAGCTTCGCAAAACAATACACCAGTGGCGAATTGCCGAAATTCGCTGCGAATCCATGCCTGGCGAAAAAATTCGCTCATCACTATTCTTAACTTCTATTGGTCATGCAATGTAATCGTCATTTAAACAACCAATAAAAAGGGGCACATTTACTAATGCACGAACTGGGCGAATGCGCCTGAATGCGTTTTTTACGTAATGATCGGTATTTTGAGATTTTTCGGAAAATTGTCACGACTTTTTCGTAGCCGTTACGACTGTTTCGCAAAATGTCGCGACTTTTTCGTAGCGTTACGACTTGCGTGAAAAGCCGCAACTTTTTTGCAGCTTTCACACTGAGTACGAAAGATTCGGATTCATTCAAGCTTCAGTATGGTGACTTTTCTTGGGCCAGGTTGGAGCTGCAGAGTGCCATTGAGCCCTATGGGAGACTTTCCTTGGGCCGGGTTGGAGCTGCAGAGTGTCATTGAGCCCTATGGGAGACTTTCCTTGGGCTGGGTTGGAGCTGCAGAGTGCCATTGAGCCCTATGGGAGACTTTCCTTGGGCCGGGTTGGAGCTGCAGAGTGCCATTGAGCCCTACTGGAGACTTTCCTTGGGCCGGGTTGGAGCTGCAGAGTGCCATTGAGCCCTATGGGAGACTTTCCTTGGGCCGGGTTGGAGCTGCAGAGTGCCATTGAGCCCTATGGGAGACTTTCCTTGGGCCGGGTTGGAGCTGCAGAGTGCCATTGAGCCCTATGGGAGACTTTCCTTGGGCCAGGTTGGAACTGCAGAGTGCCATTGAGCCCTATGGGAGACTTTCCTTGGGCCGGGTTGGAGCTGCAGAGTGCCATTGAGCCCTATGGGAGACTTCCCTTGGGCCGGGTTGGAGCTGCAGAGTGCCATTGAGCCCTATGGGAGACTTTCCTTGGGCCAGGTTGGAGCTGCAGAGTGCCATTGAGCCCTATGGGTGACTTTTCTTGGGCCGGGTTGGAGCTGCAGAGTGCCATTGAGCCCTATGGGAGACTTTCCTTGGGCCGGGTTGGAGCTGCAGAGTGCCATTGAGCCCTATGGGAGACTTTCCTTGGGCCGGGTTAGAGCTGCAGAGTGCCATTGAGCCCTATGGGAGACTTTCCTTGGGCCGGGTTAGAGCTGCAGAGTGCCATTGAGCCCTATGGGAGACTTTCCTTGGGCCGGGTTGGAGCTGCAGAGTGCCATTGAGCCCTATGGGAGACTTTCCTTGGGCCGGGTTGGAGCTGCAGAGTGCCATTGAGCCCTATGGGAGACTTTCCTTGGGCCGGGTTGGAGCTGCAGAGTGCCATTGAGCCCTATGGGAGACTTTCCTTGGGCCGGGTTGGAGCTGCAGAGTGCCCTGGACTTCTGGCCGGGAGCCAGGCCTGGCCTATGGGAGACTTTCCTTGGGCCGGGTTGGAGCTGCAGAGTGCCATTGAGCCCTATGGGAGACTTTCCTTGGGCCGGGTTGGAGCTGCAGAGTGCCATTGAGCCCTATGGGAGACTTTCCTTGGGCCAGGTTGGAGCTGCAGAGTGCCATTGAGCCCTATGGGAGACTTTCCTTGGGCCGGGTTGGAGCTGCAGAGTGCCATTGAGCCCTATGGGAGACTTTCCTTGGGCCGGGTTGGAGCTGCAGAGTGCCATTGAGCCCTATGGGAGACTTTCCTTGGGCCAGGTTGGAGCTGCAGAGTGCCATTGAGTCCTATGGGAGGCTTCCAAAATCATGCTAAGTCTGAAAGTTTCGCCCGCAGTTTACGAGCGCTCAATACGAAAAAGTCGGGACAAGATACCAGCATATCGTAACGGCTACGAAAAAGTCGCGACTTTTTGCACAAGTCGTATTGGTTGCCCACCTCACTCACGTTTAGCTCTTTTTCTTTCTTCAAAATAATTCAAAAAATGCCAGCATACAACCTGTATTAGAATTTATTTCTAAATCACCATGTCCTTGTGAAATAGATGCCTATCACCTTTTCTTCAGAGTTAGACTTGCGTCTTTCTTTTCTCCTTGATCATGTAACAGTGAAACATCAATAATATTTAGATGAATTACTGGAGAAAGAAGAAAATAAATCTTTTTAGAGTACATTAGCTGGGAGTTTAGAAGGTCTTGCTTTCAACTTTTTGTTATTTTCTTAATGAATTGATAAACTACTCGGCAGTAATGAGTCACTTTGAAAGAAACGCTTTCTTTCTTCCCAAGTTCATAGATACTTTTTTCTGAAAGCTTTCGGGTCAAAAAGTTAAGAATCACCACCCGTATGATCGGCAAAAAACATTTTTCAGAGCTGTTTATTTTTAAAAGACTAAAGAGATGATATACTTTCTTCCTATTATTGAGTTTTATGGAACCTCGCTCAGGCTGGAAAGTGTCAGTAACCGTCCTGAGAGCTATCACAGTAAGAGTTCATGGGAATCTCTATTATAATAGATGTTTTAGTGACTTGTAAGTTATAGGGGCAGATTATACATTTTTTTCTGTGATTCATCGTTAACAACATTTATGATTTTTTTCACACATATTTTTATTATGAGTCAATACTGCGAACAACATGAATGTAAAAATACACCATCTAAAAGCTGCTGAGGTCATGTCAAAGTCAATAGGAGCTGTTCTAGGCAATTTTTTGCAGCCCATTTACTTTGTGGTATTTGAACTTTCAGTATTTTTGAGCTATTCATGCTTTTCCAATTTGTTTCTAATGAGTTTAGTTGTAGTAGAAAAAAAACCCCTACATTTTCATAAATGAGCCTCATAGGGGCACATTTACTTATCCACGAACGCTCGGAGCATTCGTTCGATTGGTCCAATCGTATTTTCCGCACCTTGCGTGACTTTTTCTACGATTGTGTGACTTTTTTGGCACTTTTGCAACTTTTTGACGCTTCACGACTTTTTCGTATTTGTAGCGAAAAAAAAATCGGATCAGTTTTGCTGCTGTTTACAATCGTTCGGTACGAAAATTTTGTGACTTTCGGATCGCCAATACAATATTATAGTGACTAATTTTTTCTTTGTAACCATTTTTGTGATATTTGCGATCTTCAGAAATTTTCCTTTCGTTTCCCATAATTCGGGATTCGTGTTTTGATAAAACTGCCCCATAGAGTCGAGTTATTTTCTCAGTGAAATTTGGACTGATAAACATGATGAGACATAAATGAACTAATATCTCTTTTTATACTAACAGAGCAGATTAGGTATAAAGTATACGGGAACATTTAATAATTTGTTAACAAATGGCAAATATCAACTTAATTTCATATGTAGTGATGAGCAAATCTGTCTGAAGCGAAATGGCGAAAAATCTGCGAAACGCGTTTGTTGAGTAACTTTTTTGTTGTGCGCATCTTTTTTTGTCGCATGGCAAATTTTTTGTTGTGCGCCAAATTTTAACGTGCGACAGTTTTAATTGATGCGCATTATTTCTTTCGACATTCGCAAAAAAAATTCACTCATCATTACAAATAAGTCAAATCACATAGTAGCCGCATTTTGCGAAATTTCACTGTTTTGTGAAACTTTCAGCAGTTTCGCAAAATTTTCATCAAAGTGGAATGGGGCAGATTTGCTCATCACTATTTACCAATGAAAAAAAAAAATTCTCTAAAACCATGAAATAAATGAAGATTGTTTGGAATTTTCCTAGAACAGTTCCAATTAACTTCTACATAACTTTTACAGGTTTTTGTCTTTTTCCCTACTTTTTAAATTACAAATTTCTCAAGTTTTCATGTAATTTTTAGCACTAAAAACCATGATTTGTAAAAACAAAAACAAATTAAATTCTTTCAAGTTTTGTTCCTGCCTAACGCGATAAAAGTTTTTCGATTCCAGTCAAGGAAAAAATATACAATCTGGAAAAAGATTTATCAAATGGAAAAAAAAACAAACAATTGGCGTGCTTAAAAAATAAAATGAGCGCATATTTCTGACGCATGCGCCAATTGTTTCAGACATGGCCGACAATTTTTTGTTGCGCGCCAAATTTTTACTCGTGAATTCTGTTGCCCATTTTGCTAAATAATCCGCCAATGGTGCTACGCTGAAATTTGCTAAGGATCCATGCCTGCCCGAATTATTTCACCCATCACTAGTAACAGGTAAAACAGACAAAAAGTGAAATTGCATTTACTGTCAGTGGAATAAAATGTTTTAGGAAAAGACGTCAGGTCTTGCACAGGTCAGAGCACTTCTCGCTTTGGTAAAAACTGCACTTACATTTCATAAGATCATGATTACTGGAGAATCAATATTTAACATCTTTGTTACTGGAAGAGCACTTCATGGCCCCTGGGGACCCCAAGCAAACAATATGTGGGTCACAAATCCTTAAACAATGTATTTAATTCTGTTAAACCCATTTGTGCTTGCTATAGATTTTACTAAATCTTGGTTTGTGGAAATAAATATGTTGTGTGCTCAGAAAATTCTATTATGTAATGCAAAATAGATATGTTATGGTGGAAACAGCAGTGGAAGCAGATAAATTATAACCAGAACCAAAAGTCACATGGTACATTAGCACAATGGCTATATCCATAATGAAATCCGCGATTACCATTTTTGCAATGGAATTTATGAAATTGACCATGTATTTGCATGCTGTGCAGATGAGGGAATAGAAAATATCCTGCAAGCTGGGGAAACCAGGCACAGCTAGAAGAAAGCAGGGCAAGAAGACTTTCATTCAGGGTTGGCAATGGCAAGTTGAGAAAGTAATGTACTGTCTCTCTTCATTACAATTTCTGTACTTTTATGGAAAAAGTATATTTCAGCTGTGTTGAAATAAGTCATAGGGGCACATTTACTAACCCACGAATCCGAATCCGAATTGGAAAAATTCCGATTGGTATTTTTTGCGATTTTTTTCGTCGCCGTTACGACTTTTCAGAAATTGTCGCGACTTTTTCGTAACCATTACGACTTGCGCGAAAAGTCGCGACTTTTTCGTGGCCGTTACGATTTGCTCGTATCTTGTTGCGACTTTTTCGTATTGAGCGCTCGTAAGCGGCGGGCGAAACTTTCAGACATAGCATGATTTTGGAAGCCTCCCATAGGGCTCAATGGCACTCTGCAGCTCCAACCTGGCCCAAGGAAAGTCTCCCATAGAGCTCAATGGCACTCTGCAGCTCCAACCTGGCCCAAGGAAAGTCTCCCATAGGGCTCAATGGCACTCTGCAGCTCCAACCCGGCCCAAGGAAAGTCTCCCATAGGGCTCAATGGCACTCTGCAGCTCCAACCCGGCCCAAGGAAAGTCTCCCATAGGGCTCAATGGCACTCTGCAGCTCCAACCCGGCCCAAGGAAAGTCTCCCATAGGGCTCAATGGCACTCTGCAGCTCCAACCCGGCCCAAGGAAAGTCTCCCATAGGGCTCAATGGCACTCTGCAGCTCCAACCCGGCCCAAGGAAAGTCTCCCATAGGGCTCAATGGCACTCTGCAGCTCCAACCCGGCCCAAGGAAAGTCTCCCATAGGGCTCAGTGGCACTCTGCAGCTCCAACCTGGCCCAAGGAAAGTCTCCCATAGGGCTCAATGGCACTCTGCAGCTCCAACCCGGCCCAAGGAAAGCCTCCCATAGGGCTCAATGGCACTCTGCAGCTCCAACCCGGCCCAAGGAAAGTCTCCCATAGGGCTCAATGGCACTCTGCAGCTCCAACCCGGCCCAAGGAAAGTCTCCCATAGGGCTCAATGGCACTCTGCAGCTCCAACCCGGCCCAAGGAAAGTCTCCCATAGGGCTCAATGGCACTCTGCAGCTCCAACCCGGCCCAAGGAAAGCCTCCCATAGGGCTCAATGGCACTCTGCAGCTCCAACCCGGCCCAAGGAAAGTCTCCCATAGGGCTCAATGGCACTCTGCAGCTCCAACCCGGCCCAAGGAAAGCCTCCCATAGGGCTCAATGGCACTCTGCAGCTCCAACCCGGCCCAAGGAAAGTCTCCCATAGGGCTCAATGGCACTCTGCAGCTCCAACCTGGCCCAAGAAAAGTCACCATACTGAAGCTTGAATGAACCCGAAACTTTCGTACTCGGCGTGAAAGCTGCGAAAAAGTTGCGACTTTTAGCGCCAGTCGTAGCGCTACGAAAAAGTCGCAACATTTTGCGAAACATTCGTAATGGCTACAAAAAAGTCGTGACAATTTTCCGAAAAATCGCAAAATACCGATCATTATGAAAAAAACGCATTCGGACGCACATAGTAAATGTGCCCCATAGTGACTGCAGGATAATTTATCCAGCTATCAATTCCATGCCTATTTCTTGTGTACAGCTGATGCTTGGAATTTATATGGAGTTTTACCGATTGATAAGCGAGCCCCTGATGACATAAATAAGGCAACACAAGATCAAAAAAAAAAAGTGAGGCAGAATTTACAATGGTTTATTTATACAGGGCCAACATTATTATGCAACGTTTTGCCGAGATCAGTCGTGATTGGCACAAGTACCTGCCCCCTAGATTTTAAGATCCCGATCATATTCATCAGGAGCCAAATAACCTTGCAAATTCACACAGACACAGGTATTAGATACAAATTTCTAGGGGCACATTCATTAAAGTACGACAGGTCCGAATCCCAAAAAATCTTATTTTTTCTAAAGTTTACAACTTTTGCGTATTTTCTGCGATATTTTTGTTAATTTGTTCGACTTTTTCGGACTTTGTTAGAGCTGCAGAGTGCCAGTCCTGTGGGAGGTGTCCAAAATCATGCACAGAAGGATCAAAGCCGGAAAGGTTTTCCCGCAGTTTACGATCGTTCAGATACGAAAAATTTTTGACTTTTGGATCGCCAATACGATATTATCGTGACTATTACGATTTTTTCGTAAGCATTTTCATGACATTTCCAATCATCAGAATTTATCATATCTAATCCGAATTTTACCCATTTCGAGATTCATATTTGTACTTTGATGAATCTGCCCCTTAGGGTTAATGAGTTTAGTTGTTGTTTCAAAAAGCAATAAAAACCACAAAAATCAGAATGTTGATAAATGGGCCACCAAGGGTACAGTTGTGGCATACTGTACAATCCCCCATATCAAAACACCTTCTAACTAGTGATAAGTAAATCCGTCCCATTTAGCTTTGGTAAAAAAAATTAAAAAATTTGCAATACGGCAAAAAATCAGCAAAAGTAAGTAAATAAAAAAAATGGTTGCATGCATCAAAAAACGGTCACTTGCCTAAAAAAAATGGTTGCGCATCATTTTTTTTTAACGTGCATCTATTTTTTGTGACCAGTTTTTTTGACCCGAGCGACAAACTTTTGTCGTGCGAGAATTTTTCCGCAGCAATTTCTTTTGCCCATTTCACAAATAAATCCGCCAATGGCGAAACGTAGAAATTTGCCGTGAATCCATGCCTGGCGAATACTTTCGCCCATCACTAGTTCTAACCTTACAAGGCCATTTGGTAATACTCTACTAATCTATTTGCGATGAATGCTGAGGCCCAAGGTAAAAACATTTTACTTCAAAATTCAATGTCAGTTCAGTGTCGCTAATACCAGAACTACCACATCAAATTGACTCTGACCAAAAATACACTTGGGAATTATGCAAAAACAAAGGGGATGTAATAGTTAAATCACCAGCATGTAATTGCAAATAGTATTGTTTAAACAAACTTTCCAATAGCCATTAACCACAATCATATTTTTATGATGCTTTTGTCCCTTAATAAAGAACACTATGGGGCACATTTACTTATCCACGAACACTCCGAGTGTTCATTTGAGCGGTCCGATCGTATTTTCCGCGACTTTTTTGACGCTTGAACAACTTTTCGGATCGGTTTTGCCGCTGTTTACAGTCCTTCGGTAAGAAAATTTTGTTACTTTCAGATCACCAATGTGATATTATCGTGACTAATACGATTTTTTTCCAATCCGAATTTTTCCCATTCGGGATTCGAACTCGTGATTTGATAAATCTGCCCCTATTTGTATATTATTATTATTATACTGATCATTTAATCCTCTTGCCCACTTCAAACCTAAAGTATATTCTCTTTTTAACCAACATTAAAAGCATTGTTTTTGATGAAAGTTTTTTTGTTATATACACCGTACATTACCTTATAGCTGATTTGCTAGCCAAGTGTTCTACATATCATTAGCTAGAATGAGCGAGTCACGGCTGATAAGCAAAGAATGATTGAGCGAAGAGCTCTGCAAGCATTTACTGAGTCCTTAGTGACATCAGATAAAAAGAAGCCGTGAAAGGAAATCAAAACTGTTCTTGACGCATTATTTAAAAGACGTACATATGTCAAGTTTGGCAAAAGGTGCATCAATCAAACTGACACGACTCTTCAACTTTCCTTTGTCGTTGGTCACTAAAAAATTATCTATTGATGCTTTTAGCGACTTGGTAATGGGAACCTATTTTTTTATCTCTGCTTTCTTTATCCTGCGTGGTTTAGGGAGGTTGCCTTTGGAATGATGTGGACTCCTCTATGAGGTTCAAAACACCTGCATTGTAAGATAGTTTACTCTGGAGGCAGTTGGTTTGTTTTATTTAGAGTTTAGAAACCTTTGTTCTATACTGTACTGATACATTGGGTTTATCTTTAATTTAGATTTGGTTCAATAGAGAGTTGATTTGAGGCATTGAGTTGCACAGAGCATTCCACCCCTACATGTGTATACATACTGTATATTCGCCGCTGTCAGGACAAGCCGGGCGCGTCACTGGAAGAACTCGTAGAGGAAGGACCTCTCCTACACCTCCCACTAAGGATCACAGCCACTGAGGATGGAACAGGACTTGAACCAAGTGGAGGAGTGGCAGGAGTGCCGAACCGGAACGTCAGAGCAAAATCGGCAGGCAAAAGCGAGGTCGGACAGGCGGGAAGTCGGTACAGGCAGCAAGTTTTCAAGATCGAGAGTCAGGCCGGGTCAGAGAGTCAATAGGCAATCACAGGAAACAAGCTTGGCGTCTTTCACAAGGAAACGATCACTTCGCAATGCTGGTAGGCCTTTGGCGTCCTTTTGAGCGCAATGCGCCTGCGCCGGCGTCAAGACGCACGCCGGCGTCATGACGCGCGCCGGCGTCATGACGCGCGCCGGCGTCAAGACGCGCGCTGGCGTTAACGCACGCGCGGGCGTCACGACGCACGCCGGCGTCAATACGTGTGCGAGCGACGGAGCGCGCGCGGCCGTCGGAACGTGCGCTGGCGATCGGACGCGCGCCTACCTTAGGCGAACGACCAGGTACCTGACATTGCCCCCTCCCAAGGCGCGGCCTCCGGATGCGCCCAGACGCAGGTTTCCCTGGAAATTTCTTATGGAAGGCCCGAATCAGTTGAGGAGCATGGACATTGGTTGAAGATTCCCAGGAATTGTCCTCAGGCGTATAGCCCTTCCACTGGACCAAATACTGCAAGCGACCTCTTCGATACCTGGAATCGAGAATAGCTTGGACTTCGAATTCTTCAACACCCTGTACTGTCACTGGCTCTGGAGGTGCCCCAATACGACCCGGAAACGGATTCTCCACCACTTTCTTTAGAAGAGAGACGTGGAACACAGGATGGATTCGAAGGTTAGTAGGCAGCTTCAATTTAAAGGTAACAGAGTTAATTTGCTCCAAGATTGGGAAGGGACCCATAAACCTTTGGCCCAACTTCTTGGAGGGACACGATAACCTGAGGTTACGAGTGGATAACCAAACGAGATCCCCCAGCTTGAATTCAGGACTCTTTCTCCGTCTCTTATCGGCATATCCCTTGTAATTCCTTTGAGCCTCCCGTAAAGTCTGCTGGAGCAACTCGAAATTATGCTTTAAGAACGAAAGTCTATCCTGAGCTGCAGGAACCGTAACCTCTGCTAGGCCTGGCAGAGTGGTAATATGAAATCCATAGTTAGCGAAAAAAGGAGTCTGTTTGGAGGAGCTATGTACCGCATTATTGTAAGAGAACTCTGCTAAGGGTAAGAGCGCCGACCAATCCTCCTGAGAATAAGAGGAAAAACATCTAATATATTGCTCTAACGTCTGATTAGTACGTTCTGTTTGCCCATTCGTCTGAGGATGAAAAGCAGAGGACAGGGCGAGCTCAATATGGAGTCCCTGACATAACGCCCTCCAGAAGCGAGACGTAAACTGCGACCCTCGATCAGACACTATCTCCCTGGGTAAGCCGTGAAGCCGAAAGACCTCTTTAATAAATACTTCTGCCGTTGTGGCTGCAGATGGTAACCCCACCAAGGGTATAAAGTGAGCCATCTTGGTAAACCCGTCAACCACTACCATGATTGTGTTAAAACCCCCCGACTTGGGCAGTTCCACAATAAAGTCCATGGAAATTCTCTCCCAGGGTTTCTCAGGAACCGGGAGAGGTTGAAGTAACCCCATTGGTCGGGAATGTGTATCCTTGAATCTGGCACATGTTTGACAGGAAGTAACATATTTCATACAATCCCTTGACATGCCGGGCCAAAAAAAATTCCTATTAGCAAGTTCTAGTGTCTTGCGAACCCCCAGGTGGCCGGAAACAGGATGATCATGGACAAATCTGAGTACCTCGAGGCGCAGGTCTTCAGGGACAAAAATTTTATTATTAGACATGAGGTAATTACCACGACGATCCATATGTGTAGGTAAATTGTCCACAGACTTGGAGGCGTTCTGGATCTTATCAAGCAAATCGGCTTGGAGAAGGAGAAAATTGGAGGCATGAAGGACAGTGCTGGCGGCAGAATCATTCTCGGGTGCAGAAAACAGACGGGACAATGCATCCGCTTTGCCATTCTTGGAACCTGGTCTAAAAGTAACGTGGAAGTTGAATCTGGAAAAGAAGAGTGCCCATCTGGCCTGACGAGGTCGGAGTCTTTTTGCTGAGCGTAAATATTCCAAGTTCTTGTGATCAGAAAAAACTAAAATAGGGTGAGACGCCCCCTCCAACAGGTGTCGCCATTCTTGGAATGCAGATTTAATCGCAAGTAGCTCTCTGTCTCCCACATCGTAATTTTGCTCAGAAGAAGATAACTTTTTAGAGAAAAATGCGATAGGATGAAGTAGGCTCTGTACATCGTTTCTTTGCGATAGCACAGCTCCGATGGCATACTCTGAGGCATCCACCTCCAGAACAAACGGCCGTGTAGGATCTGGATGTTTGAGAATGGGAGCGGAGGTAAAACGATTCTTGAGATCCAAAAAAGCCCGCTGAGCCTCAGAAGTCCAGCAGAATCTTTTTACCGAGCTGGTAAGAGCAGTAATAGGGGCGATTATCTTAGAGAAATTCTTGATGAACTTTCGGTAAAAGTTGGCGAAGCCCACAAATCTTTGTACAGCCTTACGACTGTTGGGAACGGGCCAGTCTAATACCGCAGAGACCTTGCGAGAGTCCATAGACATTCCGTCTGAGGAAATGATAAAACCTAGGAACTCTATAGAGGATCTTTCGAATTCACACTTCTCCAGTTTGGCAAAAAGTTTATGTGCTCGTAACCGAGAGAAGACTTGTCTGACGTGGTGTCGGTGTTCCTCCAAGGAAGATGAAAATATTAAGATATCATCGAGATAAATAATAACGAAAAGATCCAAAAAGTCTCTGAAAATATCATTTGCAAAGTGTTGAAACGTCGCTGGGGCGTTGCATAGCCCGAAGGGCATCACTAGGTATTCATAGTGCCCATATCGGGTGCGAAAGGCTGTTTTCCACTCATCTCCTTGTCGAATGCGGACCAAATTGTAGGCCCCCCGAAGATCTAGTTTTGTGAATACACGTGCTGAACGTAATCTTATAAACAGTTCCGAGATGAGGGGTAGCGGATATCGGTTCTTAATGGTTACCTTGTTCAAATCTCGGTAGTCTATGCAGGGGCGTAAGGAATGGTCTTTTTTCTCAACGAAGAAAATACCTGCCCCAGCAGGAGAGGTAGACGGACGGATAAATCCTTTCCTAAGGTTCTCCTCAATGTAGGTCTTGAGAACTTTAAGTTCAGGTTCGGATAGAGGGTAGATCCGTCCGAATGGGATCGCTGCTCCGGGAAGAAGATCCACCGGGCAATCATATATCCGATGTGGAGGAAGTACATCCGCTCCTTTCTCATCAAAGACATCTAAGAATTCGTGGTAAGGTTCTGGAACCAGTTTGAGTCGAGGATCAGGGGTCACAACCAGCAATCTCCCAGGAGCCAACTCAGAACAAGGACAATGCTCAGAGGGAAATGTTATTTGATTCGAGTCCCAATTGATGAGAGGGTTATGAGTCTTTAACCATGGAAACCCCAAAATGATAGGATACAGAGGGGAAGAAACCACGTTAAACGATAGGGTTTCGGTATGCTGTTGAATTTTTATTAACAAAGGAATAGTCTCAAACAGGACTGGACCAGAAGAAATATTAGATCCGTCAGCCAACTTCACCGTCAGTGGGCAGGATCTGGGTCTTAAAGGAATGTCATGAAAACGGGCGAAGTCTCGATCGATAAAGCAACCGCACGCCCCGGAGTCAATCAACGCAGGGGTCTGGAGCGTCTTTCTTGACCACTGCAAAATAGTAATAACTGACATAAGAGACAGTCCATCCACAGCTTCTGCACTAAGAAGACCTGGTATAGATCTCTTACTTGTGGGTCGCACCGGGCATGTGCGGAGCAGATGACCAGAGGCACCACAGTAAAGGCACAAGTTCAGGCGACGTCTGCGTAACCTCTCTTCGGGAGTCAGAGGGGAACGGATGAGCCCGATTTGCATGGGTTCAGCAGCCCCAGCCGATGACGAGGCCGTGGTGGATGGAGCCAAAATGGGTTTAGGGAATAGAGGAGCTTTAGGGAGCAGCCAACTGGGTTGAAATGTCCCGGACTTTTCTAGTCTCCTCTCCCTCAAACGTCGGTCTAACTGGACGACGACATCGATGAGAGAATCGAAGTCTTCGGGAATCCCCACTCGGGCTAACTCGTCCTTTAGACCTTCAGACAACCCTATTCTGAATTGATGCTTCAGTGCAGCTTGATTCCATCGGGTATCTGCAGCGTGGCTACGGAAGTCAGTAACATATTCCTCAACTGGCCGTTTACCCTGGGACAAAGATCTGAGTGCGGCTTCAGCTGAGGCTTCTCTTTGGGGGTCATCGTATAATACCGCCATCGCCTGGAAAAAAGCAGCAGAGTCACTAAACAACGGACTTTGTTGTTCCAGAAGACGATGAGCCCAAGTCTGTGGCTCCCCGGACAGGAGTGAGATAGCGAACCCCACCTTGGACTGCTCAGTTGTATAAACTTGGGGGTTAAGTGTGAATTCCAGCTTGCAGCTATTCATAAAAGCCCGGAACTTTTTGCGATCCCCCAAAAAACGCTCCGGCAGAGAGAGCTTAAGCTTGGCAATTGGCGGCTGGGCAGCAACAGGTGGGGGTGCAACAGGAGCATCAGTAGGATCCCTGGGCAGGGGTTGTAGCTGGGCTTGAACTTCTTGGAAGCCTGCCTGTAGTTCTTGCACCGCTCGAGTGAGGGTCGCCATCTGCTGGGTAAGGAGCTGCATAGCAGAAATTTCCTCAGATTCTTCCATACTGGCGAAGTGATACTGTCAGGACAAGCCGGGCGCGTCACTGGAAGAACTCGTAGAGGAAGGACCTCTCCTACACCTCCCACTAAGGATCACAGCCACTGAGGATGGAACAGGACTTGAACCAAGTGGAGGAGTGGCAGGAGTGCCGAACCGGAACGTCAGAGCAAAATCGGCAGGCAAAAGCGAGGTCGGACAGGCGGGAAGTCGGTACAGGCAGCAAGTTTTCAAGATCGAGAGTCAGGCCGGGTCAGAGAGTCAATAGGCAATCACAGGAAACAAGCTTGGCGTCTTTCACAAGGAAACGATCACTTCGCAATGCTGGTAGGCCTTTGGCGTCCTTTTGAGCGCAATGCGCCTGCGCCGGCGTCAAGACGCACGCCGGCGTCATGACGCGCGCCGGCGTCATGACGCGCGCCGGCGTCAAGACGCGCGCTGGCGTTAACGCACGCGCGGGCGTCACGACGCACGCCGGCGTCAATACGTGTGCGAGCGACGGAGCGCGCGCGGCCGTCGGAACGTGCGCTGGCGATCGGACGCGCGCCTACCTTAGGCGAACGACCAGGTACCTGACAGCCGCAGGCACTAAAATAACAGCATAATCAGTTTTAGACATGTTTTATTGTAAGAATACCCATTATAAAAATTAAGTGGCTCAGTTTTTTACCAAACCTTTCAAGGGCACATCCCTAATTAATATATTCCATATCGGCCATATATATATATATATATATATAAACCCCGAGTCCTTCCCCAAAGTTCATGTAGAACTATTAAACCAGTTTCTCACCCAATGAGTTCATTGATCTGGGTGTATAAATCCCGGACCCTCCACCTCCAACTCAAAATTCCAACGCAAAACCAAAGGAAGTATTTCACTCACCAAAAAGATATGGGGATCTGGGTGCAGCGCCCCGAACACGTAGCTTAGGGTGTAACGTAGAAACAAATTCTCCTTGATCCACCATAAAACTTGTAATTATAATAATACATTCAGAGGATAATAAATGACACAGTAGCCAACTCTTCTCTAGATTATAAATTGATTAGGTCAGAAACAAGAGGAAAGTGCTCGATGCTGATTTCTGAATGTTATAAAACCATTGGTAACATAGATATAAATGGAGTTCTGGATTTTGTTTCACTTTAATGTTCTTCTCTTAAAGAATAAGTAAGGATCCAGATTGTCTTGCTCATAATCTATAGGATATAGGACTGTTTCCCAGGTTCAACCTTGCAAAGATACCTGTTAAACATTCCACCCCTTCATGTGGGTGCAGGCACCAAAATAACAGCATAATCTATTTTAGACATGTTTTACTGTAAGAATACCCGTTATAAAAATTAAGTGGCTAAATTATAAAAAAAATTACAAAAATTAAGAACCCCGGGTTCTTCCCTAAAGTTCATGTAGAACTATTAAACCAGTTTCTCACCCAGTGAGTTAATTGGTCTGGGTGTTTAAACCCTGGACCCGCCACCTCCAACTCGAAATTCCAAATTAACTTCTGGCAAAACCAAAGGAAGTACTTCACTCACCAAAGAGATATGGTGATCCGGGTGCAGTGCCCCAAGCCTGTAGCTTAGGGTGCAACGTAGAAACAAATTATGGAGAAATGGCATGCACTCCTTGATCCACCATAAAACTTGTCTTTATTGCAGAGGTTTAAAACAATGAAGTCCTGACGCGTTTCGTTTTCAAAAATACGTAAACATTTGAAACGCGTCAGGACTTCATTGTTTTAAACCTCTGCGATAAAGACAACTTTAATGGTGGATCAAGGAGTGCATGCCGTTTCTCCATAATTTGGTTCTATGTTTTACTGCAACCTGAGTGTTTATTGCAGTCTTGTGGCTTCACTTGTCCGTGTGTAAACAACTTGAGAGCAGATGGGCAAAATCAACTTTTTTCCAACAAAATTAGTTAAATGTTTTATGAACTTTTGAATCAATGATTTGCGCTATGAGGAAATCACAAGGGTGTGCACACTGGCTGGCAGGATCTTATGATCAATTTGTTTGTGTTTCTTTACAAGAGATACATTATCTCTCCTACTGTCTTCATATATATTTTCTACAGAAATGGGGAAATGTGGGAACTTTTCAGAATGAAATAAAAAAATTGATTTCACGTGTTGTCTGAAGGCCCACTTGTGGTATACTCGTGGGGTTAACACTTACGCTCAAGGATCAGCCTTCACTTTTACTGGAAGAATTGTTTGCCAAAATCACGCTAGAAATTCCTAACTAAATGAAGTTTGGCTTAAGTAGTAGAAACACAGAGGCTATTTAAAAAGAGTTCTCTAAACAGACAATTAGTGATGAGCAAATCTGTCCTGTTGCGCTTCGGTGAAAAATTCATGAAATTGCTGAAAAATACTCAGAACGGCTAAAATGAGCAAAGTGCAGCTACCACTAATGAAGAGTAAATCTGCCCCATTTCACTTCACCAGAAAAATTAGCAAAAGGGCGAAAAATTTAGCAATGCATGGGTGTTGCACAACTTTTTTTTGATGGAACCGAGTCTATTTTGACATGGGTGCAACTTTTTCTGACGCGCAGCAAATTTTTTCATGGCTAATTTTTATGGAAGTTTTGCAAAATATTTTGCCAATGACTAAATGCGGAAATTCATTGTGAATCCATACCTGGCAAAAATTCGCTCATCCCTAGCTACCACGTGACTTTTTTCATGCAACCACGACCTATTTGATGACATCATAACTTTTTTTGGCATGCC
Source organism: Xenopus tropicalis (assembly GCF_000004195.4). Lineage (NCBI taxonomy): Eukaryota > Metazoa > Chordata > Amphibia > Anura > Pipidae > Xenopus > Xenopus tropicalis. Next base: position 14,602,725 of record NC_030683.2, on the reverse strand, counting down.
CGCAACCTTTCAGCAAATTTTGGTGGCAGTTTTGTTTAAAAAATCACCAATGACAAAATTCAGAATTTCGCAGCAAATCCATCCCTGGTAACAAAATTCCCTCATCAATACAGGCAATACATGATACATTTCTAATGAATTTCCTGGACAAAACAGTCTTAAAACCACTTTGCTAGTAAATCTACTGGGTTATTAGAAATTAAAACTCAATTTAAACCATTGCCCATGGGACTCTATCCCACTCACAGGGTATAACATCACCTGATGGGGCTACACTATCACTCTCAACCATACAACACCGGGCCTTTTTACTGTTAAAAAATGTGAAAAAAATAAAAAAAAACTTATTAAATTATAAAAATTGCTTGATTTTGCTTGGAAAAAACCTCTACATAAACTCACCCAATTGTTACATTTGAGTTTCTTGAGTATTTTGTGCCTAATAAAATTCAAACATTAAAGTTTGGAAACCCTAATTGCACCATTAGCAGCCAGTCTCCTGGAAAATAAAAGGAAACATCTACACACCTGTATTAGTAAATCAAAGAGGTTTCTTTTCCCCATTTAAGTTACCTGGCATATATGTTATGTTTTATTAGATGAATTGAGGTGATTTTCCCCTTCTCTGTACTCTCGCTATAATTATAATAATACATTCAGAGGATAATAAATGACACAGTAGCCAACTCTTCTCTAGATTAGATGAGGTCAGAAACAAGAGGAAAGTGCTCGACGCTGATTTCTGAATGTTATAAAACCATCGGTAACATAGATACAACTGGAGTTCTGGATATTGTTTCATTTTAATGTTCTTCTCTTAAAGAGTAAGTAAAGACCCAGATTGTCTTGCTCATAATTTATAGGATATAGGAATGCTGCACTGTTTCCCAAGGTTCAATCTTGCAAAGATACCCCTTAAGATCCACCTCTTACACAATATCATCCTTTTTCAACAATATGTATCTGATGCCTAATGAATAGACCTCTAGAGGGCAGCATTTTGCCCATATGCAACAGTACAACCAACATACTCCAGCCAAAAACCAATTAATTGGCAAGATGATCTAGGGCAGGGGTGTCAAACTCAATCACATAAGGGGGCTGAAATCTAAAACACAGGCTAGGGGGCCCATTTACTTACTCACGAACGGGCCGAATGTGTCTGATTGCGTTTTGATCGGTATTTGGCGTTTTTTTCGGAAAATTGTCGCGACAAGATACGAGCGCATCGTAATGGCTACAAAAACATTTTTTTCGCGCAAATCGTATTGGTAACGAAAAAGTCGTGACAATTTCCGAAAAAGTCGTAAAGGCGCCGAAAAAATCGCAAAAAATACGAGGAAGTCGCAAAATGTTCGTTTTCCAATCGGATTTTTCCAATTTGGATTCGAATTTGTGTCTTAGTAAATGTGCCCCTAAGTCATGGCCTAATTTTTATTAATATACTTAATAAGATACTAAGGGGTATATTTATCACAATGTGTCAAAAGTGGAGTAAGACATTAGCAGTGATGTTGCTCATAGCAGCCAATCAGATGCTTTGCTACTGTTGAAATCTGATTACTGATTGGATGCCTTGGGCAACATTACTGGTAATGCTTCACTCCACTTTTTACACAGTATGACACATATACCCCTTAGTCTTAGTTACTATGTGAGGAAAATGGAAAATGATCAGGCTGGATGGTCAGACACACTCACCAAGGGCGGGTGGGACCCCGGGCCTTGTGTTTGACATATATGATCTAGGGTTTTACTTGCAATACATAAAATAATGTTTTTGTTTGTTTTTTTTTTGTTAAAAAACACATTTTGAATCATTCAACTGCATAGGATGGAACCATTTACCTAACACTTCTACTCTTCTTTTTAACAGAGATGTTCGACCTGTGGCCCCCAAGATCATGTTGAACTAAAGCTGTAGATCAGCCATAGCTTGTGGGCCTGCAGGTCGGACATTCCCTTTCTAGATCTAATTTCTGTTAACCCCTTGAGCACCCGTAGCAACCCCTTCTAGTGCCTCAATGGGTTCAATCTTTATTCTGCTGTTCTTGCATGTGACTTCTATCCTAAGAATTACTCTTCTTCTTTATTTCTTTTTCTTCCATAATTCTTCTCTGCTTCCATTGATGACTATACTTCAGACTGGCAATATGAGGGTAAGATCCGACAGCTACAATCCTGACCATTGCTTGTCTGGTATTCATGTGCCATTCTCTTTATAGCATTATTCAGATTCAGCTCACTCACTTCAATTAGATCCTTTTGATCGCAATTAAATTCCAATTATATGTGTTTTTTTTTGTTGTGAAGCTTTAATTACAGTGTTTGCCTTTTAATCATCTCTTTGTGTGTTTTTTTAAAAAATGTTTCTTTTAATGAAATTACCATAATATTTCCCTGGTCCTGAAGGACTTTAGCTTCACATGCCTTTCTTAGACTTCAGAGAGGCTTAAATTTATTTGGTTTCAAACGCTCAAGTTGCATAGATAGGGAATTCACTTTTGAATATGGAGCAAGGAGTAACATTGTTGTGAGTACATCAGTAGCTTTTGTTGCTAAGTGTGACCAGCTTGCTGTTGTGATGTGGCGGATGCTTGATGTTGGCATTTAGGGGTGCGGAGGCTCTTAGGAACTGCGGTCTCTGCTCAGCGCGGCATTGTAGCAGTATAGATTACGTGAGACCATTCCGTGCTGCCATTTAATTACATTGCTTTTTGCAGTAAGCCTTTGGTTCCAAAAGTTTCATCTCTCTTTATAACAACCATACCAGAAACATTGCTTGTCCACTTAAGGTAATGAAACAGCCATTAAGTTAATTAATTCCACCCCTTTTCATTATAGATTGTAAGCTGGCCAGAGGCGGCATACCTGCGACTATAGTTCCAATAGATGAAGAAAGCGCAAATGGTAAGGAAATCGAAAAGGCTCTTGTTTATTGTGCCGCTAGTTATTCTTATAAAGGACTTTTATTGATAATGTCGGTACTGAACACAACAAGGGGCATTATGGAAGAATGTTTTTTACCCATAAAGCAAAATGTTGCAGGTACAAGTTGCTTCTAGCATTGTTTCACTTTTCTACTGTGTGTTCTAATGGTGTTTGTGTCCAGTTCACTAAGTGCAAGTCTGGTTAACACAAACCACAGTGACAATTCTGGGGCTACTGCCAGATCCAAGGTGGCAGTAGCTCCAGGGTTCCTCAGTGTCCATTGTGTGTTATTCAGAAGAGACAGGATGGACACACTGGCAAAAATATGCAAAATATTGCTTGCCTGAGACCTTGGTTTAGTGCTCCTGTAAGCTGAAAACTGCTCCAGCCTGGGGTAAGTTTGCATCTAGTGTTTTGAGTTGTTTCACTTTTCTACTGTGTGTTCTAATGGTGTTTGTGTCCAATTCACTAAGTCTAAGTGCAAGTCTGGCTAACACCACAGTGACAACTCTGGAGCTACTGCCAGATCCAAGGTGGCAGTAGCTCCAGGGTTCCTCAGTGTCCATTGTGTGCTATTCAGAAGAGACAGGATGGACACACTGGTAAAACTATGCAAATATTGCTTGCCTGACACCTTGGTTTAGTGCTCCTGTAGCTGAAAACTGCTCCAGCCTGGGGTAAGTTTGTGAGAACCCATCTAAATATTCAGAAAGGGTTTGTTACAGTAAGAGCTGTGGAGCTCACTCCCTGAACCAGTCGTACTGGCTGATACATTATATAACTTCAAGAAGGGGCTGGATGGCTTTTTAGCAAGTGAGGGAATACAGAGTTATGGGAGATAGCTCTTAGTACAAGTGAGGGAATACAGGGTTATGGGAGATAGCTCCTAGTACAAGATATCTAGTATAAACAAATTTAAAGCAACTGGACTTGTTAAGTAATCATTAAAGATGTTTCACTACTCATCCGAGCAGCTTCTTCAGTTCAACTGACTCAATGAGTTGCATGACACCTTGGTAATCCTATCACAGTAACCCCATGCCACCATGTCACCATCTTCTTCTGGTTTGTCATTCTTCTCTCCAGCTCTGGTCTGGATCTGCACAGTAAAGTGAAAAGTCTTGTACTAAGATGACTATGAAGATTTACATTTATCCAGGTCATGGTATACTGTATCTAGTATAAGTATATCTAAAGCAACTGGACTTGTTAAGTAATCATTGAAGACGTTTCACTACTCATCCGAGCAGCTTCTTCAGTTCAACTGACTGGTATGGGAAGCCCTCAGCATATGAACTCTTCCACTAATCCAATCACAATGGCACTTTGTAACTCTTTAGAGAGGTGACACCTGAAACTCACAGAGGTGTGAATGTTGTGGGGTTACTGTAATAGGATTACCAAGGTATCATGCAACTCATCGAGTTGTTCCATCGAGTTGTTCATTAGTTGAACTAAAGAAGCTGCTCGGATGAGTAATGAAACATCTTTAATGATTACTTAACAAGCCCAGTTGCTTTAGATTTATTTATACTAGATGTCTTGTACTGAGAGCTATCTCCCATAACCCTGTATTCCCTCACTTGCCAAAAAGCCATCCAACCCCTTCTTGAAGCTATATAATGTATCAGCCAGTACGACTGGTTCGGGGAGGGAATTCCACGACTCTCACTGTAACAAACCCTTTCTGAAAATTTAGATGGAACCTCCCTTCTTCTAATCGGAGGGGTGCCCTTGTGTCCGTTGGAAGGACCTACTGGTAAATAAAGCATTAGAGAGATTATTATATGATCCCCTTATATATTTATACATAGTTATAGTATTACCTCTAAAGCACCTCTTCTCCGGCATAAACAACTCCAACTTGGCCAGAGTATTTTGGCTTTGCCCAGTGTCTATCCAGTGGCCTTGAGGTTCATGGGGGTTCTCTGAGCCTGAATGAGGGGGCCAATTGATTCGTAAGCTTTAATCATTGTTCATAGGCCTTGTGTAGCTACAGTCAGGCCGAGGAACTTGCTGTACTGCACTGCTGTGTCTGTCTACTATGTGCACCATTTAATAAATCAACCTTGAGTTTAATGTCTTTAACTTATTTCACACCCTGACAGATGTTTTAAAAGCCTGTGCATAACTTGATGTTCTTCTGATACTGGCCTGTTCCATTTTAGTTTGTTTTCTGTCACTTTAGGTATCATTTTCATTGCACGTTAATTTGATTTATAACGCCCCATTAATGCGAGTTTTGCTACCATTGTGTGCTTTGTTTATTACTATTAGCAGCATTTCTGTGCTTGTCTCTTCCTATTTATGCAGCTGCATTTCTCGTTAGTTTGCTCATTGCCTTTTCATTGTTGCGATCATTTTTATGATACGCTGTCATTTTTGTTTATTCATTTGATATTTCCCCTCCCTCTGTTTGAGCTGTGGATTAAAGTGATGCCGTTTATTACTTATTTATGTATCTCTATACTAATGCACAAAGCTTTACAGTGGTACTGAGGCCGAGAGATGAAGGGGAATAGTGTGACAGTTTAAACAAACAAATGGTAACAGAATATTATTCGGAAAAAGTTTGTAGAGGACGGGACTTTAACAAAAAGAAGCTTTGGGTGTGGGTCTATTACATGTCTGAAGTCCCATCTCTCACGTTGGTTGGTTCTCGCTGCCTATTATAGACATTGGTTGGTTCTCGCTGCCTATTATAGACATTGGTTGGTTCTCGCTGCCTATTATAGACATTGGTTGGTTCTCGCTGCCTATTATAGACATTGGTTGGTTCTCGCTGCCTATTATAGACATTGGTTGGTTCTCGCTGCCTATTATAGACATTGGTTGGTTCTCGCTGCCTATTATAGACATTGGTTGGTTCTCGCTGCCTATTATAGACATTGGTTGATTCTCGCTGCCTATTATAGACATTGGTTGATTCTCGCTGCCTATTATAGACATTGGTTGGTTCTCGCTGCCTATTATAGACATTGGTTGATTCTCGCTGCCTATTATAGACATTGGTTGGTTCTCGCTGCCTATTATAGACATTGGTTGATTCTCGCTGCCTATTATAGACATTGGTTGATTCTCGCTGCCTATTATAGACATTGGTTGGTTCTCGCTGCCTATTATAGACATTGGTTGATTCTCGCTGCCTATTATAGACATTGGTTGATTCTCGCTGCCTATTATAGACATTGGTTGATTCTCGCTGCCTATTATAGACATTGGTTGGTTCTCGCTGCCTATTATAGACATTGGTTGGTTCTCACTGCCTATTATAGAGATAAATCTGCCCCTTGTTGAGTTGTTCAGGTTTATTTACTTGGGTACAGGAAAAAACACTTATGGAGGTATAAAATATTGAATTCTGTATCCCAGAATAGACGAGCTCATGAATGAATGGAGAACTGAACGCGTTGTCCATAAAACTAGGTCCATTGCCAATTTTAATAACCCACTATTAAAAGCAATCCAGGTATGGGATCTCTTATCTGGAAACCCATTATACAGAAATCTCCAAATTATGGAAAGACTGTCTCCCATAGACCCTATTTTAATCAAATAATTCAGAATGTTAGGACCAATTTCCTTTTTCTTTGTAGTAATAAAACAGTACCTGTACTTGATCCCAACTAAGATATAATTACCCCTTATTGGGGCAGAACAGCCCTATTGGGTTTATTTAATGGTTAAATGATTCCCTTCTCTCTGTAATAATAAAACAGTACCTGTACTTGATCCCAACTAAGATATAAATAATCCTTATTGGATGCAAAACAATCCTATTGGGTTTAATTGATGTTTTATTGATTGTTTAGTAGACTTAAGGTATGGAGATCCAAATGATGGAAAGACCCCTTATCTGGAATACCCTTGGTCCCGAGCATCCTGGATAACGGGTCCTATACCTGTATACCCAGCACGCATTAGTGTACATGAAATACAGAAGTGGGGCTGTTTGAGCAACAATTGCTATTGTGCTGAGTGGCATTAATGGTGTTCTAACAATGTCACATTTGAAGACAACAAGGTCATATCTCCAATCCCCTTTTTAAACAGACAAGGTTGCCCAGTTTATGGTAAGAACGCATACAGGGTAGTGACTCAAATCTACATGCCTGCTGGTTACAGATTTACATAGTAAGTTAGGTTGAAAAAAAGACACATGTCCATCAAGTTCAACCTTAGTGCCTATATATAACCTGCCTAACTGCTAGTTGATCCAGAGGAAGGCAAAACCCCCATCTGAAGCCTCTCTAATTTGCCGCAGAGGGGAAAAATTCCTTCCTGACTCCAAGATGGCAATCGGCCCAGTCCCTGGGTCAACTTGTACCAAGTATCACCCATAACCCTGTATTCCCTCACTTGCTAAAAAGCCACTTAACCCCTTCTTGTACCTATCTAATGTATCAGCCAGCACGATTCAGGGAGGGAATCCCACAACCTCACAGCTCTCAGAGTAAAAAATCCTTTCTGAATATTTAGAAGGAACCTAGTTTCTTCTAATCAGTGGGTGCCCTCGTGTCCGTTGGAAGGCCCTACTGGTAAATAAAGCATTAGGGAGGTTATTATATGATCCCCTTATATATTTATATATAGTTATCATGTCACCTCTTAAGCGCCTCTTCCCCAGTGTAAACAGACCCAACTTGGCCAGTCTTTCCCCATAACTGAGACTTTCCATACCCTTTACCAGCTTAGTTGCCCTTCTCTGGACCCTCTCTAACTCAATAATGTCCCGTTTGAGCACTGGAGACCAAAACTGAACAGCATATTCTAGATGGGGCCTTACCAGCGCTCTGTAAATAGGGTGCAGCTTTCTCACATGCATTATTCCTCTGTATTTCCTTGTTTATGACTATGCAGTCAAACCCTTGTGTAATGACAGTTTAATTTCATCATGTAGACTGCTGGTTGTTAACCATTTGTGCCAGATAACCAATGTGAGCTCTAAAAAGAACACATTTATCACCCATATATTAAATAGCTCAGATTGGTTACTATGGGTTACTAGACCCTGGGCAAACTTTGTGACTTTTATTAGGTTAGCCCATTTAAAGGCTTAGATAAATAACCAGCAGAATTAAACTTACCAGCAAAAATAAAAGCAAATACAGGTATGGGATCTGTTATCCAGAAACCCCTTATACAGAAGGAAGGCCATCTCCAAAAGATGGGAGATCCTAATTACACAAAGATCCCTTATCCAGAAAACCCCAGGTCCTGAGCATTCTGAATACCTATATAACTTCAGGAAAGGAGAAATGCATTTCTAAATACCCTTTTTTGTCATATTTATCCTAACCCATCTCAATTTAGATGAAAATGTTTTCTAAATCATTTTATGTCCTTTAAATGTTCTCTGTGTTAGTGTTTACAAGTTGGTTTATATCTTGGAGCAATATTGATGCGGAAATAAAACATTTCCATAAGTCTGCCAAAACGTCCATTACTGTATAGTTCTGTATAATTAATTTCTCACCTCAGCACACTCATGCTAAAGATTGCTTCTCCTAAAATCTCTCACAATTTAGTTTTATCGTTACTTAAGAAAAAAGGTTTTCTCCTCTTGTTTTTGGGACACACTGAAGGAAAAATGTTGCTTTAGTGTGTGCAAGATTAGCTTTAATTTTCTCTTAAAGCTACATAACAGAGTGCTGGGATAATGTGTATAGCAAGGGGCCAGTTCATGCTCCCTTAGACTGTCAGGGGCCCGGACTATAGTCCCCCCAACTCCCCCTCCAGCTCCATGCTGCGGGGTCAAACTATGCCTGCTCCAGCATCCTCCCGCTCCCCGCTGCATCCTCTCTCTTCCAGCTCCCCTGCTCCATTCCTCCTCCCTCTCCCAGCTCCCCCGCTCCATTCCTCCTCCTTCTCCCAGCTCCCCCACTCCATTCTTCCTTCCTCTCCCAGCTCCCACATCATGCTCCCTGCTGAGTCCTCTCTCTTCCAGCTCTGTCCGTCCTCCCTCTCCCAGCTCCCCCCTCCTGCTCCCTGCTGAGTCCTCTCTCTTCCAGCTCTGTCCGTCCTCCCTCTCCCAGCTCCCCCCTCCTGCTCCCTGCTGAGTCCTCTCTCTTCCAGCTCTGTCCGTCCTCCCTCTCCCAGCTCCCCCCTCCTGCTCCCTGCTGAGTCCTCTCTCTTCCAGCTCTGTCCGTCCTCCCTCTCCCAGCTCCCCCCTCCTGCTCCCTGCTGAGTCCTCTCTCTTCCAGCTCCCCCAATCCATTCCTCCTCTCTCTTCCAGCTCCCCCACTCCATTCCTCCTCCCTCTCCAATCTCCCACATCACGCTCCCTACTGAGTCCTCTCTCTTCCAGCTCCATCCTTCCTCCCTCACCCAGCTCCACCCTCCTTCTCCCTGCTGAGTCCTCTGTCTTCCAGCTCTGTCCGCCCTCCCCCCTCCTGCTCCCTGCTGAGTCCTCTCTCTTCCAGCTCCGTCCGTCATCCCTCTCCCAGCGCTCCCCTCCTGCTCCCTGCTGAGTCCTCTCTCTTCCAGCTCTGTCCATGCTTCCTGTCCCAGCTCCCCCCTCCCACACCCTGCAGAGTCTCTTCCAGAGTCTCTTCCAGCTCCCCCGCTCCATTCATCTGTCCTCCCGCTCCCCCCTCCCACTCCCCGCTGAGTCCTCTCTCTTCCAGCTCCCAGGCTTCGTCCGTCCTCCCTCTATAAGCGTCCCCCTCCCGCTCCCCGCTGCCAGGGGTGAGGACGCAGCGGGGACCGGGTAAATGACCTTGGGGGGGGGGCGGATCCAGGGGCCATAGACTGAGGATCCTTGCTGTATAGCATATAATACAAGCCACTCACCTATGGGCACCCAATTAGTTTTGATTGAACCATGGGATGAGCTATATTTTTTGGATATATATACTGTAAATATATGCACTTGATAGTAAATTGATCTAGCCATTCCTGATGTACAGTAGTAGAATAGGATTCCCAGACCATATAAAACATCAGGGATGCTCCTAGTTAATGCAATTTCATGCACTGTGCTGATTGCATGCACTTATTATGATTAATCACAATGCAATTAGAGCAGCCAATAATGTAGACTTAACTACAGGCACCGAATGTATTTTGAACCTTGCACCTAATGTTTGCATAAGGTGAGCATTAACTGTATCTCCTTTGTACAAGTGTTCCTGGCAAGGACTATATATTAATTGCACCAAGCTCTTGTGCTGACATTTGTAAATCAGCCCTACTGTAGTTTTGTTGTTCCGTAGATGTTCAGACGGCTATTGGACCACTTTGTTCTGGCATCAGAACACTGCACAAGCTATAATGAATTTTATTCCGTTATTAAGTACCCGCAGTTGCAGTATGACACGTTACAGTAACTGAGACTTCAATGGCTTTAACCAGCAAGCTCGCTGATCAATACTTTGCTTTGATAGCACTAAGTGGAACAGAACTAGGTATCTGAAGTATCTGTAGAAGGGAGGTCAGTCGAGAAAGTTTGTATATAATCAATAAAACAAACAACACTGTTTTCAAAGTTTTCATTATTTTGTCTCATTCTGGATACAGTACCTGTACAGTACAAGATATCATGGGATAATGAATGTGACCTACTATATATGGTTTATATCTCCCTTCTCATGGTGAATAAAGCACACAACATGGATATAATTGACCTAGAAGGCAATTAAAGCAGATTATATTAATTCTTTATTATTAGTGATGGGCAAAATAATTCGGCATGGATTTGTTGCGAATTTCTGCGTTTCGCCATTGGCGGCTTTTTTTTTTTTTGGTGAAATGAGAGGCAAAGCCAGCGATGGAAAATCTGAAGCGCGATAAAAAAATTGCCATCTGCGGGAAAAAAAATGGCATGAGCATTAAATAAAAAAAACGCCCATCAAACGTGTGTATCCTTTTTGTGCGAAACACATCCAAAAATTGTAGCGTGCGTCAAAAAATATGACGTGCGCAACAGTTTTTTTTTACGCACAAGTTTTTGGTGTTGCAAAAGACTCACAATTTTTGGGGCGAAGGGAAACGGGACAGATTCACTCATCACTATTCATTAACTGTATCCAGAGAAGACAACTTTTGGTAGACCCTGAAGAACTTGATTCACATTATTCTAATAATCTAAATAAAAAGGTTATGTTTTAGTTCTGTAGGTGTGAAAATGGAATCTCGATAAAATGCAAAAATTTTTAAAAATTCAAATTGAAAACAATTTGATAACATTTTAGTAGGATAACTCCCAGTGACTTCTACGTGAAATTACATGAAGCTTTTAAGTTTGGGTTTTCAAGTTTGATGGGTTTCGGAAACCCTAATCTGAATTTGTGAGTTGGGGAGGCCCATTTATCGACATTCTCATTTTTGTGGGTTTTAGAGTTTTTTCGAAACCACAACTAACCTAACTGCCACTAAAACCATGAATGTCTAGTTGAAAAAGCAGGAACAGACAAAAACAAAAAAAAAGCACGAAAACCACCATTTTTTTGTTTGTTTTTCCATTTTTCCATAAATTTTTGTGGACTTACAAACAAAAAAAAACTCTAAAAGCATGAAATAAATAAAGATTGTTGCAATTTTCTATTGACTTCTACATGACCTCGACAGATTTTTAATGGCAAAGTAAAATAAAAAGAAATAGAAAAGTTAGTTAATGTCCCCTATAGACGATAAATAATTAGATTTGCAGCAAATATTCTTATTTGAAAAGTTGCTAAATCTACACCCTAGGGGTTTAGGAGGAGTAAACTGTTTGTGTTTTTAGCAGCTCTTTGGGCCAGGCTAGTAGACAGCCCCGAATGGTGACTGCTATTGCCAGCTTGCTTGCTAGTCACTAGAGATGTAGCGAACTGTTCGCCGGCGAACTAATTCACGTGAACATCGGGTGTTCGCAAGTTCGGAAGTTCGCAAACTTTTCGCGTATGTTCGCAATTTGGGTTCGCCGCATTTTTTTTTCAGCTGCGTTTTTTCTCTGCGTTTTTTCTCGGCTTAAAAACGCCGCACAAGCCACACATGGCGTTTTTCAGCCTAGTACTGGTGTAAGCAAATCCCGTTTCCATGGTGCTAATAGTGCGAAATAGCAAAAAATGCAGCGTATTTCCGCTAGGTCTGCCAGCTGCCTTTGCGGTTTTACGCAACGCTGTGTCAACAAATAGAGATGTAGCGAACTGTTCGCCGGCGAACTAATTCGCGCGAACATCGGGTGTTCACAAGTCCGCAAATTCGCGAACTTTTCGTGATGTTCGCAATTTGGGTTCGCCGGCACCGAAAAAATCGCAAAACTTACGATAACGTTACGAATGCTCCGAAAAAGTCGCAAAACTTACGATAACGTTACGAATGCTCCGAAAAAGTCGCAAAACTTACGATAACGTTACGAATGCTCCGAAAAAGTCGCAAAACTTACGATAGCGTTACGAATGCTCCGAAAAAGTCGCAAAACTTACGATAACGTTACGAATGCTCCGAAAAAGTCGCAAAACTTACGATAACGGTACGACTGCTCCGAAAAAGTCGCAAAACTTACGATAACGTTACGAATGCTCCAAAAAAGTCGCAAAACGTACGATAACGTTACGAATGCTCCGAAAAAGTCGCAAAACTTACGATAACGTTACGAATGCTCCGAAAAAGTCGCAAAACTTACGATAACTTTACGAAAGTGCCGGAAATTACGAAAAAGTCGCAAAATTACCGATCATTTCGAAAAACGGCGTGTGTCAATTTTTCAGAGAAGTTTTTGCCCTTGATCCCCCTCCTGCATGCCTCTGTCCAGGTCGTGGCACCCTTTAAACAACTTTAAAATCAGTTTTCTGGCCAGAAATGGCTTTTCTAGGTTTTAAAGTTCGCCTTCCCATTGAAGTCTATGTCTATAGGGTTCGCAAAGTTCGCGAATATTCGCAATTTTCGGCGGAAGTTCGCGAACAGGTTCGCAAACTTTTTTTTTGAGGTTCGCTACATCCCTATCAACAAAGTATTTTTCAGATAAATTTTTGCCCTTGATCCCCCTCCTGCATGCCACTGTCCAGGTCGTGGCACCCCTTAAACAACTTTAAAGTCAGTTTCCTGGCCAGAAATGGCTTTTCTAGGTTTTAAAGTTCGCCTTCCCATTGAAGTCTATGGGGTTCGCAAAGTTCACGAATATTCACACTTTTTGGCGTAAGTTCGCGAACTTTTCACGAACTTTTTTTTTGAGGTTCGCTACATCCCTACTAGTCACTCTAGTTTTTTTTTCGGTGAAATGGGCAGATTCACTCATCACTAGCTCTAAACAGTCAATCTTCATTCCGTGCTATGGTATGAGTTCTAACACCCCCCACCAAATTTCAAGATCTAGGAAATGAACAAACATTGTAGAAATTAACATAATGAATGTTAGGAGGGGCTTAACAATTATATATTTCCATTGTTGCTACAATCAGTAGTAATTTGGAGTCAGCGAATTATCCATGCTTGTTTAAAAATCAGGGCACAGTAAATCAGCCCTATTGCGCTCAGAATAAGGGATTCTTATCAGTTGCTTTACATTCATTGCAAAGGGGCACACATTGTGCGCCACTTAGTTCTTGAAATGTGCCTGTGCATATTTTCGCCATTGTAGTCAGTTTTGTCAACCTGAAGAAGGGTTAGCATTTGGAGAAGAGCACTCCAAACATATCCAAGTCTTCCATTTCTATCATCAAGTCCTATGACATATGACTCTCCTTTTCCACTTGATGTTTTGCGATGACCCCTTTAGGTTCTCAACAGCTGCCCAGAGCACAATGAGTATGTGTACTGTCACTGACACTCTTACAAAACCCAGTAGCTACTGTGCACAGCTTCAGATGGCCTAGATCAGTGGTCCCCAACCATTGGCTCAGGGGCAGCATGTTGCTCCCCAACCCTTTGGATGTTGCTCCCTGTGGCTTCAAAGTAGGTGCTTATTTTTGAATTTCTGGTTAGGAAACAAGTTTTGGTTGCATAAAACCCAGTGTAATTGCCAAACAGACCCTTCTGTAGGCTTCCAGTCAACATAGGGGCTATTAAGTAGCCAGTTATAACTCATATTGGTATCTCCAGGAACCTTTTTCATGCTTGTGTTGCTCCCCAACTCTTTTTCCGTTTAAATGTGGTTCATGGGTATAAAAGGTTGGGAATCCCTGGCCTAGATCATTACTGATGTAGATCTGCTGAACACTTGTCTTAATTTATGGTGCTTTGTAGACCATGTCTCCATACTTATATTAGTGGTTCTAAACAATTAAATGCCATTGTTGTTCTGTATTACTACAAAACCTGAACATCAGTATGTTTTCATGCAAATGATGAACTAGTTAGCTTCATTTTCTAATCACCAACAATTACAGAGTCAGAAAAAGAAGTAAATGTTCTGTAGAATCATAACATTGCACCAGGTAATGGAAGAACACCTTCAGTTTAGTGCTTACTTGCAAGGCACTTCAGCACTGTTTGCTGTAAATGGATTTAACTTTTGAAATGCACTTTGACAAACAAATGTATGTGAAGCCCATTTGTCTCCGGGCACCTTGAGAGATGGTCTCATCAAACCATTCGCTGGAAGCTAAACTCGATAATGCTTTGAAATGGTTTATGGGGGACCTGTGAGAAAGCAATAGACAAGAGTTACTCTCAACAAAGCAAATAATGGTTATTATGTTATCAGTTCCAAGAAAGGATGGTGTTTCAGCATTTGGCAAGAGAATACCTTTAATGTCAGGTTTCGATCTGTGAGCGTTAAATAGGCTAATATATTTTTCTGTGCAGGGACAATGCAATATTCAGCGCAGGACATTAATATGGTCTATTGGCTTGAAAACAAGGATGCATTTTCTTGCAGAGTGAGGGAATGGATACATTTTGTATTTGTACACAATTTTGTAGGCCCTCTTTAGAAGTGTCTTTGGTTTTACTCAAAAGGCAGCAAAAAAAAAAGTTTTACTCTTTCACAATACATCCTACATAGTAACTTAGTAAAATAATAAGTTACGTTGACATACATCCATCAGGTTCAACCATAATGCCTATATATAACCTACTTACTGCTAGTTGATCCAGAGAAAGGCAAAAACCCCATCTGAAGCCTCTCTAATTAGCAGCCAAGGGGGTAAAATTCCTTCCTGACTCCAAGATGGAAATGGGACCTGTCTCTGGGTCAGCTTGTACTAAGAGCTATCTCCCATAACCCTGTATTCCCTCACTTGTACTGAGAGCTATCTCCCCTACCCCTGTATTCCCTCACTTGTACTGAGAGCTATCTCCCCTACCCCTGTATTCCCTCACTTGTACTGAGAGCTATCTCCCCTACCCCTGTATTCCCTCACTTGTACTGAGAGCTATCCCCCTACCCCTGTATTCCCTCACTTGTACTGAGAGCTATCCCCCCTACCCCTGTATTCCCTCACTTGTACTGAGAGCTATCCCCCATACCCCTGTATTCCCTCACTTGTACTGAGAGCTATCCCCCCTACCCCTGTATTCCCTCACTTGTACTGAGAGCTATCCCCCCTACCCCTGTATTCCCTCACTTGTACTGAGAGCTATCTCCCCTACCCCTGTATTCCCTCACTTGTACTGAGAGCTATCTCCCATAACCCTGTATTCCCTCACTTGTACTGAGAGCTATCTCCCCTACCCCTGTATTCCCTCACTTGTACTGAGAGCTATCCCCCCTACCCCTGTATTCCCTCACTTGTACTGAGAGCTATCCCCCATACCCCTGTATTCCCTCACTTGTACTGAGAGCTATCCCCCCTACCCCTGTATTCCCTCACTTGTACTGAGAGCTATCCCCCCTACCCCTGTATTCCCTCACTTGTACTGAGAGCTATCCCCCTACCCCTGTATTCCCTCACTTGTACTGAGAGCTATCTCCCATACCCCTGTATTCCCTCACTTGTACTGAGAGCTATCTCCCATAACCCTGTATTCCCTCACTTGTACTGAGAGCTATCTCCCCTACCCCTGTATTCCCTCACTTGTACTGAGAGCTATCTCCCCTACCCCTGTATTCCCTCACTTGTACTGAGAGCTATCTCCCATAACCCTGTATTCCCTCACTTGTACTGAGAGCTATCTCCCCTACCCCTGTATTCCCTCACTTGTACTGAGAGCTATCTCCCATAACCCTGTATTCCCTCACTTGTACTGAGAGCTATCTCCCATACCCCTGTATTCCCTCACTTGTACTGAGAGCTATCCCCCTACCCCTGTATTCCCTCACTTGTACTGAGAGCTATCCCCCATACCCCTGTATTCCCTCACTTGTACTGAGAGCTATCCCCCATAACCCTGTATTCCCTCACTTGCTAAAAAGCCATCCAACCCCTTCTTGAAGCTATATAATGTATCAGCCAGTACCACTGATTTTGGAGGGAATTCCAAAACTTCACAGTGATTCACAGAGATTATAATATGATCCCCTTATATATTTATACATGGTTATCATATCCCCCCTTAAGCGCCTCTTCTCCAGTGTAAACAGACCCAACTGGGCCAGCCTTTCCCCATAACTGAGACTTTCCATACCCTTTACCAGCTTAGTTGCCCTTCTCTGGACCCTCTCTAACGCAATAATGTCCCGTTTGAGCACTGGAGACCAAAACTGCACGGTATATTCTAGATGCTGTTTCTATTCTACATCTGGCTGAGACATTAGTAGGATATCATATGTCCTACAGATTAACACTGATTCTTTTTACATTCGCATAGTTGCCTCGGCCCTTGATGAAATTAAAGTTGCAAGGTTATTTGTACACATGTACGTTATAAGTGCTAACCTATTCTGCAGTGATACAGCTGCAAGCAAAGATGGTTAGCATTTGTCATTTCATGAATATTTCATACCAACCTAAGGATTTTTTGCTATTACTCCCTGAGAGAGCTGGGTTGCCATTAGCTGCTCTAACTGCCTCTAAACAAGTCATCATGGTTTCCACACTTCTTATCCTTAGTATTAATATTTTACTGGAAAAAGGAAAGCATGAAACAACACAGGCCTTTCAAATCCATTTATTTCCATGTTTATGAGTATGATAGGAATAATCCCCCAGTATGTGGCATTGCACCATGGGGTCTTAATCTCAGTCTTTCTTACTCATAGTTATTGTGTCCAAATGTAATTTACACACAAATCTAACAAAACTATGACCTGTGGATTTTACCTCATCAATATGAAAGTGTTTGAGACACTGATCTGGTGTCCACCACTTTTTACTACCTTTCTGCTTACTTTTTGACTGTAAATACCAGCAGTGGCACTGGTGTTCTGGCCTTTCTAGGGTTCCTCTTGGGCAGCAGGAATGGAGTAAGTGGAATAATAGTAAGGGTACATGCTGGGTTGACCCATAGCCAGGTTGTTGCACTGCCAATCTGTGACAATACTCTGCGCCACCAACAAATGCTATGTGGAGAAAATCCCATAAGCAAGCAGGCTTCATCCATTATACATTTCTGCCCCATCAAAGAGCAAAAGTACTACATTATTCTCATAAAAAAAAATCCAATACCTTTGTTCTATATTCAATACCTTCTGCATTCCTCATCAACTTAACCTTACACACTCTCCTCAGGACTTCACTTAATAATGAGGTAAAGTCCATCCACAATCAAAATTTCCACCTCTACTAACACTTCTGCTCCTTTGTAATCCCACTGGTGCTGCCCCTAAATTCTTTTGATTCTGTATCAGTCATCCTCACCAACTTGGTCTCTTGACTTTATGCCTTCTTCTCTACTTAAACAACTTACTGATGAACCTACTAAAACTCTAACTCACATCCTAAATTGTTATTTGGCTTCTGGAACTTTTCACTATCCATTCAAACGGTCCTTTGTCAAGCCAAAAGGCTTTAAAAGGCCACACTTGACCCTAAATTCTTTTGATTCTGTAACAGTCATCCTCACCAACTTAGTTTCTTGACCTTATGCCTTCTTCTCTACTTAAACAACTAACTGACTAACCTACAAAAACTCTAACTCACATCCTAAATTTTTTCGTTGCGGTGACTTTTTTGTTGTGCGTAAAATTGGACATGGTCAAGTCAACATTGGGCGTGGTCGAGTAAAAAAAGGCACGGTCATCAATTAAAGGCGCAGTCGCGTCAAAATTGGCTTTGTCAAGCCAAAAGGCTTCAAAAAGCCCCACTTGACCCTAAATTCTTTTGATTCTGTAATAGTCATCCTCACCAACTTGGTCTCTTGACCCTATGCCTTCTTCTCTACTTAAACAACTTACTGACTAACCTACTAAAACTCTAACTCACATCCTAAATTCTTATTTGGCTTCTGGAACTTTTCACTATCCATTCAAACTGTCCTTTGTCAAGCCAAAAGACTTCAAAAGGCCACACCTAACATATCCTGTCTACCATTTGCACCTAAAATCATAGAACATACTGTGTCCTCTTGTAGTTAGTGATGAGCGAATTTTTTCAGCCGGCATGGATTCGCAGCGAATTTCCGCATTTCGCCACTGGTGAATTGTTTCATGAAACTTCCGTAAAAATTTTCAGTGGAAAAATTTTGTTGCGCTGACTTTTTTGTTGCGCTGACTTTTTTGTTGCGCATAAAATTGGGCGCAATTGCGTCAAAGTTGGGCACGGCCAAGTCAACATTGGGCATAGTTGAGTCAAAAAAGGCATGGTCGCGTCAATTAAAGGCGCAGTCGTGTCAAAATTGGCTTTGTCAAGCCAAAAGGCTTCAAAAGGCCCCACTTGACCCTAAATTCTTTTGATTCTGTAACAGTCATCCTCACCAACTCCTATGCCTTCTTCTCTACTTAAACAACTTACTGATGAACCTACTAAAACTCTAACTCACATCCTAAATTCTTATTTGGCTTCTGGAACTTTTCACTATCCATTCAAACGGTCATTTGTCAAGCCAAAAGGCTTCAAATGGCCACACTTAACATATCCTGTCTACCATTTGCCCCTAAAATCATAGAACGTTCTATGTCCTCTTGTAGTACAGGTATCGGACCCCTTATCCGGAAACCCGTTATCCAGAAAGCTCCGAATTACGGAAAGCCTGTCTCCCATAGACTCCATTTTAATCAAATAATTCAGAATTTTAAAACTGATTTCCTTTTTCTCTGTAATAATAAAACAGTACCTTGTAATTGATCCCAACTAAGATATAATTAATTCTTATTGGATGCAAAACAATCCTATTGGGTTAAATTAATGTTTTATTGATTTTTTAGAAGACTTAAGGTATGGAGATCCAAATTACGGAAAGACCCCTTATCCGGAATACCCTTGGTCCCGACCATTCTGGATAACGGGTCCTATACCTGTACTTACTTTCTGCACACCCATAGTCTGTTAGACCCATTGCAATTTGGTTTCCAGCTCTGCTGAAACTGCCTTGTTCTGAGTTACAGATGATCTTCATGTTGCCAAAGGTTTACTTCTAACAATAAACAGAGAGCAAACACATACAGTAGTTAAAGTGCCCAGGTCCCATTATTATTGTAAACGACCCAATTGTTCAGCCATTCTCTTGTTTTCATTTCCATTTCAATGCATCCGTGTGTGATAAAACAGTTGTATAATAAAACACTGCTTTGATCAAGTATTAATTGCTGAGTTAAACCTTCTATTGCACGTGGCCTGATCAAATAAAGCAACAGCATTTTTTTCATCTTAAGCTCGAGAAAATTGAGTTCTTAAACTGTCTTCTGTTAAAGCAGCTTAGTTCTTTTAAGAGCTTAAGTCACATCTAAAGTTATCTGTGTAATAAAGATAATACTCAGGGCAGCGCATAATCAGGTGAATCGTGTAGCAGGCACATTAAGAAGGAACATTTTTATCAAGATAAATTGCTTAACAAAATTTCAACAATACTAATGGAGCTTCTGGTGTAAGGTCAGGCAATTCATTTTGTTGCAAAACCTAAAACAAAATAGAGACATATCTAATAAAATCTTCTTATACGCAGCCTGGAACAGCAGTGATTTTGCTTAAACTCTAAGTAGATCTTGTTCTCGCGGAGTATAACCTTCGCCAGTTTCAGTATGTTCCCTTTGACAATGTCATTGATAAGACAATTGAGAATTCATTATATATTTCACATTGAAAAGGGCACAGGATAATGATTTTTTTAATTGTCAAAATATAAAGGGGTTATTTAATTAAATAGTTTGGAATGGGTGTCTACAACCATAGACTCGATGTATTGCGTGGAAGAAATTTTCCCAGTGTAAGTTATGGCATGAATAAAAGGATCACATTTTCCATCCCCCACAAAAAAACATCCATTTGCTGTTGTGTTCTAGATACAGATATGGGATCCCTTATCCAGGAGCCTGTTATACAGTAAGCTCTGAATTAAGGAAAGCCCGTCTTCCATAGGCTCCATTTTAATCAAATAATTTAGAATGTTAAAACTGATTTCCTTTTTCTCTGTAATAATAAAACAGTACCTGTACTTGATCCCAACTAAGGTATAATTACCCCTTATTGGGGGCAGAACAGCCCTATTGGGTTTATTTCATGGTTAAATGATTCCCTTTTCTCTGTAATAATAAAACAGTACCTGTACTTGATCCCAACTAAGATATAATTACCCCTTATTGGGGGCAGAACAGCCCTATTGGGTTTATTTAATGGTTAAATGATTCCCTTTTCTCTGTAATAATAAAACAGTACCTGTACTTGATCCCAACTAAGATATAATTACCCCTTATTGGGGGCAGAACAGCCCTATTGGGTTTATTTAATGGTTAAATGATTCCCCTTTCTCTGTAATAATAAAACAGTACCTGTACTTGATCCCAACTAAGATATAATTACCCCTTATTGGGGCAGAACAGTCCTATTGGGTTTATTTAATGGTTAAATGATTCCCTTTTCTCTGTAATAATAAAACAGTACCTGTACTTGATCCCAACTAAGATATAATTACCCCTTATTGGGGCAGAACAGTCCTATTGGGTTTATTTAATGGTTAAATGATTCCCCTTTCTCTGTAATAATAAAACAGTACCTGTACTTGATCCCAACTAAGATATAATTACCCCTTATTGGGGCAGAACAGTCCTATTGGGTTTATTTAATGGTTAAATGATTCCCTTTTCTCTGTAATAATAAAACAGTACCTGTACTTGATCCCAACTAAGATATAATTACCCCTTATTAGGGCAGAACAGTCCTATTGGGTTTATTTAATGGTTAAATGATTCCCTTTTCTCTGTAATAATAAAACAGTACCTGTACTTGATCCCAACTAAGATATAATTACCCCTTATTGGGGGCAGAACAGCCCTATTGGGTTTATTTAATGGTTAAATGATTCCCTTTTCTCTGTAATAATAAAACAGTGCCTGTACTTGATCCCAACTAAGATATAAATAATCCTTATTGGATGCAAAACAATCCTGTTGGGTTTACTTAACATTTTATTGATTTTTTTAGTAGACTTAAGGTACAGAGATCCAAATTACGGAAAGACCCCTTATTCGGAATACCATTGGTCCCAAGCATTCTGGATAACAGGTCATATACCTGTATTTGGCAAATCAAAGTTGGGAATCCAAACCCCAACAAAAGAATCTGCCTTCATAACATTCCCAGTCAGACCATTCTTTAACGTTACTTATTATTCCCAGGTTGAAGAGGGCTTTTGTGAAAACAGCATTTAAAAGGAATTTTAAAAAATGATCACATGTTCTTTTAAAAAAAAAAAAAAAAAAACACCCCTTCTCCCTCCTTGGTGGGACTTGTGGCTGCTGGCTGGGGCAGGGGGCACTTAGCTTGAAGGCCTCTTAACAGGAAAAATAGGGGAGAATGGACATTTTCTCTCCCAGACACTTCTTAAAGCCAAATCTAATTGTCAGGTTGAAATTTGGGGTAAATATATATTTGGTGCCTTAGATATTCTTTAAACTATGACTGAATGATATACTTATATAGTCATATACCTATACACCCCCCAGAATATGAAGGGGAGGCTCAGAGGAGGTCCTGTACAAAGGTTGGACAACCACTACTCTAAAATATTGCCTTATCATCTTGCAAATAACTTTTTTTTTTTTTTAGAAAATGCCCCATTTTTTGACCTTCTTGCCTCATAATTTAAATGTACAATATCATGTCTGCATGATCCATCCTATGACCTGAAATTGTACAGGTAAGGTAAGTAGAAACCTCGGCAGTAAACCCTTGTGTGTGGATCTACCCAGCTACTGTCTGAAGCAGGTCCTTTGATTGGACAGTCTTACCACACAGAAAATGCCTTTATCAGTTGTCCTAGAACTTAATCTTCCTCCTCGTCCTCACCATACAGAGTATCTAAAATACAAGCACATGATTTCTTCTCATGTTTGGTAGAATGAAGCCTTTCTGTTACATATTGATATATGGGAATGGATGTAAATGTTCTTGCCATTGTCTATTTGCCTACCCAGTAAAAAAAAGCACCCATTAGGTACTCATACCTTTACTCATGGCAGAAACCCTTCCTGTTTAACAGTAAAGGTCCCCATACACGGGCCGATTCTAGCAGGCGATATCGGTCCCTTAGACTGATTCGGCAGCTTATCGGCCCATGTATGGGCACTACTGACGGGCCTGCCCGACCGATATCTGGCCTGAAATCGGCCAGATCTCGATCAGGCAGGTTAAAAAATCTAGTTGGATCGGGGACCACATTGGCTCATTGATGAGGTCCCCGGACCGACCTAGCCTATACCCGCCGTAATAATTCAATCATTTGGCCCCAGGGCCAAAAGATCAAATTAGCCTTGGCGATATCGCCAAGCGAGCGAATCTTAAGGTGTTTGTGCACCTTAACACTGCCACATTGTGCCTGCTACCCCTAAAGATATCTATTTCTTCTATGCTGAGATCACCATTGTTTCACATATCAGACTAAATGAATAGTGATGAGCGAATCTGTTCCGTTTCGCTTCGCCGAAAAATTCGCGAATCTTTGAAAAGAAAATGTCGTGCGACAAAAAAAATTGTCGCCCGCGGCTATTATTTTGTCGCGCGGCTATTGTTTCGTCGCGCGGCTATTATTTCGTCGCCCGCGGCTCTTGTTTCGTCACGCGGCTCTTGTTTCGTCGCCCGCGGCTCTTGTTTCGTCGCCCGCGGCTCTTGTTTCGTCGCGCGGCTCTTGTTTCGTCGCCCGCGGCTATTGTTTTGTCGCCCGGCTATTATTTCGTCGCCCGCAGCTATTATTTTGTCGCACGGCTATTGTTTCGTCGTGTGCGGCTATTGTTTCGTCACCCGCGGCTCTTGTTTCGTCGCGCGGCTCTTGTTTCGCCGCCCGCGGCTCTTGTTTCGTCGCCCGCGGCTATTGTTTTGTCGCGCGGCTATTATTTCGTCGCCCGCAGCTATTATTTTGTCGCACGGCTATTGTTTCGTCGCGTGCGGCTATTGTTTCGTCGCCCGCGGCTCTGGTTTCGTCGCGCGGCTCTTGTTTCGTCGCCCGCGGCTATTATTTTGTCGCCCGCGACTATTCTTTTTTGACGCTGGCGACAATTTTTGGACGTGCGGCGAATTTTTCCGCGGCGAAATTTTTCATCCGTTTCGCGAAACAATCTGCCAATGGCGAAACGCGGAAATTCGCCGCGAATCCATGCCTGGCGAAACTTTTCGCCCATCACTATAAATGAAAGTTACTTTGACATGTTAAATGGAGCAATAAAGATTCAATGAGCTTATCGTGTGTGCTGTCTACTCCAAGCTATCTTCTCCAAGGCATACATATGTCAGACTATATGAGGCAAAGCACAAGCAAAATGTGTAAATACGCTGTCATGTAAAGCAGAGCATTGTGCGTGTAAAGATACCATATTAACCATATTAACGTGCCACTTCTGAAAACTGCATGTTGATAACAACTCTAAATAACATAAAATGTACAGCATTTTATGGGAATTCCATTAAAAACTCCTGTAATTGTAGCCATCAAACTTGTCTGTAACTAGGCTCTGACCTGCACATTGCATTTGCTTAGCCTGACTTTAAAAAAGTCAGTTTAAATAATTAATTGAAGCACCACATGAGAATAGAAGATTATTGGCTTTCCTTATATGCCTTGCCTGTGCATACTGTTTATTGGATGGAGAAACAAATCAAGCTTTAACTCAATATATCAATAGAATGTTACCCCGGGGTCTAGTGTTCCTTACACGTTGCAGAATTCTTAGAACACTATGGATACAAAGCCAAATGGTAAATGTTGCATCTTATTTTAAACTCAGTAATGGATTCTGCTTTACCATCCTATATCATTTGCAAAAGTTTAACTGAGAACCAGTTTTTGGATATTGCATTGACTGATAAAAAAAATTCAATATAGAACAAGCTATTTTTTTTTTAAATCCAATTTCTAATCCACTGGGCAGATCCGTTTGAAAATTGGTGGTCAATTTTGGTGAACTGTAAATGAAATGGAATAAATGCAATGCCAATATTACAACAGGTTTGTAAAAGCACTCTTTGTAAATGGAAACCCTTGGCTTTTGCTTTAACTATTGAAAAAAATAGCCTTTTCTACAAAAATCTTCCTTACGTTTGTACTGCCGGGGTTAGGGATCAAGTTGTTATGCCCTCCCTTGACTCCTATTAGAGTTAATATAAGTGGAAAAGCAATGTTGCTTTATAACAGTGATCCCCAACCAGTAGCTCAGGGCAACATGTTGCTCCCCAACCCCTTGGGTGTTGCTCCTAGTGGCCTCAAAGCAAAGTAATTCTTGAATTTTAACTTGGAGGCAAGCTTTGGAGGCATAAAGACCATGGGTACTACCAAACAGAACCTCCCGTAGGCTGCCAGTCCACATAGGGGCTATGAAATAACCAATTATAGCCTTTTTTGGTCACCCCTAGGAACTTTTTTCATGCTTGTGTTGCTCCCCAACCTTTCTTATAATTAAATGTTGCTCACGGGTTAAAAAGGTTGGGGATCCCTACTTTATAATATGGTAGGTTCTTCTTCACGATCTGTAATTAGGAAATCTGGGGACTGCCAAGGTACACATTCATATAAAATCATATGTATATATATGTATACAGGTATAGGACCCATTATCCAGAATGCTCGGGACCAAGGGTATTCCGGATAAGAGGTCTTTCGGTAATTTGGATCTCAATACCTTAAGTCTACTAAAAAATCAATAAAACATGAATTAAACCCAATAGGATTGTTTTGCATCCAATAAGGATTAATTATATCTTAGTTGGGATCAATTACAAGGTTCTGTTTTATTTCTACATAGAAAAAGGTAATCAGTTTTAAAATTCTGAATTATTTGATTAAAATGGAGCCTATGGGAGACGGGCATTCCGTAATTCGGAGCTTTCTGGATAACGGGTTTCCGGATAAGGGGTCTGATACCTGTACCAGAGATAAGCCAAGTTAAGGAAATAGGCTCACCAAATGTGAAAAGTGGTCCAGGTAAATCAGCCCCAGCCCCTCAGCAAAGTGAGCAGAACAATATACAGGTATGGGATCCCTTATCAGGAAACCTGTTATCCAGAAATATCCGAATTACAGAAAGCCTGTCTATAGACTCCATTTTAATCAAATAATTCAGAATTTTTAAACTGATTTCCTTTTTCTCCGTAGTAATAAAACAGTATCTTGTAATTGATTCCAACTAAGATATAAATGATCCTTATTGGATGTAAAACAATCCCATAGAGTTTAATTACTGCTTTATTGATTCTTTAGTAGACTTAAGGTATGGAGATCCAAATTACGGAAAGACCCCATATCCGGAATACTCTTGGTCGCGAGCATTCTGTATAACGGGTCATATACCTGTATACACACAATAAAAGACTAGGCATTTAAACCACATAGGTCATTAGAAAAAGTATTAAAAAAAAGAAAACCTCCTTAACTATTGACTGTATAGTGATGTTGAGGCTCAGTTTTTTTATGAATCTATATTATTCAGTAATTCAACCAGTACCATAGTAACGTGTATAACGTTCAATGTTTAGACTTCAACTTAACAGATCATGTTGGGATCTTTGTAATATCCGGCTAGTGAAGTGGAATGCCCTGAATAGCTTGCACACATTGGGCCAGATTCAATTAGATGAGAGAAGCTTAAGCTCTAAAGATTTTCCAACAGAACCAGATGCAATTCAATGAGTAAAACTCATCTCGTCTTATCACATGAAAACTCTTTTGAGGTCTATGACTAAAACTAGAATTGAATTAGGAACAAAGTTTTCTCTCCACAAACTGATTGAAATTGGTGTTGGTTTTCAGTATTAGTTTTTGTGTTACATGGTTTAAGCCTGGTTTGTCTATTGATTGTTTATTAATGGTTGTGTTAATCAAGACTCATGAATCAGACTCATGGTATTGTCTTCAGTGGTCATTGAGTGGCATGGCAAATTGTTGCTTTGTATCTATACACCCCAATGTGCCCTATGAAAAAAGTTGCCTCAAACAATCACTCCAGTGTATTTTCTGCAGAAAAAGTTGCCTCGATAAAATACCCATTGATATTAAAGTGTTTTGCAAATGTTTGCAAATATTCCCACAGACTCACTCATCATTACAAATGCCAGGGACTAAGGACAAGCAATGCAAAGTTACTCTCTTCACATGACCTGCTATTGATCTGTTATATGGTCAGTGCTTATTATTATTGGTATGGGATCCCAACTAAGATATAATTACCCCTTATTGGGGGCAGAACAGCCCTATTGGGTTTATTTAATGGTTAAATGATTCCCTTTTCTCTGTAATAATAAAACAGTACCTGTACTTGATCCCAACTAAGATATAATTACCCCTTATTGGGGGCAGAACAGCCCTATTGGGTTTATTTAATGGTTAAATGATTCCCTTTTCTCTGTAATAATAAAACAGTACCTGTACTTGATCCCAACTAAGATATAATTACCCCTTATTGGGGGCAGAACAGCCCTATTGGGTTTATTTCATGGTTAAATGATTCCCTTTTCTCTGTAATAATAAAACAGTACCTGTACTTGATCCCAACTAAGATATAATTACCCCTTATTGGGGGCAGAACAGCCCTATTGGGTTTATTTCATGGTTAAATGATTCCCTTTTCTCTGTAATAATAAAACAGTACTTGTACTTGATCCCAACTAAGAAATAATTACCCCTTATTTGGGGCAGAACAGCCCTATTGGGTTTATTTAATGGTTAAATGATTCCCTTTTCTCTGTAATAATAAAACAGTACCTGTACTTGATCCCAACTAAGCTATAATGAACCCTTATTGGGGCAGAACAGCCCTATTGGGTTTATTTAATGGTTAAATGATTCCCTTTTCTCTGTAATAATAAAACAGTACCTGTACTTGATCCCAACTAAGATATAATTACCCCTTATTGGGGGCAGAACAGCCCTATTGGGTTTATTTCATGGTTAAATGATTCCCTTTTCTCTGTAATAATAAAACAGTACCTGTACTTGATCCCAACTAAGATATAATTACCCCTTATTGGGGCAGAACAGCCCTATTGGGTTTATTTAATGATTAAATGATTCCCTTTTCTCTGTAATAATAAAACAGTACCTGTACTTGATCCCAACTAAGATATAATTACCCCTTATTGGGGGCAGAACAGCCCTATTGGGTTTATTTAATGGTTAAATGATTCCCTTTTCTCTGTAATAATAAAACAGTACCTGTACTTGATCCCAACTAAGATATAATTACCCCTTATTGGGGGCAGAACAGCCCTATTGGGTTTATTTAATGGTTAAATGATTCCCTTTTCTCTGTAATAATAAAACAGTACCTGTACTTGATCCCAACTAAGATATAATTACCCCTTATTGGGGCAGAACAGCCCTATTGGGTTTATTTAATGATTAAATGATTCCCTTTTCTCTGTAATAATAAAGCAGTACCTGTACTTGATCCCAACTAAGATATAATTAATTCTTATTAGAAGCAGGACAATGCTATTGGGTTTAATTAATGTTTAAATGATTTATTAGTAGAGTTAAGGTATGGAGACACATATTAAAGAAAAATCTCAGGTCCCATACCTGTATTATTATTATAATGCCCGAGTATAAAAGCAAAGTCTTGAGACTGTCTCCTATCCTCCGCCATGAGCTATTGTTGAATTCAATGACATAACTGCCATAAACTCTTTATTAGAGCTCTCAAGACAAGAGTAATAACAGGACATTTGGAAATTCTACATTTTCTCCCTTTTATCCTTAGTTTATTTTCGTTTCCCACTGAAAAGAGAGAGAAATAATTCATAATGTACAATAGTGTTCATTTCTGTCCAATCAAAGACATGACATGCAGAGTTAAAGATTGTTCTTAATGTGTTTCTGCAGTTATCCGAACATCACAATATGGCTTTATTTTAGCAGTTGAACAGTGTGTGGTATACATACTCATTACATTTTGGAGGCACAGTGAGTATTAAATAGCCCATCTAGTGTGGGAGATCAGTGGGGAGTAACAGCATAAATAAATATCGCTGCTTGTCTGCGGCTAATAGGCTTATGGAAGCACGGGCCTTTTTTTTCCCTTATTGAGCTCTATGCTAATGTTCAGGGTAATCTTGTCATTTAATTGGTATATCGATCCCTGCAACCTGCTGTCATACCTCCCTTTAGTTGGAAGTAAAAGTCTGTGCATGTGTTATTTACACCGACGTGGGAATGATTTCTGTTTTGCAGACGATTTTAGTGAAGTTGTTCAGATCTGTTGATTTTTGCGACTTTTTCTATCCCGCTTTGGTGACCTTTGGCTTTGAAATTTAGCAACAACGGGTAAAAGTTAGAACTCATGGCCTCTGTGGTTGGTTGCAAAAAATGGTGGTTGGAACACATGAAGATAATAGCATGACAGGCTAGGGGGTATATTTATCATGCTATGTAAAAAGTGGAGTAAAGCATTAATAGTGATGTTGCCCAGGGCAACCAATCATCAATTAGATTTCAACAGTTAGAAAACCAAAGCAGAACATCTGATTGGCTACTATAAGCAACATCACCGGTGATGTTTTACTCCATTTTTTTTCACAGCATGATAAATAAACCCCTAGGTGTTTGTTACAGTTGCCTGAGTAGATCTGGAAGGAGGGTTATAATTGGTTCCACCCACACCCCCTTCAAAGAATAACCTAAATGCAACACTCCTCCCATTCACCCAAGGGAGATTATAAAATGTCACGGTAATGCTTGAATCGTTTGTATGAAAATTTGGAGTTTAAATTAAAAAATGCTGAATTTTTCGAGTTGAAAGTATTGTTAAACCTCGAAAAATTCAAGTTTAAATGGATGTTTGTTTCCATGGATCCTCTTTATTTCTCCCAAACGGGAATCGCTCCAGCAGCCATTTTAGGAGCATTGGCACTCTTGGAAAACAATAATGTGTTTAAGTCTCACTTAAAACTGGGTGAAACTGAAAACAATGAGGGGATTAACTTCTCATTGAAAGTACAGGTATAGGACCCATTATCCAGAATGCCCGGGACCAAGGGTATTCCGGATAAGGGGTCTTTCCGTAATTTGGATCTCAATACCTTAAGTCTACAAAAAAATCAATAAAACATTAATTAAACCCAATAGGATTGTTTTGCATCCAATAAGGATTAATTATATCTTAGTTGGAATCAATTACAAGGTTCTGTTTTATTTCTACATAGAAAAAGGAAATCAGTTTTAAAATTCTGAATTATTGATTAAAATGGAGTCTATGGGAGACGGGCATTCCGTAATTCGGAGCTTTCTGGATAACGGGTTTCCGGATAAGGGGAAAGACTGTTTTTGACTATTCTATTTCTCTACTGTTCTAAGCCTCCATAGGACTCAATGGTACTTAACAGATCAAATCTGGCAATTTTTTTTTTTTTTTTTTTTACAAAAATCATTAATAAACAACGAATTATGTGAGTTATTTAAAATGCACTAGTCTAGTTACTCATGGCAAAAATAAGCAAAAATAAGCAAGTAACAAGTTTAATCTATGTGTTTTTGAATTTTTTCTATTAAAGTCAACATACTTTCTACTTGAGTAGAAGCAATCTTGGATGATAGTAAACAGTTCCGCTTTATATATCACTCTGCCAATATCCCCCAATAAATGATATTGTTCCCCTAAGACACGAGCAACCTTCAGTGTTCCTGTGAGAGATTTATGTCTGTGGTTGGCAGCCTTTTTTGCATTCAGATCTGTCTTTCATTTATATTTCAGCAGACAGGCTTTGCTTTTTTTTTATCTTTCTTTTGGTTTTGAATTAAAGCATTCTGTCATAATGTTTATAGGTGATAACGATCATTTCAGTTTTTAACTCCTTTTGTAATGTGAAAAATCACAAAAAATAAAGACGCAGCTCATCCAAGTGAGGAATTCGGAACAAAATGTAAAGTTTTCGTACAAAGAAATATGGCCATGGAAAAGAAAAAAAAAAAAGAATAGACTCTACTAAATAGAGATAAAACAACAGCTGTCGCAGCCCGAGGCTCATTAGCACACTTAAAAACGAGACATAAAAAGCAAGGTTCAATCACAGGGAGACGTCTGAGGAAGTTTTTGTGAAAGATCCTTCTTTCAGTAATTATAAAAGAGCATTAAATGGTGTATAGAGCTGCTCTGTTGGATAACAAAGTAATTGAAATAGTTTAGTAAAAATCTGTTTAAAATATTGCAATGAATAGGTTCTATTTGTTAGCACCACTGGTTAAGTTATATGTGGTAGTAGTCTGGTTTGCAAGGTCGGACTGGGGGGTGCAGGGCGCACCGGGGCTCCCACCCCAGGGGCCCTGCAAGTGCCTCCGCCGGCCGTGTCCCCTAACCACCCCCAGGGGCCCCCCTAACCTCCCCTCCACAGGGCCCATACCTGACATCCTCCCCGAGCGTGTATAAAATTAACACGTAACAGTTGGGCAGGGGGAGCGCCGGCAAGGGTCGGACTGGGCCGCCGGGACACCGGGAAAAATCCGACCCTGCTGGTTTGTAGATAAAGAATTGTTTAACAAAAAATGTACTTCACAATTGATGAGCAAATTTTTTCACCAGGTATGGATTCACAGCGAATCTCCGCATTTCGGTAAGGGCGAATTGTTTTGCGAAACTGCTTCAAAAAATCATTGTGCATCAAAAAAAGTAGTGATTGCATCAAATTGGATGTCCTCAAAATAGGCATGGACGACACAAAAGACACGAGCAACAAAAAAGTCATGGGACATACGCGTGTTGCAGATTTTTCGAATTTTCTTGACGGTTCATGAATTTTTCGGCGAAAAAAAAATTGTCACTCGTCAAAAAAAAGTCGCAGTCGTGCCAACATAGACACGGTCATGTCAAAATGGGCATGGTCACATCAAATTGGCCGCATTTGTGCCAAAAAAAAGTTGTGCTCGACACCCGTGTTTCACGAAATTTTCGCCATTTTGCTAATTTTTCTGTAGTTTCGCAAATATGCAGCGAAGCAAAACAGAACAGATTCGCTTATCGCTATACAGCACTAAAAGGGGAGAGCAAAGTATCTGAAATAAATTCAGGCAAACAACAGAAAAAAAAATTAGATGAAACCTTGATTTGTGTAGTTACTCAACATTTTTATGATGTTAATGAAATCATTCAGGTGACCTCCATTCCCAAAGTCATTTACAAAAGGAGTGGTTTCTACAGTATCTAGGTAACAGCAGTGACATTACCAAGCCTAAGGCACCTCATAAGTAATTTTACAGCTCCATTGATCAGTTGTGATGGTCGCTTGTGCATCTTGCGCACCATTTTGAGTTCTAAAGGAGGAAAATCGGTGTATAGACCACTTCCCTATCTAGAAATACAGTAGAATAATGTCAAATATAGTAGAAATGTACTGGTAAAACATCAAATGTAGTGATGAATGAATCTGTCCTGTTTCATTTCACCCAAAAATTTGTGAATCTTTGAAAAGATGCGTGAAATGGCGCAAAACTTGGGAAACAACGAAAATGTTGTACGTCAGCAAAAAATTGTTGCGCACATCAAAAAACAACACGTGCAACTTTTTTTTATGTGACCGACATATTTCCATACTGTATTTATTAAGTGCAACACTGCTCCAAAACTCAATTGTAAAATATTTGACACCATAATTCATCTGCTGTAATTTGTGGACTTTAATAACGTCCACAATAACATTTTCAAAAAGTAGTTTAAAAACCTTAGTTTCTCAAGGATGTATTTTTATTTGGATGTTATTTTATGTAGCCACTAGTGATGAGTGAATCTGTTCCATTTCTCTTCGCTAAAAAATTTTGCGAAACCGCAAGAAAATTTGCAAAACGGGGAAAAAATTGCAAAACGCATTCGTTGTGTATTTTTTTTTTGTCGCCCGTGTCTTTTATGTCGCCCTTGTCTATTTTTTGTCGCCAACGCTTTTTTGACGTGACCGCATCCAATTTGCTGTGACCACGCCCTCTTTTGACGTGACTGTGCCCAATTTGACGCAACAAAAAAATTCCGTGCACTGAATTTGTCCGCGCCAAATTTTCACTGAAGTTTCGTAAAACAATTCGCCAATGGCGAAATGTGGTAATTTGCTGCGAATCCATGCCTGGCGAAAAATTCGCTCATCACTAATAGCCACAAGTCTGCCTTAATTAATGGCTGAGATTTTAAAAATCAAGCAGGGCGGTCTTTTCTTGGTTTCTCAAAAAATGCAGCAGTTCTTCACTGCTTTATGGCTGAGATCCTAACAATAATAGGGAATTCTGTCACAGTGGTCATAGACTCTTTTGCTTTCTTTTAACTTTTAATTGTTGGAACGAAACTAGCAAGACGAAATTAGCAGTTTTTTGATCTTTTAAAGATAAAAAGGGAAACATTACACTTTGGGGCACATTTATGAACATTTATGAATCCCAAAACCACGCTGTTTTTCTCTCATGGTTTCTCCATTCGAATAGTCTGATTCACTTGAATCGGATTTTTCTCTTCCCCGACCAAAAAATAAAAAGTTTGGCAGGTTTTAGGTGTTGAGTTTTTTATTTTTTTGTCGAATTCGCACAAATCGGGCTTTTCGGATGAAGAAACCACTTGTGAATTCCCAAACTCTCGCGCGGTTTCTTCATCCGAATAGCCTGATTTTGGGCTTTGGGATAAGATTGCTTGATCCCGAAGGCATTCATAAATGTGCCCCTAAAAGTTTTAAAAAAAAAATGAAAAATGGGAAAAATAAATGTATCTGCTTCAGAAGTCAGCTTTCCAGAACAAAATGAATTGTATATTAACATATGCACAATTCTAAATAAAATGTTTTATGGCCCTCTTTTCCTTTTTGTTTTTTTAGCTTTTTGGACAATTTTTCAATACAAACTTTTAAAAAAATAAATACATTGTATAATGATTTTGACAGATGTGTTATTTTGCAATGGCTAGGGTCCTATTATTCTGTCATTTCAACAGCGGAATGCTTTTAAAAGCTTCAGCCAGTGATGCCTTTCTCACAAGGAATTAATAGTTTACAAATAACACTACTGAATACGATCCACATCAAGGAAAATCCCCCTTGTTTGTTGCTTTTAAAGCTTTGTGAGAAATCAATGCATTTGCAAGTATATGTCACTTTCTCACAACTGCTTCACAATTATTGGCTGTTGACAATATTGTAGAAAAAACATGACTATTTTGAGCACATGATTTGTTGGAGAATACGGAGCCATTTTGCCAATCGTTTCTGTACTTTTGTTTGCTCTTTAGTTTCTCTTGCAAATAAAGATAGAGAGGGTGTGTGTTTAAGGGGGAAAAGGTCTGCCAATCACAAAATGGTGGTCCTGTAGAACATGGCTGGAATGGGCTTAGTACTCATGTTCAGAAGACTGGAGCAATACAAATCTCTTGGAGGGCCATAGCTGGCTCATTGGCCTCTAGTTGGACAGCCTTTCTGTAGGTCATCAGGGTCTGTAGTCTTAACACAGAAATATCAAATGCATTGGAACAACTGGTCCACGTGCTATTTGTATTGGCTACAGAACTGACAGATAGTGATGGGCGAAATGTTTCGTCAGGCATGATTTCATGATTTCGGATGAAAAAATTCACTGTGCAAAAATTCGCGGCGCGCCCAAAAATTGTCGCCCGCGTAAAACAAGAATAGTCGCGGTCACCAAAACAATAGCCATGCGAGAAAAGAATAGCCGCGCGAGAAAAGAATAGCCGTGGGCAACAATTTGCCATTTTCGCAAATTTTTCGCCATTTTGCAAAGCTTTTGAAAGATTCGCAAATTTTTTGGCGAGGCGAAACGGGACAGATTCGCTCATCACTACTGACAGAAAGATAGATAACAAACAGGGGTGTTACATAGAACACTATGGGGTTGATTTACTAAGACACAAATTCGAATCCGAATTGGAAAAATTCCGATTGGAAAACGAACATTTTGCGACTTTTTCGTATTTTTTGCGATTTTTTTGACGCCTTTATGACTTTTCGGAAATTGTCGCGACTTTTTCAGAACCATTACGACTTGCGCGAAAAGTCGCGAATTTTTC
Source organism: Xenopus tropicalis (assembly GCF_000004195.4). Lineage (NCBI taxonomy): Eukaryota > Metazoa > Chordata > Amphibia > Anura > Pipidae > Xenopus > Xenopus tropicalis. The sequence goes on along the minus strand of NC_030683.2, from coordinate 14,568,377 downwards.
GTAGCCATTACGATTCGCTCGTATCTTGTCGCGACTTTTTCGTATTGAGCGCTCGTATGCGGCGGGCGAAACTTTCAGACTTAGCATGATTTTGGAAGCCTCCCATAGGACTCAATGGCACCCTGCAGCTCCAACCCGGCCCAAGGAAAGTCTCCCATAGGGCTCAATGGCACTCTGCAGCTCCAACCCGGCCCAAGGAAAGTCTCCCATAGGGCTCAATGGCACTCTGCAGCTCCAACCCGGCCCAAGGAAAGTCTCCCATAGGGCTCAATGGCACTCTGCAGCTCCAACCCGGCCCAAGGAAAGTCTCCCATAGGGCTCAATGGCACTCTGCAGCTCCAACCTGTCCCAAGGAAAGTCTCCCATAGGACTCAATGGCACCCTGCAGCTCCAACCCGGCCCAAGGAAAGTCTCCCATAGGGCTCAATGGCACTCTGCAGCTCCAACCCGGCCCAAGGAAAGTCTCCCATAGAGCTCAATGGCACTCTGCAGCTCCAACCCGGCCCAAGGAAAGTCTCCCATAGGGCTCAATGGCACTCTGCAGCTCCAACCCGGCCCAAGGAAAGTCTCCCATAGGACTCAATGGCACTCTGCAGCTCCAACCCGGCCCAAGGAAAGTCTCCCATAGGGCTCAATGGCACTCTGCAGCTCCAACCCGGCCCAAGGAAAGTCTCCCATAGGGCTCAATGGCACTCTGCAGCTCTAACCCGGCCCAAGGAAAGTCTCCCATAGGGCTCAATGGCACTCTGCAGCTCCAACCCGGTCCAAGGAAAGTCTCCCATAGGGCTCAATGGCACTCTGCAGCTCCAACCTGGCCCAAGGAAAGTCTCCCATAGGGCTCAATGGCACTCTGCAGCTCTAACCCGGCCCAAGGAAAGTCTCCCATAGGGCTCAATGGCACTCTGCAGCTCCAACCTGGCCCAAGGAAAGTCTCCCATAGGGCTCAATGGCACTCTGCAGCTCCAACCTGGCCCAAGGAAAGCCTCCCATAGGGCTCAATGGCACTCTGCAGCTCCAACCCGGCCCAAGGAAAGCCTCCCATAGGGCTCAATGGCACTCTGCAGCTCCAACCCGGCCCAAGAAAAGTCACCATACTGAAGCTTGAATGAATCCGAATCTTTCGTACTCGGCACGAAAGCTGCGAAAAAGTCACGACTTTTCACGCAATTCGTAACGGCTACGAAAAAGTTTCGTCATTTTGCGAAACATTCGTAATGGCTACGAAAAAGTCGCGTCAATTTTCCCAAAAATCGCAAAATACCGATCATTACGAAAAAACGCATTCGGACGCCGTCGGAACGTTCGTGGGTAAGTAAATGTGCCCCTATATAATTGCTCATAATTGACTTTGAGAGTGGCATTGTCTTTGTATCTGCTGATGAAGATACCAAACTGAGCAATACAATACATTCTATATATATACTGTAGGATGTATCCACTTTGCAGGACAATTTGAACTGGGCAGAAAACTGGCATACTGTATGATGTTGAATGTTGATAAATGCATAGCTATGTACCTGGGCAAACACAACATAAATGTTAGTTATACACAAAATAGAATAGTTTATTAGGAATCATTTGGCTCACTTGCCAATACTTCAGGCAGCACTAAGGGGTACAGTTTGCTGCACAATTGCATAGGCAGACATACAGCAATTATCAGCATCTTGCATTCATGGATTGAGTGTTCTGTATTACAGACCAACTAGAACCCACTATGCCACACTCCTTAATACAGCACTGCAAAACCAGGTGACAGTGGGTATAGTATAAGGTCACAAGTCTTTGCTCTTCTTCCAAAAGTACAAAAGTTGGACCTCGAGGCACAACATGTGAGCGAAACCATGCAAACTAAGTGCCAGTTCCAAGGACAAGCTGTGTCCTAGGGAAGGATAGTTGCTAGTTTTAGAGCAGGAGGTAGATATTTCCAACAGCATGGTATCCATACTGGTCAAGTTAAAAAAAAGTACCTGACTGTAAGATAAATGTCTTGACTACAAGACAGGATCAAGCGACACATTACTGCATTGTAAAGGTATAGGACCCGTTATCCAGAATGCTCGGGACCAAGGGTATTCCGGATAAGGGGTCTTTCTGTAATTTGGATCTCCATACCTTAAGTCGACTAAAATATCAATAAAACATTAATTAAACCCAACAGGATTGTTCTGCCTCCAATAAGGGGTAATTATATCTTAGTTGGGATCAAGTACAGGTACTGTTTTATTATTACAGAGAAAAGGGAATCATTTAACCATTAAATAAACCCAATAGGGCTGTTCTGCCCCCAATAAGGGGTAATTATATCTTAGTTGGGATCAAGTACAGGTACTGTTTTATTATTACAGAGAAAAGGGAATCATTTAACCATTAAATAAACCCAATAGGGCTGTTCTGCCCCCAATAAGGGGTAATTATATCTTAGTTGGGATCAAGTACAGGTACTGTTTTATTATTACAGAGAAAAGGGAGTCATTTAACCATTAAATAAACCCAATAGGGCTGTTCTGCCCCCAATAAGGGGTAATTATATCTTAGTTGGGATCAAGTACAGGTACTGTTTTATTATTACAGAGAAAAGGGAATCATTTAACCATTAAATAAACCCAATAGGGCTGTTCTGCCCCCAATAAGGGGTAATTATATCTTAGTTGGGATCAAGTACAGGTACTGTTTTATTATTACAGAGAAACGGGAATCATTTAACCATTAAATAAACCCAATAGGGCTGTTCTGCCCCCAATAAGGGGTAATTATATCTTAGTTGGGATCAAGTACAGGTAATGTTTTATTATTACAGAGAATAGGGAATCATTTAACCATGAAATAAACCCAATAGGGCTGTTCTGCCCCCAATAAGGGGTAATTATATCTTAGTTGGGATCAAGTACAGGTACTGTTTTATTATTACAGAGAAAAAGGAATCATTTAACCATTAAATAACCCCAATAGGGCTGTTCTGCCCCCAATAAGGGGTAATTATATCTTAGTTGGGATCAAGTACAGGTACTGTTTTATTATTACAGAGAAAAGGGAATCATTTAACCATGAAATAAACCCAATAGGGCTGTTCTGCCCCAATAAGGGGTAATTATATCTTAGTTGGGATCAAGTACAGGTACTGTTTTATTATTACAGAGAAAAGGGAATCATTTAACCATTAAATAAACCCAATACGACTGTTCTGCCCCAATAAGGGGTAATTATATCTTAGTTGGGATCAAGTACAGGTACTGTTTTATTATTACAGAGAAAAGGGAATCATTTAACCATTAAATAAACCCAATAGGACTGTTCTGCCCCAATAAGGGGTAATTATATCTTAGTTGGGATCAAGTACAGGTACTGTTTTATTATTACAGAGAAAAGGGAATCATTTAACCATTAAATAAACCCAATAGGACTGTTCTGCCCCAATAAGGGGTAATTATATCTTAGTTGGGATCAAGTACAGGTACTGTTTTATTATTACAGAGAAAAAGGAAATCAGTTTTAAAATTCTGAATTATTTGATTAAAATTGAGTCAATGGGAGACGGGCATTCCGTAATTCAGAGCTTTCTGGATAACGGGTTTCCGGATAAGGGATCCCATACCTGTGCGCACAAAACATTTCCTATGTGCATATAAAATACACATCATATTATAGTTCGATCCATTACAAAATTAAAATTCAGGACAACATAATCCAGAGTTCGATGTTTGCTCTGAACCTCACACTGTTTTGTCCAATGGTTCTAAGACGTTGCATAGAACAATGATTTTTGCACAAGAAGGAACATTGTGTAGGCTTTGCATGCTTCTACTCCTTGATAAATTATCCCCGCTGTGGTCATGGTGGCATTGCATTTCAACGTTGTTGTTTCTCTCAGTAGAGACCTTTGTTTTCCACTTTGCTTTGTGCTGTGTTTTCATAAAATATTAATGACCACTGAGCACTCTATAATTGCAAAGAGTATCATATTTAGGTTGAGTTCATAGAGTTTACTATGTTGCCTGACAACAGAGCCCATAACAAACACAAGATCTAAAGGCACAAGATGTAAAGATCTTCAGTAACTGAGCTGTCATTAAACAGAACTGAAGTTTCTTCCTCGAAGATATTTTGCTGCTTAGGTCTTGAAGGTATTCTACCTTCCAATACAGCCCTGTAGAACCAATGAAATCTTTGTTTTTGTTTTATTACTAATTTATTACTGCTTAACAGATGCTATAGGCAGCTACCCTGATTTAACTTACAACGTTAGCTAATTATTCCCCTTGGAAAATAATTGGGAGAGAAATATGTTGGCTGCTTTAACCTTAAATGTAACCTGATTCAGGACATCTTTCAAAAATGTTTGTCCCTGTGTTCTAGATACAGAGAGCTCATTTACTATGTCCTCGGGCAGAAGTGCAAGCAAAATTAGGGGCAAAGGGGTGTTTTTTGCATTTTGTACCCTGCCCTTGTAAGGGATGAAAACATAATTTTGCCCCTTTATAGGTCCCTGGTAAGGCCTCACCTTGAGTATGGGGGGCAGTTTTGGGCTCCAGTCCTTAAGAAGGATATTAATGAGCTGGAGAGAGTGCAGAGACTGCAACTAAACTGGTAAAGGGGATGGAAGGGTTAAACTATGAGGTGAGACTGTCAGGGTTGGGGTTGTTTTCTCTGGAAAAGAGGCGCTTGCGAGGGGACATGATTACTCTGTACAAGTACATTAGAGGGGATTATAGGCAGATGGGGGTTCTTTTTTCTCCATAAAAATGCACCAGAGGCCTCCCCTTTAGATTAGAGGAATGGAACTTTGATTTGAAGCAGCGTAGGGGGTTCCTCACAGTGAGGGCAGTGAGGTTGGGGAATGCCCTGCCGGGGGATGTTGGGTAGGGGGTTCCTCACGGTGAGGGCAGTGAGGGGGTTGGGGAATGCCCTGCCGGGGGATGTTGGGTAGGAGGTTCCTCACGGTGAGGGCAGTGAGGGGGTTGGGGAATGCCCTGCCGGGGGATGTTGGGTAGGGGGTTCCTCATGGTGAGGGCAGTGAGGTTGGGGAATGCCCTTCCTAGTGATGGGGTAATGGCAGATTCTGTTAGTGCCTATAAGAGGGGCCTGGATAAGTTCTTGAATAAGCAGAATATCCAAGGCTATTGTGATACTAATATCTACAGTTAGTATTAGTGGTTGTATATATAGTTTATGAGTGTGAGTGTATAGATAGGTCAGTGTGGGTCTGTATGTGAGTGGATAGATAGGTCAGTATGGGTCTGTATGTGAGTGTATAGATAGGTCAGTATGGGTCTGTATGTGAGTGTATAGATAGGTCAGTATGGGTCTGTATGTGAGTGTATAGATAGGTCAGTGTGGGTCTGTATGTGAGTGGATAGATAGGTCAGTGTGGGTCTGTATGTGAGTGTATAGATAGGTCAGTGTGGGTCTGTATGTGAGTGGATAGATAGGTCAGTATGGGTCTGTATGTGAGTGGATAGGTCAGTGTGGGTCTGTATGTGAGTGGATAGATAGGTCAGTGTGGGTCTGTATGTGAGTGGATAGATAGGTCAGTGTGGGTCTGTATGTGAGTGGATAGATAGGTCAGTATGGGTCTGTATGTGAGTGGATAGGTCAGTGTGGGTCTGTATGTGAGTGGATAGATAGGTCAGTGTGGGTCTGTATGTGAGTGTATAGATAGGTCAGTGTGGGTCTGTATGTGAGTGGATAGATAGGTCAGTATGGGTCTGTATGTGAGTGGATAGGTCAGTATGGGTCTGTATGTGAGTGGATAGATAGGTCAGTGTGGGTCTGTATGTGAGTGGATAGATAGGTCAGTGTGGGTCTGTATGTGAGTGAATAGATAGGTCAGTATGGGTCTGTATGTGAGTGGATAGATAGGTCAGTATGGGTCTGTATGTGAGTGGATAGATAGGTCAGTATGGGTCTGTATGTGAGTGGATAGATAGGTCAGTGTGGGTCTGTATGTGAGTGTATAGATAGGTCAGTGTGGGTCTGTATGTGAGTGTATAGATAGGTCAGTATGGGTCTGTATGTGAGTGGATAGATAGGTCAGTATGGGTCTGTATGTGAGTGTATAGATAGGTCAGTGTGGGTCTGTATGTGAGTGGATATATAGGTCAGTATGGGTCTGTATGTGAGTGGATAGATTGGTAAGTATGGATCTGTATGTGAGTGGATAGATAGGTCAGTGTGGGTCTGTATGTGAGTGTATAGATAGGTCAGTGTGGGTCTGTATGTGAGTGGATATATAGGTCAGTATGGGTCTGTATGTGAGTGGATAGATAGGTCAGTGTGGGTCTGTATGTGAGGGGATAGATAGGTCAGTGTGGGTCTGTATGTGAGGGGATAGATAGGTCAGTGTGGGTCTGTATGTGAGTGTATAGATAGGTCAGTGTGGGTCTGTATGTGAGTGGATATATAGGTCAGTATGGGTCTGTATGTGAGTGGATAGATAGGTCAGTGTGGGTCTGTATGTGAGTGGATATATAGGTCAGTATGGGTCTGTATGTGAGTGGATAGATAGGTCAGTGTGGGTCTGTATGTGAGTGGATAGATAGGTCAGTATGGGTCTGTATGTGAGTGGATAGATAGGTCAGTGTGGGTCTGTATGTGAGGGGATAGATAGGTCAGTGTGGGTCTGTATGTGAGTGGATAGATAGGTCAGTGTGGGTCTGTATGTGAGTGGATATATAGGTCAGTATGGGTCTGTATGTGAGTGGATAGATAGGTAAGTATGGGTCTGTATGTGAGTGGATAGATAGGTCAGTGTGGGTCTGTATGTGAGGGGATAGATAGGCCAGTGTGGGTCTGTATGTGAGCAGATAGATAGGTCAGTGTGGGTCTGTATGTGAGTGGATAGATAGGTCAGTATGGGTCTGTATGTGAGTGGATAGATAGGTCAGTGTGGGTCTGTATGTGAGTGGATAGATAGGTCAGTGTGGGTCTGTATGGGAGTGGATAGATAGGTCAGTGTGGGTCTGTATGTGAGTGGATAGATAGGTCAGTGTGGGTCTGTATGTGAGTGGATAGATAGGTCAGTATGGGTCTGTATGTGAGTGGATAGATAGGTCAGTGTGGGTCTGTATGTGAGTGGATAGATAGGTCAGTGTGGGTCTGTATGTGAGTGAATAGATAGGTCAGTATGGGTCTGTATGTGAGTGGATAGATAGGTCAGTATGGGTCTGTATGTGAGTGGATAGATAGGTCAGTATGGGTCTGTATGTGAGTGGATAGATAGGTCAGTGTGGGTCTGTATGTGAGTGTATAGATAGGTCAGTGTGGGTCTGTATGTGAGTGTATAGATAGGTCAGTATGGGTCTGTATGTGAGTGGATAGATAGGTCAGTATGGGTCTGTATGTGAGTGTATAGATAGGTCAGTGTGGGTCTGTATGTGAGTGGATATATAGGTCAGTATGGGTCTGTATGTGAGTGGATAGATTGGTAAGTATGGATCTGTATGTGAGTGGATAGATAGGTCAGTGTGGGTCTGTATGTGAGTGTATAGATAGGTCAGTGTGGGTCTGTATGTGAGTGGATATATAGGTCAGTATGGGTCTGTATGTGAGTGGATAGATAGGTCAGTGTGGGTCTGTATGTGAGGGGATAGATAGGTCAGTGTGGGTCTGTATGTGAGGGGATAGATAGGTCAGTGTGGGTCTGTATGTGAGTGTATAGATAGGTCAGTGTGGGTCTGTATGTGAGTGGATATATAGGTCAGTATGGGTCTGTATGTGAGTGGATAGATAGGTCAGTGTGGGTCTGTATGTGAGTGGATATATAGGTCAGTATGGGTCTGTATGTGAGTGGATAGATAGGTCAGTGTGGGTCTGTATGTGAGTGGATAGATAGGTCAGTATGGGTCTGTATGTGAGTGGATAGATAGGTCAGTGTGGGTCTGTATGTGAGGGGATAGATAGGTCAGTGTGGGTCTGTATGTGAGTGGATAGATAGGTCAGTGTGGGTCTGTATGTGAGTGGATATATAGGTCAGTATGGGTCTGTATGTGAGTGGATAGATAGGTAAGTATGGGTCTGTATGTGAGTGGATAGATAGGTCAGTGTGGGTCTGTATGTGAGGGGATAGATAGGCCAGTGTGGGTCTGTATGTGAGCAGATAGATAGGTCAGTGTGGGTCTGTATGTGAGTGGATAGATAGGTCAGTATGGGTCTGTATGTGAGTGGATAGATAGGTCAGTGTGGGTCTGTATGTGAGTGGATAGATAGGTCAGTGTGGGTCTGTATGGGAGTGGATAGATAGGTCAGTGTGGGTCTGTATGTGAGTGGATAGATAGGTCAGTGTGGGTCTGTATGTGAGTGGATAGATAGGTCAGTATGGGTCTGTATGTGAGTGGATAGATAGGTCAGTGTGGGTCTGTATGTGAGTGGATAGATAGGTCAGTGTGGGTCTGTGTGTGAGTGGATAGATAGGTCAGTATGGGTCTGTATGTGAGTGGATAGATAGGTCAGTATGGGTCTGTATGTGAGTGGATATATAGGTCAGTATGGGTCTGTATGTGAGTGGATAGATAGGTCAGTGTGGGTCTGTATGTGAGTGGATAGATAGGTCAGTGTGGGTCTGTATGTGAGGGGATAGATAGGTCAGTATGGGTCTGTATGTGAGTGTATAGATAGGTCAGTGTGGGTCTGTATGTAAGTGGATAGATAGGACAGTATGGGTCTGTATGTGAGTGGATAGATAGGTCAGTATGGATCTGTATGTGAGTGGATAGATAGGTCAGTGTGGGTCTGTATGTGAGTGGATAGATAGGTCAGTATGGGTTTATGTGTGAGCACTTGGGTTTGCTTGGAAGGGTTGAGCTTAATGGACTTTCAACCCAACTTAACTATGTAACTATGTATATAAACAAATACTATAACATAAATGTGACAAACACTGTAACACATAACACACTGATCTAGAGGGCAGTGCCACATAAAGTTAGTTATACTAATAATAAAGAATGAACTAAGATCTGTGTCTATAGTAAGAGTATATAGTAAAATACATTTCCATAATGTTTGAGTATTGAGTAGGAGCAACGTTTAGCATTTTAATCTCAAGTGCCTTCATAAATATATTATGACTTAAGATATGATAAGGTGAGTAGTGATTCCTGCTGACTCACCTGTTCCTGACCAAGGTTAAACCCAACACCAGGCTTATTAATTCCCAGAGCCGTGCCGTTTGCTGTTAGATATTTCTAAGAGAGCATTCACTATATAACAAGCTTTGGTTCCCTTGGCTGGTAATTAGTCACTTTCCTACAGATCTACATTAATATTCTTTTAAAAAAAAGAACATTTGGTACCATTTTTCCTTTGTACACAAATGAAATGAATAAATATATTATAAAACAATTTATCAGCAGATACCCTGTGGGCATTTAGGGCTTTCAGCCTCAATTACCTTCAATTGTTGGCTTTCAAAATGCCATTTTTACAGACGTGGGTTTGCACTCTGTTACAATTCTTTATTATATGCCGTACTCATGCCCAAGATATATTCTCAAGTCGTTTTCTCTCCTTGCACAACTTGATCAATGCGCTAAGCATTCTACAAATGCATTGTAAACAGAGCAATGAGCGGGAGCTGGAGAATGTCTTTAATAATCTTTGTTTTTCTAATCAATTACTTTGATTCAGTATACTCACTGAGCCTAATGAACTCACAAAGTAACATTCAATGGTACATTTTAAGAGGAGTTCTTTATTTTAACACTACGTGTGTTTATTGATCAACGCTAAGCGTTGTTGTCCGACGGTGAATATGTTAATTACATTGGGATTCCTGAGCCATTGTTTCCCTGTTCGCTGTTGCCGAACGATGCTACGTGTTGGTAGAAATGCAAGGTGCTAGAAGCTGAATGGAGTAACTTAGGGTAAGTTGTTTATTCTTTGGGCAGATTCATCGTTGAGAGCACACGTTGGGTTTAAAGTGAGCAAAACACAACACATTACTGTTACAAAAAAGGGTCTTTAGTAGAGATGTAGCGAACCTCAAAAAAAAAGTTCGCAAACCCGTTCGCGAACTTACGCCAAAAAGTGTGAATATTCGTGAACTTTGCGAACCCCATAGACTTCAAAGGGAAGGCGAACTTTAAAACCTAGAAAAGCCATTTCTGGCCAGAAAACTGGTTTTAAAGTTGTTTAAAGGGTGCCACGACCTGGGCAGTGGCATGCAGGAGGGGGATCAAGGGCAAAAATTTCTCTGAAAAATACTTTGTTGGCACAGCGTTGCGTAAAACCACAAAGGCAGCTGGCAGACCTAGCGGAAATACGCGGCATTTTTTGCTATTTCGCGCTATTAGCACCATGGAAACGGGATTTGCTGATGTGTGGCTTGTGCAACGTTTTTAGGCCGAGAAAAAAACACAGCGGAAAAACGCCACGTGAACCCAAATTGCGAACATACACGAAAAGTTTGCGAACTTGTGAACTCGCGAACACCCGATGTTCACGCGTTAGTTCGTTAGTTCGCCGGCGAACAGTTCGCTACATCTCTAGTCTTTAGGAACCAAAAGTCTCAACTTTTTTGAAAAGTATAAAACTCAAGTTACACAAAGGTCCGAGACTAAGATTTGTTGATTAAGGGATGTGGTGCACATTCATGGCGAGATTGTTGGTCCCTTTTCATTGCTGATCAGTTTGGCCAAGGCAGGTACTCCATTTCTTTGTTTCTGTACAGGTATGGGATCCCTTATCCGGAAACCCATTATGCAGGTCACAAAATTACGGAAAGGCCATCTCCCATAGACTCCATTATAAGCAAATAATTCTAATTTTTAAAAATGATTTCCTCTTTTGGCAAATTGTTTTGCAAAACTTCGGAGAAAATTTGCAGCATAAAAATTTTTTGCACATTAAAAAAAAGTTGCAGTCGTGTCTAATTGGGCGCGGTGGCGGCAAAAGAAAGACATGTGCAACCAAAAAAGAAGCAGGTGACAAAAAGAGATGCGAATCTGTCCCGTATCACTTTGCCGGAAAATTCTCGGAACGACAAGAAAATGCTGCAAAAAAAAAATTAGTGAAAAGCATTTTGACACCTGTGTCTTTTTAAGCACCCAATTTTGCCACAACCACACCCAATTTGACACAACCGCAACATTTTTTTTTGTTCAATTTTCAAAAACCATTGGCTAAAACTGCTCGGTGGAGGGTTTGGGACAGGAAACCTGACGCAAGGTTGTGCCAGTCAAAATTGATGTTAAATCCATCAACAGTAAAATGTCTCTTTCTTCTATCAACTATAATGTAATTATGAGTGTAGCGTTTGGGTTATTTATGTTTTTGGATGACTGGTCTTTGGCAAATGCATTTCGGTGATTCAACTATTATAAAGCATTCATCAAGTTTTTACACTTTCTTTGTTATAATGTGCGTTTTACTGTTCCTGCTTTAAAAAAAGAACAGAAACATTACCAAATATCATTGTTCAGATAAGCATTCATTGCACATCCAGCGGCCTTGCAGAGAGGAAAAAAAATCCTCCAAGATGTTCTCAGTAAAGAGCCAACAAATTAACTAGAGGTCCGTCTCCTAAATCTATTTGATTGTCACAAAATCATTGTATTTGGCTTTTAGTTTTATGCCCAGAATGAGCCAAAGAGCCACCTGCTATGCGGTTATTCATTCTCGAGAAATATATATATATTTGAGTTACTTTTAAAGCATGAAAAAAGGAATATTTGTCGAAAACAACAACCTTGTGTTCTGTTTCCAGAAATGTTAATGCAAATTGTTTGGATGTAACTGCCATTGGCTTTGACCACAACTAAATGATAATGTTGCAAGTACCAGGGTATTTTCTTCTATCTGGTATTACGGAATTGTCATTCTGCAATCAAACTGATCATTAATAATGGATAAAATATTTGCAAGAATCTTATGTGTGGGGAAAAAAGGATATTTCTGAAATGCAATTTTTAATTTATAACTTCAAATTTTAAAACTGAATTATTATATTGAATTATCTATTATATATGAATTCAAATATTTATCAAAAGTCTAGTTCATGTTAGAATTCTCCCAGATGCTTTGTTCATTTTCCCACACAAATAAGTTAAGGAATGGAGCAGATAAGTCTGTCCAAAGTGCATCCTTAAGAAGGAGTTTAGACAAAGACAGAAAACAAGGGCCCCTTGTTACACTTAGAGCTAGTTGAAAGTCTGTAACATGTATCATAGTGATCCCCAACCAGTGGTTTGTGAGTAACATGTTGCTCCCCAACCCCTTGGATGTTGCTCCCAGTGGCCTCAAAACAGGAGCTTATTTTTTAATTTCTGGTTAGGAAGCATAAAAAACCAAGTATAATGCCAAACAGAGCCTTCTGTAGGCTGCCAGTCAACATAGGGGCTATTAAGTAGCCAATCGTAGCTTTTATTGGCACCCCCAGGAACCATTTCATCCTTGTGTTGTTCCCCAACACTTTTTTCCATTTAAATGTGGCTCACAGGTATAAAAGGTTGGGGATCCGTCATGTACCAACTGTGCATCCCAAGTGAGTCAAAAAGCAGACATAAAAATTACACAGGGTACTCTCCTGAAGAGCGCCACCATGCAAGATCCAATAACCCATGTATCACCTGAGCCTACTGTGCACAAACATGTACATTACAAGATCTGGCCACTGCTCCTGTATAAATTATAGCAAAGAAAAGGAATGTTTTGCTGACCACTAAATACCTTTAGGACCTAAAAAGTCAAACAGACAAAGACAAGAGGTTGTCTGCACTCACCCATTATCAATAGGCTAAGGCAGGGGTCCCCAAACTTTCTTACTTGTGAGCCACAGCCAAATGTAAAAAGACTTGGAGAGCAACACAAGCACCATAAACGTTCATGGAGCCAAATAAGGGCTGTGATTGGCTATTAGGCAGCCTCTATGCACCCTATCAGCTTACAGGGGGCTTTATTTGGTAGTAAATCTTGTTTTTATCCAACCAAAACTTGCCACTAAGTCAGGAATTCAAAAATAACTACCTGGTTTGGGGTCACTGAGAGCAACATCCAAGGGGTTGGTGAGCAACATGTTGCCCCCCAGCCGCTGTACTAAGGACATTAAGAAAGTCTGTGCATTAAGCTACTAAATTATGCCCCTCCCCTTTACTTAAACAGGGATTGTTTGTCCATATATTGCAATATACTTCAAGCTGGCCAACCATATCAAAGTCATCCCCAGTCTGGCCAGTCCTACACTCATTTTTATCTGATTCCATAAGAATTCTACTGCTTCATTATACATTTTACACAGGGACTGAGTTTTACCTGCAACTTGCTAGCTTTGATGGCCCACTTTTGGAATCGCCTGACTGTAGTCATAGTTCAATAATCCATAGTTCAATAATCGAAAGAACATATAGGGTTGAGTATATAAGGATAACAAGTTAAAGGACCACTATTTCTATTTTATTATGTATTATTTTATATGTATTTAAATATTTCCCTGAAGTGGTAAAATGGACCATTCTTATATTAATAAGATGCTGTTTAGACATTTCTTTTAATGAGGACTTCAATTGCCACCAATGCCACTAAGTGGAGTCCACAAATCTCACCTATTGCAACAGAGAAACACAAATGATTTAATTCCCATTGGCAGGTTGCCGGCTAGTAGAATGCTAAGTGGACTCTCCAATAACCTTTAGCTTATAGGAATCTAAGCAGCCTGTCACCCTCCCATCTCCACATTTATGCTCTAGTTGATATTATAGAAAGACAATGTTAAGCCAGATCTTGTTATTTTTGGACTAAGAAAAAAAATGAATTCATTGCAAAGCTTCTCTCTCAATACCAATCATAATAAGTCAACTTTCTTGATATAATCAGCCTCAACTGCATTGTTAATGCTTCCTTAAATGATTTCCCTATACACCCTGTACCAACCACTGCTCATCCAATTCAGCCAACATTTAATCAGGGTGTTGGAACATACCATTTGGAATGTAATTTTCTATGACAGGTAGGGTGCAGTATAAATGAGAAAACTTCATTATTTCTTTAGAGCTATTCAAAAAGTTCTAGAACAAACAGTTGATAGAGACTTTTTAGAAGCAGCATCAACCTACAGTTGGCTGCACTGCTCATTTAAGAGGCAAATCCATATATGCACGGCAGTTCTATTAATTACAGTTGTCTGTCTTAAAGCTGTGTTATGAATCTGCTTCTGTATACTCTTTCTACTATTTAACAAAGATACCGCTATATTAAACAGTCCCTATACCTCTATTCAGCTTAAAGAAAAACTATACCCCCAAACAATGTAGGTCTCTAAAAAAATATATTGCATGGATAAGCCCTGCTTCATCTAAATAAACCATTTTCATATAAATATACTTTTTAGTAGTATGTGCCATTGGGTAATCCTAAATAGGAAACTGCCATTTTAAGAATTAAGGACCACCCCCTTGGATCATAGGATTCACAGTGCACACAAACAAGCCAAGGCACACATACATGCTAGGCCCCATCAGCCAATGAATGGGCAGAGTTCTGCCTTTTGCTCCCACACTACTTCCTGTTACAGTTAGAGCTGCATTGTTTCTTGTCAGCTGATCTCTGAGGGGGCACACAGCCCATCACTAAATGGCGGCTCAAGGGAAAGGATGTAAAAGGGCAATATTTACTGATATATATATTCCAGTTTGGTAAGATTCTTTAATAGGTCACTTAACATAATATAAACTATCTCTTGGTATTCATTCTGGGGGTATAGTTTCCGTTTAACTGCACTGCAACAGTACAACTTTGTAGCCTCATACTATGGCAATTCCCTCCATAACTAGCATAGCTAGTCCTTAGTAAGTGCCATCTTGACCCTTATACAGCTTATCTGGGAACAACAGGACCCCAGAGCTGCCCAAATGACATACAGTGTATGTTGTCCAGGATCATCAGGCCTAACATTTTCCAGCCCCATACAGCAGACCCTGTAGACCTTCATCAGCCCTAATAATATTTGTATGAACTGGACCTATACAAGAAATTAAGCTCTTACACTCGTAAGTTTAGTAACTGAACAGAGAAAGTGGAGTAATAGTCAAGCTCTTGTATTTGGAATGTTCAGGTTTAAACACAGTAGGGCAGGGAGCGCCAACGTTTCTCACATGTGAGCCAGCAAATGTAAAACGAGTGGGGGAGCAACACAAAGATGAAAAAGCTCAATGGGGGTCCTAAATAATGACTGTGATTGGCTATTTGGTAGACTCTATGTTGACTTGCAGCCTACAGAAGGCTCTGTTTGGCAGGTCACTTGGTTTACATACAACAAAAACATGTCTTCAAGTCAGAACTCGAAAAAAGCACGTGCTTTGAGGCCACTGGGAGCAACATCCAAAGGGTTGGTGAGCAACATGTTGCCCCTGAGCCACTGGTTGGGGATCACTGCAGTAGGGTTTATTGTCAGTTACTCATTTGTACTTTATATAAAATATACACTAGTGATGGGCGAAATGTTTCGCCAGGCATGGATTCGCAGCGAATTTCTGCGTTTCGCCATTTTCGCGAATCCATGCCTGGAGAAACATTTCGCCCATCACTAGTGTATATTTTATATAAAGTACAAATGAGTAACTGACAATAAACCCTACTGCAGTGATTGTTTCACTCGTTTCGCGAAAAAATTTGCTGCAGAAACATTCACAGCGCGTCCAAAAATTGTCGCAAGAATAGTCACGCGTCCAAAAATTGCCGCCAGAATAGTCGTGCGTCCAAAAATTGTCACAAGAATAGTCGCGGGCGTCAAAAGAATAGTTGGGAGTCAAAAAATTGTTGCAGGAATAGTCGCAGGTGTCAAAAGAATAGTCGCGGGCGACAATTTTTTTTCACGCAACATTTTTGCCATTTCACAAATCTTTTGAAAGATTTGCGAATTTTTCCCGAGCGAAACGGGACAGATTCGCTCATTACTTATATAGACATGAAGCACGCAGCAAGGTCTTCTGAGGTAATGGGCCAATGGGCTTTTAATTCCCTGTCAAGTCAGCTGAAATGTGGGCATCCTCATTACAGTACTTAGAATGTAACATTCATATTTTTGACTGTATATAATAATAAAAATACAACACAATCATCTTTTGGGAATTAAAGCCCTTCCATAACCAACATTTTCAAGTGCTCATGATTGTTTTTTTGCACATTGATTGCTTAAATAGGTTTCACGTACATGACATTATCTTGGTATGATGCCTTGCTAACAATTTCCCATTTAATCTAATAGCAGTCATAAAAAAATGAAAAGAATCTCCCATTTCAGTAGAATGGAAACAATTACTCTAAACAAATTCAGCTTTTAGCTCCACTTTTTTTTTTGCTGAAAAAATGATTTTATGGTTATTATTAACAAAAAAAAAAGAACAAGATATAAAGAATGTCTATTAACCCTCCAAGACATCAAAGAGGCTATCAGGTCTATTCATCATAAGTAGAGAGATTTTATATTTCAACAGATATATTGAGGGAATCCTGTTTTGATAGTGGGACTTAATTGCAAAGTGTTATAGTACACCCCCCCCCCCCCCCCCTTTCCTAGTAACAAAAAAAAAAAACAGTTTCATGAACTCACGAAAAATCTAAGGCTCATTCGAACGCACCAAGCGTATTTTTGCCGAATTTTTCATCGCTTGCGCAACTTTTTAGATGCCCGGGCGACATTTTAGTACGCTTGCGCGAAAAAAATCGGAAAGGTTTTCCCGCTGTTTACAATCGTTCTGAACGAAAATTTTGTTACTTTCGGATTGCCAATACGATATTATCGTGACAAATACGATTTTTTCGTAAGCATTTTCGTGATATTTGCAATCTTCAGAAATTTTTCGATCCAATTCGAATTTATCCCATTCGGGATTCGAACTCTTGATTTCATCAGTCTGCCCTTATGAGTCAATACGGTGACAAATCTAAAGGAAAAAGGTCTTTTTCTTCATCCACGCTTTTTTTTTTTTTTTTTTTTTTTTTTTTTTACGAGGCTGCTTTAATAAAGCATTTTGGGGGATTTCTGGTTTTAGAGAAAATGAATTTATTTGTGCTTTCAAAAATCTCAAAAACCACAAAAAATGAGAATGTTGATAAATGGGGTCTTGCCCATTAGTGATGAGTAAATCTGTCCCGTTTTGCCGGAAAATTTGCGAAACAAAATTTGTGAAGCTCAACTACCATGCAACTTTTTTGATACACACAACTTTGTTGACGTGATCGCAATGTATTTGATGCAACCTTGACCTTTTCTGACGCGACTGTGACTTTTTTGATGCAACCGCAACTTTTTTTGACGACCATGACCTTGTCCTCACTTGCAAATTTCTTCATTACGAATTTTTGTGGGCGTTTTGCAAAAAAAATCAGCCAATGGCAAAATGCAGAATTTTGCTGTGAATCCATGCCTGCCAAAAAATGTGCTCATCACTACTCCCCCTTTTCTCTACAACAAAGTAGTATCATATTTCAAAACTGAAAGAAAAATATACTCCCACATACTGCCAATAGAAGAACATATATCACATTGCCATGTGAAAACATTGACTCATCGCTAAAAACTAGTGATGAGCAAATCTGTCCTGTTTTCAAAAATTTGCAGAACGACAGAAAAATTTGTGAAATGGCGAAAAATCCACAAAACACGCTTGTCACTCGACTTTTTTGTCGTCCACATCTTTTTTTTTACACGACTGCAACTTTTTTTGACACGTGCTGAATTCTTCCGTGTCAAATTTTTGCTGAAGTTTCGCGAAACAATTCAGCATTGGCAAAATGCGGAAGTTTCGCCAAACAATTAACCAATGGCAAAATGCGGAAGTTTCGCCAAACAATTCACCAATGGCAAAAGGTAGAAGTTTCGCAAAACAATTCACCAATGGCAACATGCGGAAGTTTTGCAAAACAATTCAGCATTGGCAAAATGCGGAAGTTTCGCCAAACAATTAACCAATGGCAAAATGCGGAAGTTTCGCCAAACAATTCACCAATGGCAAAAGGTAGAAGTTTCGCAAAACAATTCACCAATGGCAACATGCGGAAGTTTCGCCAAACAATTAACCAATGGCAAAATGCGGAAGTTTCGCCAAACAATTCACCAATGGCAAAAGGTAGAAGTTTCGCAAAACAATTCACCAATGGCAACATGCGGAAGTTTCGCCAAACAATTAACCAATGGCAAAATGCGGAAGTTTCGCCAAACAATTCACCAATGGCAAAAGGTAGAAGTTTCGAAAAACAATTCACCAATGGCAACATGCGGAAGTTTTACAAAACAATTCAGCATTGGCAAAATGCGGAAGTTTCGCCAAACAATTAACCAATGGCAAAATGCGGAAGTTTTGCCAAACAATTCACCAATGGCAAAAGGTAGAAGTTTCGCAAAACAATTCACCAATGGCAACATGCGGAAGTTTCGCCAAACAATTAACCAATGGCAAAATGCGGAAGTTTTGCGAAACAATTCACCAATGGCAAAAGGTAGAAGTTTCACAAAACAATTCACCAATGGCAACATGCGGAAGTTTCGCAAAACAATTCACCAATGGCAAAAGGTAGAAGTTTCGCAAAACAATTCACCAATGGCAAAATGCGGAAGTTTCGCAAAACAATTCACCAATGGCAAAATGTGGAAGTTTCGCCAAACAATTCACCAATGGCAAAATGTGGAAGTTTCGCCAAACAATTCACCAATGGCAAAATGCGAAGGTTTCGCCAAACAATTCACCAAAGGCAAAATGCAGAAATTCACTACAATTCCATGCCTGCCAAATTCGCTCATCACTACTGAAAAAAGAACCCATGTATGTCAATAAATACCCCTCTTAACATTTATTGATGAAAGGAGATCAATGTATTGTTTGCAACTCTTTAAAACTATCATTTTGTGTGTAACAACCATCATTTTTACATTTTGCTACTTTTTTATGGGGGGCTGATTTGCTTTCCTGCCGTGTTCTTGGTTTTGCTGACATGGTCTAATCCAAACCTGAAGAAGGGCATGACTGTGTATTTATTATAACAGCCTGAGCTGGTCCATTGACATTCGCATTTCATGCATACTACTACTGTGTGGCAGAATATTGCAGTGGAATCTGATCTGTTTGTCTGTCAGGGTAAGATTATATCTGCCATGATATCTATAAGGGCAAAATGAAAGAGAGATAGGAATCATCATCACTGTTTCAGTTAAAAAAGAAATAATCCATGTAATGGTGTGGCAACATTTTTATACACTGGTTTTATAGTAAACAAGTCCAAGTGTCTCTTCAGTAATGATCTAGCCTGCCCTAATGTTTTTTTACTACGGCTTCATACATAATGTGTATGCAGCTTTCGAAGCAATGAACCTTATAAACTCTGTTCAAGGTGGAACGTAAAATGCGGTTAATGCGGCGTTTTATATTTCTTTACACTACAAATGAATTTCTGCCACCTTGGAAGCGCTGAAAAAAGTTCCCCCACACTCTAAAGCATGATTTTATATACATTTGTTTGGACAATATATACATGTATGCTGATGCAGCCTCTATTTTCCCAAAAGAGATATAGGTTATTCTGAGCCATCTTACGCTAATTACATGTAATGTAGCATGACAAATTGCTTAGGCGAAAGCTGTCTGGCATAGCATTTGCTATTACTTTTTAGATTGATACTCTAATGTCAGTACCTCTGGGGGCAGTAGTATTTTGGCTAAAATGTCATGTCTCGCTATAAACCCCTAAATTAATGTTTTTGTTTATATGTGATAAATGTTGAATGTAAACGTAAACATGTAGCTGGCTTATAGTGGCCATACACGCTAAGACCTCGCCAAGCGAGCAGATCTTCTCCCGATATCCCCACCTATGGGTGGGCAATACCAAGCGAATTCGGTCGTTTGGCCCGGGGGCAAAAAATCAAATTAGAAAGACAAATTAGAATGAAAGGTATAGGCGTCCATCGGTTTGGGGGCCGCATCAACGAGTCAATGCAGTCCCCGATCCGACTAAACTTCAAACCTTCCCGATCAAGATCTGGTTGATTTCAGGCCAGATATCGGTCGGGCAGGCCAGTCGTTGGTGCCCCTACATGGGCCGATAAGCTGCCGAATCGGTCTAAGGACCAATATCGACAGCTAGAATTGGCCCGTGTATGGCCACCTTTACCTGGCTACCGTCTAGTACACACAGCTCATTTTTCAATGAAAGCAACAGTATATTATAAACACATTTGTTCACGATGCAACGGCAAAACCCGATTCGCTGTTTCTGTATTTATATTCATTTAATATTCCAATTGAGACTGATTGCTTTAATTGCTTTGAAGTAGAAAACAAATTCTGAAAAAATGCATTTCTGCACATCCAGAGAAATGAGTGCCAGCCTAGTCATCATTCCAAAAGTCAGATATTCATTAGAAATGTTCAGATCATAGGCAATTCCATTAGACGCTGGATTGATATCAATGTAAATGGCGCACTTCAGATTGATTCCAAACAAATCACGCTTGGAATCAATGTAAAAGTGACTATGAATCACCGCCAAAAATATTCCTGAAATTAGCCCGTTACCAGTTGCCATGATTTTGTCAGTTCAAGAGTCGGTTGAGTCAATACTCTTACGTTCTAATGCTGTATTTGTACATATTCATGGTGTAACAAAATGGCTCAGCAAATAGAGAATAAAAGTATTTGTTTAGGCATTAGCTTTATGTCACAACTGGTTTAAAGAAATATATCATACTGCACTAACATTAGGGTGGCGCAGACAATGTTGAACAACATATTCTTAAAAAAAACCCAAAACAAAAAGTGTATACAAAAACTATAAATAAAAAGCATATAGATAGAAATGCTTCCTGCTATGTCTAGTTGATACTGAGGAAGGAAGGAAGGGAGGGAGGAAGGAAGGAAGGAAGGAAGAAGGAAGGAAGAAGGAAGGAAGAAGGAAGGAAGGAAGAAGGAAGGAAGAAGGAAGGAAGAAGGAAGGAAGAAGGAAAGGAAGAAGGAAAGGAAGAAAGAAAGAAAGGGAGGGGGGGAGGGAGGGAATGAAGGAAGAAACCTCTCTGCATTTAGATAGAAATGCTTACTGCTATGTCTAGTTGATAGGAAGGAAGGGAGGGAGGGAAGGAAGGAACCTCTCTGCATATAGATAGAAATACGTACTGCTGTGTTTAGTTGATACTGAGGGAGGGAAGGAAGGAAGGGATAGAGGAAGGAAGGAAGGCAGGGAGGGAGGAAGGGGAGGAGGGAGGGAATGAAGGTAGGAAGAAACCTCACTGCATATAGATAGAAATGTTTCCTGCAATGTCTAGTTGAAATGAAGGGAGGAAGGAAGGAAGGAAGGAAGGAAGGAAGGAAGGAAGGAAGGAAGGAAGGAAGGAAGGAAGGAAGGAAGGGAGGGAGGGATATGGTACTGCTTTGCAAGCTTTTTCTTTTTTACATGTTTTATGATTCTGACTTAATATGTTCGTATGTGAGACATATAAAAGTGGGTGGTGTTACAAACACTCTATAGCCAATCAAAACTCAATACTAAAGAGCCATCTGATTACAACAGCAACATGCAGGGGCTGCTATAATAACTAGACCTATTTCCCGTGTTCTCTGCCTTAGAGTATAGCAGCTCGTTATGATTTGCTGTAATCAAAAGCTGCATTAACATAGATGTGAGATACATGAAACAGACGAGAATCTCCTAGGGATTCCACATGAACACACAACAAACCTGAACACAACATATTATTGTGTTTTTCAATGCAGCCAAACAAGTACATCCCTTCCCAGTTAGAAACCGTAATCCTCAGCTAAATGTGCTCATCCGTCTCTAATTAACTTGACACACGTTTAAGCCTCATTGGATTTCTTACACATGTAATACAGTTTAAGGGCCTTCTCGGAATAGTTAAAAAAATCTCTTTAAGTTAGCCATCTTAACCGCAGCCTTTCTACAGAATTTTCTAAAGCTTGGCCGTTACAATATTTATATGATTATAATAATTTCAGTTGGTTTCTATGAATAAAATGTCACTATACAAACAGGTGTAATACTACAAATGCTATTGTTCTCTATAATGCTGTTTGCGTTCCTATTAAATTGTAATTGACTATAACACTATATATAAACAACACTCATTTGGGCCTGGGATCAGCCACAGCATGCAGATGGTCTCATTTGGTTTTATATCCCCCGAAGCTTTTATTGCAGATATAAAAGTATCTCTGACCCTTCAGCTTTCCCAGCGATGGAATATGAAATTAAGAGGAGTCCTGATGTTAAATCTGAAAGCCAGAGAGGATAGCGACTTTAGTTTTCAGCCGATTTATGCTACCTACCTTGGGAGTTTGAAAATATAAAGCAGCATAAAAAAAATTCTTTTATCTAAATGTGTGTGTAGCGAGGGACAGAGCTAAATTGGCATTAGTGATGAGCGAATAGGTCCCGCTTTGCTTCGCTACGGGTGTCAATTTTTTGAAGCGCACGTCAGAAAAATTATTAATTATTTTGCCCATCACTAATCTATCCATCTATCTATCATCTATCTATCCATCTATCTATCATCTATCATCTATCTATCATCTATCTATCTATCTATCTATCTATCTATCTATCTATCTATCTATCCATCTATCTATCATCTATCTATCCATCTATCTATCATCTATCATCTATCTATCATCTATCTATCTATCTATCTATCTATCTATCATCTATCTATCCATCTATCTATCATCTATCATCTATCTATCATCTATCTATCTATCTATCTATCTATCTATCTATCTATCTATCTATCTATCTATCATCTGTCTATCATCTATCTATCTATCTATCTATCTATCTATCTATCTATCTATCTATCTATCTATCTATCTATCTATCATCTGTCTATCATCTATCTATCTATCTATCTATCTATCTATCTATCATCTATCTATCATCTATCTATCTATCTATCTATCTATCTATCTATCTATCTATCTATCATCTGTCTATCATCTATCTATCATCTATCTATCTATCTATCTATCTATCTATCTATCTATCTATCTATCTATCTATCTATCTATCTATCATCTATCTATCATCTATCTATCTATCTATCTATCTATCTATCTATCATCTATCTATCTATCTATCTATCATCTATCTATCTATCTATCTATCTATCTATCTATCTATCTATCATCTATCTATCTATCTATCTATCTATCTATCTATCTATCTATGTATCTATCTATCTATCTATCATCTATCTATCTATCTATCTATCTATCTATCTATCTATCTATCATCTATCTATCTATCATCTATCTATCTATCTATCTATCTATCTATCTATCTATCTATCTATAATCTATCTATCTATCTATCTATCTATCTATCTATCTATCTATCTATGTATCTATCTATCTATCTATCTATCATCTATCATCTATCTATCTATCATCTATCTATCTATCTATCTATCTATCTATCTATCTATCTATGTATCTATGTATCTATCTATCTATCTATCTATCTATCATCTATCTATCTATCTATCTATCTATCATCTATCTATCTATCATCTATCTATCTATCTATCTATCTATCTATCTATCTATCTACAGTATCTATCATCTATCCTTGTAAATATAATATTGGTAAATTTTATGTATTGTACTCTTCATTCTTCAGTGTTTTATAGATGAATAGTAGTGATGAGCAAATTTTTTCACCAGGCATGGGATTAGCAGCGAATTTCCACATTTCTGCAAACTGTTTTGCGAAACTTCCGTAAAAATTTGTCGCATGGAATATTTTTTTTGTCGTGCATCCACTTGGGTGCGGTCGCGTCAAATCGGGCACAGTGGCGGCAAAAAAGGGTGTGGCCGCTGAACAAAAAGGCGTGGTCAAGGCAATAAAGCACGGGCGACAAAAAAATAGACGTGGTTGACAAAAAATAAGATGCGTGCGACAAATGCTGAGAAAATTTGCTGCAGAAAAATAACAAAAATTAACAAAATTTCACTGCACGGCAAATTGGTTGCGCCAAAACAAGGCACGATCACACCAAAATTGCCCGCAGTCGCATTGAGTGTGGTCGCTTAACAAAAAAATTACACAACAAATGCATTTCGTGAATTTCTCCCCATTTTGCAAATTTTCTTGCTGTTTCGCGCATTTTATGGCGAAGCGAAACGGGACAGATTCGCTCATCACTAATGAATAGTGATGAGCGAATCTGTCCCATTTTGCTTCACCAAAAAATTTGCGAAATTACGTGACCGTGCCCATTTTGCCGCACAACAAAAGTTTCGAGAAACAAGTTGCCAATGGTGAAATGTGGAAGTTCACTGCCAATTCATACCTGGCAAAAGAATTCGCTCATCACTATAGATGAATTATTTTGAGGTAGGAGAACCTGATTTATGAAATGTCATGGCATTCACCGGGTTGTCTTCTATCACTTTGATCCACCCTGTGATTGAAGGTTTAATTCAGTTGTGCTTGGAAATATGTGTGTTAAAGTAGAAATAAAGGTCAATAAAGTATTAGGCCAGCAATGCTATATTTTGAGTCTAAAACTTATGATCCACCTCAAATACTCACAGTCCATTAGCTGTGAAGATCTCTGCCTCCTAGACTGCCCCCAGCCCCATCTTCTTTTCTCGTGATTCACAGCACTTGCTTTGGGTTGCTTTCAGTTATCTTAGGTCAGGGACTGACTCAATATAAAGTATTTGTACAATATGAAATTCATAATACAAGGCTGATTAGAAATGAATTAAGATTTATATTGTTTATATTGGTGTTAAACTTGAGAAACCTGCCTTGAGCTGCTCAGGAACCTTGGAACAACTAAATTAGAACATCTAAAGCAGTGGTTCTCAACCTGTGGGTTGGGACCCCTTTAGGGATGGAACAACCCTTTCACAGGAGTCGCCTAAGACCATCGGGAAACACATATTTCCGATGGTCTTAGGAATAATTTTATGGTTGGGGGTCACAACAACATGAGGAACTGTATTAAAGGGTTGCAGCATTAGGGAGGTTGAGAACCACTGATCTATAGAGATGTAGCGAACTGTTCGCCGGCGAACTAATTCGCGCGAACATCGCAGACTTTTGCCGATGTTCCCCACTTTGGGTTCGCCGCGGTTTTTTTTGGCGCCGCGTTTTTTCGCCTTGGTTTTTCCGCCGCGTTTTTCCGCCGCGTTTTATCGCCTATGCATATATATAGGAATAGCTTGCGGTTTTTTGGCGGGTTTTTTTTGGCGTTTTTTTTGGCATTATTTTTTGGCGTTTTTTTTTTTTTTGCGTTTTTTTGGCGTTTTTTTTACAAAGTATTTTTCAGAAAAATTTTTGCTTGATCCCCCTCCTGCATGCCACTGTCCAGGTCGTGGCACCCTTTAAACAACTTTAAAATCAGTTTTCTGGCCAGAAATGGCTTTTCTAGGTTTTAAAGTTCGCCTTCCCATTGAAGTCTATGGGGTTCGCAAAGTTCGCGAATATTCGCGAGTTTTGGCGAAAGTCCGCGAACGGGTTCGCGAACATTTTTGGCGATGTTCGCTACATCCCTACTGATCTAAAGTAATCGACTTTCCACGACAAACACAGCTGGCATGGCAAATCATATCAGGGGCCAGATGTTGGCTTGTATGCTCTGGAACGGCAGGGTCACAGAAGCCTATGCTACCATTGGTGGACCACTAACTAGAACCTAGACAAAGGCATGGACCCAGATATTGCTGCATAAAATAGAATAAAAAGGTTGAATGGGACCCCTGTACTATCCTATAATTTATTACAAGCCCTTATTCAAGGGGTCCCTCTTCTTAAGTTCCATTAAGGTGTTTGGAATATCTTAGAATCTAGACTTCTTTTTATGAGGTGTCCTACGTCAAGGTTTCCATGGAGTCCAAAGAGAATGATGATGAAGAATGATGGAGAATGATGAAGAGTGATGAATGATGAAGAGAATGATGGAGAAAGAGAATGAACTATGGAAGTCCTTCCCTTAAAGAGGGAGGTTCCATTTAAATATTCGGAAACGATTTGTTACTGTGAGAGCTGTGAAGTTGTGGAATTCTCTCCCCGAATCAGTCGTGCTGGCTGATACATTATATAACTTTAAGAAGGGGTTGGACAGCTTTTTAGCAAGTGAGGGAATACAGGGGTAGGGGGGATAGCTCTCAGTACAAGTGAGGGAATACAGGGGTAGGGGAGATAGCGCTCAGTACAAGTGAGGGAATACAGGGGTATGGGAGATAGCTCTTAGTACAAGTGAGGGAATACAGGGGTAGGGGGGATAGCTCTCAGTACAAGTGAGGGAATACAGGGTTATGGGAGATAGCTCTCAGTACAAGTGAGGGAATACAGGGGTAGGGGAGATAGCTCTCAGTACAAGTGAGGGAATACAGGGGTAGGGGGGATAGCTCTCAGTACAAGTGAGGGAATACAGGGGTAGGGGAGATAGCTCTCAGTACAAGTGAGGGAATACAGGGGTATGGGGGATAGCTCTCAGTACAAGTGAGGGAATACAGGGGTAGGGGGGATAGCTCTCAGTACAAGTGAGGGAATA
Source organism: Xenopus tropicalis (assembly GCF_000004195.4). NCBI lineage: Eukaryota > Metazoa > Chordata > Amphibia > Anura > Pipidae > Xenopus > Xenopus tropicalis. The sequence goes on along the minus strand of NC_030683.2, from coordinate 14,541,880 downwards.
CAGGGGTAGGGGAGATAGCTCTCAGTACAAGTGAGGGAATACAGGGGTAGGGGGGATAGCTCTCAGTACAAGTGAGGGAATACAGGGGTAGGGGGGATAGCTCTCAGTACAAGTGAGGGAATACAGGGGTAGGGGGGATAGCTCTCAGTACAAGTGAGGGAATACAGGGGTAGGGGAGATAGCTCTCAGTACAAGTGAGGGAATACAGGGGTAGGGGAGATAGCTCTCAGTACAAGTGAGGGAATACAGGGGTAGGGGGGATAGCTCTCAGTACAAGTGAGGGAATACAGGGGTAGGGGAGATAGCTCTCAGTACAAGTGAGGGAATACAGGGGTAGGGGAGATAGCTCTCAGTACAAGTGAGGGAATACAGGGGTATGGGAGATAGCTCTCAGTACAAGTGAGGGAATACAGGGGTATGGGAGATAGCTCTCAGTACAAGTGAGGGAATACAGGGGTAGGGGAGATAGCGCTAAGTACAAGTGAGGGAATACAGGGGTATGGGAGATAGCTCTCAGTACAAGTGAGGGAATACAGGGGTAGGGGGGATAGCTCTCAGTACAAGTGAGGGAATACAGGGGTATGGGAGATAGCTCTCAGTACAAGTGAGGGAATACAGGGGTATGGGAGATAGCTCTCAGTACAAGTGAGGGAATACAGGGGTAGGGGAGATAGCTCTCAGTACAAGTGAGGGAATACAGGGGTAGGGGAGATAGCTCTCAGTACAAGTGAGGGAATACAGGGGTAGGGGGGATAGCTCTCAGTACAAGTGAGGGAATACAGGGGTAGGGGATAGCTCTCAGTACAAGTGAGGGAATACAGGGGTAGGGGAGATAGCTCTCAGTACAAGTGAGGGAATACAGGGGTAGGGGGGATAGCTCTCAGTACAAGTGAGGGAATACAGGGGTAGGGGAGATAGCTCTCAGTACAAGTGAGGGAATACAGGGGTATGGGAGATAGCTCTCAGTACAAGTGAGGGAATACAGGGGTAGGGGAGATAGCTCTCAGTACAAGTGAGGGAATACAGGGGTAGGGGAGATAGCTCTCAGTACAAGTGAGGGAATACAGGGGTAGGGGAGATAGCTCTCAGTACAAGTGAGGGAATACAGGGTTATGGGAGATAGCTCTTAGTACAAGTTGATCCAGGGACTGGTCCGATTGCCATCTTGGAGTCAGGAAGGAATTTTTTCCCCTCTGGGGCAAATTAGAGAGGCTTCAGATGGGGTTTTTTGCCTTCCTCTGGATTAACTAGCAGTTAGGCAGGTTATATATAGTCATTAGGGTTGAACTTGATGGATGTGTGTCTTCAACCTAACTTACTATGTTACTATGTAAGAGACTGGATAATAGCAATCCGGAACCAGAAGGAACACATTTTCCCTGCAGAGCATTGCTTCAACTCTCAATTACCACGCAGTGGGGGAAATTAACTCTTTACATCCCCTACACACCTATGGACAGAAATGCCTGGCCTCTTGGACTCCCTGTGACTGTTCCTTACCATTCTCTTAATGGCCCCATCAACTTACATGTGCTAAGAAGAGTAACCTCCAATTCATGTGAAGGTGCAGCGTTGTTGTGACAGATTTGGGAATATTGTGTTGGGGATTGAGTTGGCTGTTGTGCTGCTTGGCACTTAGTCTATCAGCTGATTAAGTAATTAAATAGCAAGTATAGTCTAGTGTAGTGCAGTAAGACAGTAAGAAAACAGCAGAGAGAGTGAAGATGATAGGGAGTGGATTATTATATTTGACATTTCCCCTAGAATAAAACATAATACAAAACATATGGTGAGGCCACAGCATTTCCGTAGCTTAAGAATATACACTATATACAGATCTTGTAAATACATTTTTTTGCCTGCGGCTACAAGGAAGATAGCCTTAAAGTCTACCCTCGTTCTTTTATAGCCCAGTCCTTTAGCCGCAGGCCAGCTGACTCCCTCGAGGAATACAAACAAAAGAATACATGGGCTGCCTATTCAATTTTATCAGGACAACAAAGGCTACGGCTGTGATTTTATACGCAATATATCTGTTTCTCAGTCCATAAAACTGTTAGAAACTAATAGAATATGTTACATGTATATTGGTTAATAGATACAGATGGCAAAGACAAATGTGTAGGTTTATGTAATAACACACATTACCCCAGGTCAACAACCAATCACATATTTGTTTTTATTAAGCCAATGATTTCCAAGTATTTATTAGTTGCTATGGGCTATTAAACCCGGACAAACATTGCCCTTGCTATTGAAAACCCCCAACAGCAAGGAGGGAAGGAAATCAAAGAATACAGAAAAGAGGCTTTTTATAGATGGGCCTATTTAATTACATTCAAGAACTTTTTATTTTGAGTTTCTGAACTTGAGTTTTCTAGAATGATCAAAAATCTTGAAAACTCAAATGAAAAAAGTTAAAACCTGATGGATTTCTATATTAGTCAGCTGGGGGTGTTTAAAAAAGGGAATCATTTAACCATGAAATAAACCCAATAGGGCTGTTCTGCCCCCAATAAGGGGTAATTATATCTTAGTTGGGATCAAGTACAGGTACTGTTTTATTATTACAGAGAAAAGGGAATCATTTAACCATGAAATAAACCCAATAGGGCTGTTCTGCCCCAATAAGGGGTAATTATATCTTAGTTGGGATCAAGTACAGGTACTGTTTTATTATTACAGAGAAAAGGGAATCATTTAACCATGAAATAAACCCAATAGGGCTGTTCTGCCCCAATAAGGGGTAATTATATCTTAGTTGGGATCAAGTACAGGTACTGTTTTATTATTACAGAGAAAAGGGAATCATTTAACCATGAAATAAACCCAATAGGGCTGTTCTGCCCCAATAAGGGGTAATTATATCTTAGTTGGGATCAAGTACAGGTACTGTTTTATTATTACAGAGAAAAGGGAATCATTTAACCATGAAATAAACCCAATAGGGCTGTTCTGCCCCAATAAGGGGTAATTATATCTTAGTTGGGATCAAGTACAGGTACTGTTTTATTATTACAGAGAAAAGGGAATCATTTAACCATTAAATAAACCCAATAGGGCTGTTCTGCCCCCAATAAGGGGTAATTATATCTTAGTTGGGATCAAGTACAGGTACTGTTTTATTACTACAGAGAAAAAGGAAATCAGTTTTAAAATACCGAATTATTTGATTTAAATGGAGTCTATGGGACCATAATTCTGAGCTTTCTGGATAACGGGTTTCTGGATAAGGGATCCTGTATATGCAGCACTTGTTTCTTTAGCAGCCTAGTCAATATGTTCCATTTCAGGAGAAAGCTTGATAATCACGCGATAGACCTTTGGAAAATGTAGCCAAATGGTCTAAGAGCAGGTCTATCATGTGGCTTATAAACTACAGTATATTATAAATAGGTTGCGGAAGTAGCAGTTTGGAAATGGGTTATTTTTCCAGGACTGTCTGTTTTGATTGTTGCTGATAAAACAACAACAACAATCCCAGATAGTTGTCTTCATTCCTACTAGAACTGTGAAGTAGTGCGCTCTCTGGGATAGCATTAGTGTCCAGCATTGAATCACTTGGTCTGAGACTTTAAAGCACATTGATTCACAAGTCATAATGAGGCAGATGGATCATTCCGGCAGCCAGGCATGGCCACAAAGCAGATGTATCCCATGGGGGTATTTACTGTCTGGTGTGCTTTGTTCCAAAACAGCCGTTTGTCACATGTCAAGGAACATCATTCAGCATTACTTAGGGTTGAGGCTATTGACAAGTATAACCATAGCACAGGGGTCGTTTATATTAGGCTTATGCCCTCGTTCATAAGAGCGTATGATTTTCTTACTTACTCCTACCCCTCCTCACTTAGAAGCAGATCTATCAAAGGTTGAATACGTTTTCCTGAAACAAATTCAATGAGTTTTCCCACTTTATAGTCCTCTGGTATGCTGAAACCCTTAACCCGGACCCTCCAATTTGAATTGAATTGTTTTGGGCACAGAGCCTGGGGGTGGGAGAAAAGCTGTAGGGCAGCGAATTAGGGGGACAGGAACCAGGCTGTGTCAGTCTATGGTGTCTTAATGAATTGAAGTTGACTTGGACCCGATATTATTTCCCACTTTGCGTGTACATAGAAATCCTTTTACTATATATAATATTTATTGAGAATTATGTCGCTGAATTTATCTGTAATGAATTAGTATCTCCCTAATTAAGATTATTTGTATATAGACTAATGAATTAAGCACAAGCGCTCCTGAGTAGCGGAATCAGTATATGTAGAATAGAGATGTAGCGAACATCGCCGAAAATGTTCGCGAACCCGTTAGCGGACTTTCGCCAAAACTCGCGAATATTTGCGAACTTTGCGAACCCCATAGACTTCAATGGGAAGGCGAACTTTAAAACCTAGAAAAGCCATTTCTGGCCAGAAAACTGATTTTAAAGTTGTTTAAAGGGTGCCACGACCTGGACAGTGGCATGCAGGAGGGGGATCAAGCAAAAATTTCTCTGAAAAATACTTTGTAAAAAAAACGCCAAAAAAAAAACGCAAAAAAATAACGCCAAAAAAAAACGCCAAAAAAAAAAACGCAAGCTATTCCTATGTATATAACGCGGCGGAAAAACGCGGCAGGAAAACCAAGGCGAAAAAACGCGGTGCCAAAAAAAAACGCGGCGAACCCAAAGTGGCGAACATCGGCAAAAGTCCGCAAATTTTCGCGAACGCGAACACCCGATGTTCGCGCGAATTAGTTCGCCAGCGAACAGTTCGCTACATCTCTAATGTAGAACTATCAACTTAATTTTTTATCTATTTTTGAAAGAATTAGGATTGAATGATGTGATTACAAACATTGAAATAATCCGCACTCACTATAAATGAACTGTTTTTGATAAATCATTGATTTTCTGTGTTTTTGGTGGATCCTATTTTTCAGATTGATTATCTTTTTAACTTAATGACATTAAAAGTTATATTTTAATGCCCAAGGCACCAAATGGAACTTTTTCCTTTTTCTAAATATAAGTTTTCCCACTTTCCCTGCAGAATATGTTTTTACATTTAACAAAGGTTGTTCGTGTTCTTGCAAGAAGGTTCCCTGCAATCGAAGAGTTTCATGAATGGGATGTTGTATCAATGGTTCTTAACAAGCAGAACGATTTGACAGGCGTAATTTGTACTTATCCGTTACGATCTGTGGGCCAAAAATGTGCGTCGGTTTATTACAGTATTTCAAAAACTGGTTACAAAATGGTCCACAAAGCTCGTTAACCAAACACAATAGACACTAATGGAAAATCAAGATGTAACCGAGTCGTCTTTTTATCCTGACTGCTTACAGTATTGTCCTTGATGCAAATGATTGAACTAATCAACCTCTTTGATTGATTTTTTTATAAATTTGCCCCTACGTTCCAGACACACATTTCTAATTAGGTCAAAACCAATACGGGGAACAATTCAAAGAGAACTAGTTTTCTAGTTACTTCTAATATTCATGAAACCAGTGTGTTACAGCTATTTATAATTGCAAAATTATACATTTTATAAATAGTTCTAAAAGTACAGGTATGGGATCCCTTATCCAGAAACCCATTATCCAGAAAGTTCCAAATTATGGAAAGGCCATCTCCCATAGACTCCATTATAAGCAAATTAATTAATTTTTAAAAATGATTTCCTTTTTCTCTGTAATAATACAGAACCTGTACTTGATCCCAACTAAGATATAATTACCCCTTATTGGGGCAGAACAGTCCTATTGGGTTTATTTAATGGTTTAATGATTCCCTTTTCTCTGTAATAATAAAACAGTACCTGTACTTGATCCCAACTAAGATATAATTACCCCTTATTGGGGCAGAACAGCCCTATTGGGTTTATTTAATGGTTACATGATTCCCTTTTCTCTGTAATAATAAAACAGTACCTGTACTTGATCCCAACTAAGATATAATTACCCCTTATTGGGGCAGAACAGCCCTATTGGGTTTATTTCATGGTTAAATGATTCCCTTTTCTCTGTAATAATAAAACAGTACCTGTACTTGATCCCAACTAAGATATAATTACCCCTTATTGGGGCAGAACAGCCCTATTGGGTTTATTTAATGGTTAAATGATTCCCTTTTCTCTGTAATAATAAAACAGTACCTGTACTTGATCCCAACTAAGATATAATTACCCCTTATTGGGGGCAGAACAGCCCTATTGGGTTTATTTCATGGTTAAATGATTCCCTTTTCTCTGTAATAATAAAACAGTACCTGTACCTGATCCCAACTAAGATATAATTACCCCTTATTGGGGCAGAACAGCCCTATTGGGTTTATTTCATGGTTAAATGATTCCCTTTTCTCTGTAATAATAAAACAGTACCTGTACTTGATCCCAACTAAGATATAATTACCCCTTATTGGGGCAGAACAGCCCTATTGGGTTTATTTAATGGTTAAATGATTCCCTTTTCTCTGTAATAATAAAACAGTACCTGTACTTGATCCCAACTAAGATATAATTACCCCTTATTGGGGCAGAACAGCCCTATTGGGTTTATTTAATGGTTAAATGATTCCCTTTTCTCTGTAATAATAAAACAGTACCTGTACTTGATCCCAACTAAGATATAATTACCCCTTATTGGGGCAGAACAGCCCTATTGGGTTTATTTCATGGTTAAATGATTCCCTTTTCTCTGTAATAATAAAACAGTACCTGTACTTGATCCCAACTAAGATATAATTACCCCTTATTGGGGCAGAACAGCCCTATTGGGTTTATTTAATGGTTAAATGATTCCCTTTTCTCTGTAATAATAAAACAGTACCTGTACTTGATCCCAACTAAGATATAATTACCCCTTATTGGGGGCAGAACAGCCCTATTGGGTTTATTTCATGGTTAAATGATTCCCTTTTCTCTGTAATAATAAAACAGTACCTGTACTTGATCCCAACTAAGATATAATTACCCCTTATTGGGGGCAGAACAGCCCTATTGGGTTTATTTCATGGTTAAATGATTCCCTTTTCTCTGTAATAATAAAACAGTACCTGTACTTGATCCCAACTAAGATATAATTAACCCTTATTGGGGGCAAAACAAGCCTATTGGGTTTATTCAATATTTAAAAGATTTTTAGAAGACTTAAGTTATGGAGGTCCAAATTACGGAAAGATCCCTTATCCGGAAAATCCCAGATCCTGAGCATTCTGGATAACAGGTCCCATACCTGTATAACATTTCAGAAGGAGATTTGATACAGAATATAAAAAAATAAATATTTCTTCATGGTACATTCTTCCACTAGAAAGTCTCGGTATTGCCTCCTCCATGTGAAGCCCATAATGACTTTTGAAGTTGAAACAGAACAATAGTATTAATCCTCATCAATGATCATTGAGCTGTTCATATAGTGAGCGATCACATTAATCATTTCCTCGTGAATGTGTGCTTGCCTAATGTGCTTGCCTTCTTAACGGCTCTGCTGGTAGCTGAGCAAAACTACATGGTGTTCCTATAACAATAGGTTCCAGCCAAGAAAGCCATTATTGTGTGTCTAAGTTCAACAATGCAGCTCAATAAGACGTATTAGATGCACTTCTTTAGCTTTGTAGGTTAATCACCAAAAAGAGCAATTGTAGTTTGAGCAACTGAAAACTGACTAGTCTGTAATTACTAGCGGGAAACTTTTAAAGACTACAATTCAGTTCTGATGTCAAGACATAGGTTGTTTTTAGGTAGATCATTATCTGTCGTTAGCTTTCTCTTAGTATCCAGAATTTGTTGTAATGTATATTATATCAGAATCAGAATTCTTGCTTCAACTCCTTAAGTGTTAGTTCAGTTCATACATTTTGCTCGTAAAGGATACAAAAATAATAATACGCGAATCTGTCCAAAAAATTTGCGAATCGTTAAAAAGATTCGTGAAACGGCAAAAAATTCATGAAACAGTGAAAATGACCCACATAAAAAAAAAAAAATGACATGCACAACTTTTCTTTTTTTTTGTATATTCTTTATTTTTAGTTTATAAACAACAAATAGTAAAGCAGGAGAAATCTCACCTATAGGGGCTGATTTACTAATCCACGAATCCGAATCCCGAATGGGAAAAAATCGGATTGGATTTTGCGACTTTTTCGTATTTTTTGCGATTTTTTCGTCACCGTCGTGACTTTTTCGTAGCCGTTACGACTTGCGCGAATTGTCGCGACTTTTTCATAGCCATTATGACTTGCGCGAGTTGTCGCGACTTTTTCATAGCCATTATGACTTTCGTGAATTGTCGCAACTTTTTTCGTATTGAGCTCGAAAAATTTGCGACAATTCGAGAAAAAGTCGCAAAATACCGATCATTACGAAAAAACCGCATTCGGACGCTTTTCGGACGTTCGTGGATTTGTAAATGTGCCCCATAGTCACATTGAACATTTTACCAATCAAAGTAAGTCAGGCTTTTTAAAAATGATTACACCTGCATAAAGAATAGAAATTTCAATATTGATCTATTTGTGCACGAGGGACGAGTCATTTTTGTTTACGCGTGCAACAATTTTTTTTGACAATTTGTTTAACGCGCCGCAAATTTTTGTTGCCCGTTTTGCGAAACATAGAAATTCACAGCAAATCTATGCCTGGTGAATTATTTCGCCCATCACTATTACAAACCCCTTCATTTTATCACTAGTGATGAGTGAATATTTTCGCCATGGATTTGCAGCGAATTTCCACATTTTGCCAAAAAAAACTTTTGGCAAAAAAAATTCCAAAATAGTTGCGGGCATGTCAAAATAGCCACAGAAGCGTCAAATTGGGCGCAATTGTGTATAAAAAAAGTCGCGACAAATGCGTTTCACAAATTTTTGCCCGTTTCATTCATTTTTCTGCCATTTCACAAATTTTCGCCAATGAGAAACGGGACAGATTCGCTCATCACTATTTATCACATATTTTAGTCCCAGTACCTGATATAAAAGTTGTATTACAACCGTAAAATAATATTATTATGATGGTGTCTTTGACATCAGACACAGTTAAATGATATTAATGTCGTTGTAGATTAGAGCTAAAAAAAGGATATTATTAAATAATAGTGTTATACTTGTTTATCTTTCATACATCTTCTGTGCCATGTTAGTTCAACAGTGCATTTGCATTATGTTAAGTGAATAAATGATGAAACAGTAAATGCATTATTTATACTGAGCTTCATCTTGGTGTAATATTTAGATTCACTGGGCTGTACGGAGTTTGAAATCAGTAGGCAGATTACTGTTGCTGATTAGAATTTGTGTTCCGTAGAACAGATAGCATATTAAATATTATGTTGTACAGAGTAGATCCAGCAAGTGAGGCAGAGAAGATAGAAATGATCTTTTACTATAACTTAAGCTGGACATACATGGCAAAGTCACAGGACCTAATTTGCCCACCCGTGTAGTAGGCCCAATCAGACTGATTTGATATTTGGGACCCAAGGCCCAACAATCCAACATGAAGGCCTATTAAAAGAGGACCACCCCACTGTGCCAATGACCCTTGTCCAATATTATATTAAAACCTGTTTGATATTTTAATATTTGATCAATTCCTGCCCAGAATTAGTCATATATAGGTTTGTACCCATTCAGTAAGCTACAAATGCAATCTGGAGTGGGTAAACTGGCCTATGTATGGACAAAGTATATATATATATAGGATATGCAAAAATAATAGGATCTATTATGTGGAATGATTAGGAGTCTTTTTCTTTTTTTAGTTAATGGGCTATTCCTTACTGTGCAGTACTGTGTTTCTAGGTTACTAAATAATTTATATTGAGAAAGTCTGGGGAACCAGCTGAAACGTTAGTTCTATGCCTTTTAATAAATATTGTAATTACCCTTAATCCCTGTGTGTGCGGATTCTGATCATCGAAGGTCTACACAGAGTTCTTTGAGAACCGCAACCAGGCACAACAGTTCCTATACAGAAGAAAAACAAAGAAGATAACATTTAAAGAGAAACATCCATGCAATGTATTGAAGCCACCAGGGCCGCCATCAGGGGGACACAGGGGGGACACTCATCCCAGGCTGGAGGATGCTGGGGGGGAGCAGGAGGATGCTTGGGGGGGCCCTGGGGGAAGCAGGAGAATACTGGAGGGAGCTGGAGGATGTTGGGGGGCCTTGGAGCAAGCAGGAGGATGTTGGGGGGGAGCCGGAGGATGCTTGGGGGGCCCAGGAGGAAGCAGGAGGATGCTGGGGGGAAGCCAGAGGATGCTTGGGGGGCCTTGGAGCAAGCAGGAGGATGCTGGGGGGGAGCCGGAGGATGCTTGGGGGGCCTTGGAGCAAGCAGGAGGATGTTGGGGGGGAGCCGGAGGATGCTTGGGGGGCCCAGGAGGAAGCAGGAGGATGCTGGGGGGGAAGCCAGAGGATGCTTGGGGGGCCTTGGAGCAAGCAGGAGGATGCTGGGGGGGAGCCGGAGGATGCTTGGGGGGCCCAGGAGGAAGCAGGAGGATGCTGGGGGGAAGCCAGAGGATGCTTGGGGGGCCTTGGAGCAAGCAGGAGGATGCTGGGGGGGAGCCGGAGGATGCTTGGGGGGCCCAGTAGGAAGCAGGAGGATGCTGGTGGGGGGGGGAACCAGAGGATGCAGGAGGACACTGGGGTTGGAGCAGGAGGAAGCAGCGGGGACACTGGGGGAAGACCACCAATGTTTTAGGGGGCCCTGGGCTGGCAAGCAATGTTTTAGGAGGTAACTGCCCTGGCACCAATGCAAAACATAATCCCTGGCCACCAATGCTTTAGGGGGCCCTGGCTACCAATGTTTTAGGGGGCCCTGGCTACCAATGTCTGTGTGTCCTTTGTATTGATGGGAGGGGCCCCGTGATTTCTGATGGCGGCCCTGGAAGCCACACAAAGACCTATAATTACTGTCTGTCCTATGTTTGGTGCATGCAAAATGGGGCCATAGACTTAACCCTATACTTTCCACATAAGTCAGAGAAACAAGTTCCTCCTCTAATAAAACACCTCTATTTGAACAGAGTAACTTGCATTTACCCTGTGGTTCTTCCACCCTATGGTGCTACCATCCAGAATCCCATATAAACTGAGGTCTTTGCTTCTCAACACCAAGGAAGGGTTGCTGGAAGATTACATGAAATATTTACATGATTTTGCTGATGCCTTAGCTAACACATTGGAACATATGGAGAGATTGTCCCTTCTATTAAAGACAACCACAAGCTGTTCATACAAGATTTCCTCAAAAGACTTGTATATCAAAGACTACATATGTGATCTCCATGATGAAAAAAAGATTCTGTATTTTGCACATTCTAGAAAAAAAAAAGAAAAAAAGAAAAAAAACTGTATCAGCAGGAGGTTAAAGTAGAAGTGTACAATTTGGAGCTGATTATTAAACTTGGATAAATAGAGCAGCTTGTCGTGTTAATTGACATCAACGATGCTACAAAGATCTAGAAATACTGACAAATAAACCCATCTGTGTGTTTAATATTATATTAAATAAAAGTCTTTCTGTATTATTGTACATGTACCATGGTAGGTAACATTGCGTTGTATGAGTAAGAACATTTTAAAGGGGAGATTCACCTTATGTTATAGGATGGTCATTGGCCAACTTTCTAACTGGCCATCATTTGGTATAGTTTTTGAATTATTTGCCTTCTTCTTCTGATTTTTTTAAAGTTTTCCAAATGATGGAAACCTATAAATATATCAGTCTCTCGTTCTAACCACTCCCTGGTTGCTAGGGTAATTTGGACCCCAGCAACCAGATTTTCAAACTGGAAAGCTGCTGAACAGAAAGCTACAACCCCTTTAAGCTTTTCCCATTTGATTTAAGTAATTCAGTGTAGTCATGAGCAAAATTTTTTGCCAGGCAAGGATTCGTGGGAAATTTCCATGTTTCGCCATCTGGGGATTTTCTCGCAAAACTGACAAAAAATTTGCACGTTTGTGACGTTTTTTTACGTATGTAATTTTCGCAAAAAAAGTCGCCCTTGTGTTCAACAAATTTTTTTGACCTGTGTCATTTTTTTTTTTGGCGAATGGCGAATTTTGTCGCCCATTTTGCGAAATAATCCACCTATGGAGAAACGCATTAATTCGCAGCAAACCCATGCCTGCCGGATTATTTTGCCCATTACTGTCTGTAAAGTATAGCACTTAGATATGGTTTATTTAAGGTTCTAAAGAACTTTTTTATGATATTGGGCTGATCTCTAGCATTTCCTATAACACTAGGTGCTGATTTGGATAATTGAAAATACTACGCTATATGAATTCCTGATTTCCCCGTTTTTGCCATAATCGCTGATCTATTTTTTTTATTGTGTAACTTGTATAAACCCAGTCACAATGAGTCTTCAGGAATATCAGCAGGGACCAGGAATGTTTGTGAGAAGCCCATAGTCCACAGTTATGATCCATAAATATCCCAGTACTGGTGCTACTGTCATATTCTTCTGGGATTCTCCCAATAGTCATTGTGAAGCAATCTGCATTGATTCTTTCCATTTTATCAATGCTTCCAGGAATAAGTAGTTGTGCTTTATAGGCCAAATCCAATAGGATAACTTGTTTGTTCAATGTCTTGTGATGCCTCAAGGTTATTTAACTGACAATTTGTTAACTAAAAATAGTCTAATGAGATTAAGGGGTTTAAAAAAAAAGACTCATTTATATAAGGGATTTAGATGGTTGGTGAGTCTTTCAGGTGAGGACTTGTTACTGTGACAAATCAAAAACAAAATGGGAACTGTAAATGTAGTGGCGAATCAACCCTGATTGGCTAACCCTATCTTACCTATAATGCTGCTGACAAGAGACTGGAAAAGCCAAGTAAAATGTCATGGGCAATAGTAATGGGCGAAATGTTTTGTCAGGCATGGATTTGCGGCGAATTTCTGCGTTTTGCCATTGGCGGATTGTTTCGCGAAACGGATGAAAAAATTTGCTGCAGAAAAATTCACTGCGTGTCCAAAATTTGTCGCCTGCGTCAAAAGAATAGTTGCGCGGCAAAAAATAATAGTCGCAGGGGTCAAAAGAATAGCCACGGGAGTCAAAAGAATAGCCACGGGAGACAAAAGAATAGCCGCGTGACAAAAGAATAGCCGCGTGACAAAAGAATAGCCGCGTGACAAAAGAATGGCTGCGGGCGACAAAAGAATAGCCGCGTGACAAAAGAATAGCCGCGGGTGTCAAAAGAATAGCCGCGGGCATCAAAAGAATAGCCGCGGACGACAAAAGAATAGCCGCGGACGACAAAAGAATAGCCGCGGGTGTCAAAAGAATAGCCGCGTGACAAAAGAATAGCCGCGGGCATCAAAAGAATAGCCGCGGGCATCAAAAGAATAGCCGCGGACGACAAAAGAATAGTCAAAGACAATTTTTTTGACGCACGTCATTTTTGCTGTTTCAAAAGATTCGCAAATTTTGTGGCAAAACGAGACAGATTCGCGCATCACTAATGGGCTGCCCTCTTCCTTTGTTTAATAGCTGAGATCCCGAGCCTTTGGACATTTTATTAACATTTGAATATGAGTTTTGCACCAAAACTCGCAGGTTTCTGAAACTCATATGTAAAAATTTGCTGTCAAAATCTGGTGGGTTTAAGTAAGAAGGAGTTGTCCTCGCAAAATTCAAGCAATTTTTTCAATTTGAGGAGTATTCGAGTTTTTATTTTTAAAAGATTCAAAAAAATAAGTGCACATTAAAGTTTATGGAGGTTTTTTAAGTAACTATCCCTTTAAAAATCACATATTTGAATTATAATAGGCCCCTTTGTATATAAATTAGAAATTTTGGTTAAAGCACTTAATGACTAGAGTTATAAACTGTGCCACATTGGCCACCTATTTTTTTTATCATATACTTTACTATCTATCAATAGTGATGAGCTAATTTTTTTTAGCAGGCGTGGATTCGCACATTGGTGACTTTTTTTGCGAAATGGCCACAATGGAGTCATGTAAAAAAAAGTCACCACTGCATCCAAAATAGATGTGGTTGCATCAAAAATGTCATGTTTCGCAAATTTTTTGCCGAAGCAAAAGAGGACAGATTCGCTCATCACTATCTATCAGATTATATTTTAAGGTTGATTGTAGGTCTTATAAGAGGAAAATTATACCCCCAAACAGCTCATATGTAAAACCCTGCTTCATCTAAATAAACCATTTTCATAGAAATATACCTTTTTAGCAGTATGTGCCATTGGGTAATCCTAAATAGAAAATTGCCATTTTAAGAATTAAGGGCCGCCCCCTGGGATCATAGGAGTCACAGTGCACACAAACAAGCCAAGGCACACGTACATGCTAGGCCCCATCAGCCAATGAATGGACAGGGTTCTGCCTGTTAATCCCACACAACTTCCTGTTACAGTTAGAGCTGCATCACTTCCTGTCAGCTGATCTCTGAGGGAGCACACAGCCCATCACTAAATGGCGGCTCAAGGGAAAGGATATAAAAGGGCAATATTTACTGATATATATATTCCAGTTTAATCCAAATATAGATGAGAGCACCAAAAAGCAGAATTCTGCTAAAATGCTATTTATTTCAGACCAAAAAACACAACATGTTTCGGGCAATGTGACGCACTTGATAAAGGGCGTCACATTGCCCGGAACATGTTGTGTTTTTTGGTCTGAAATAAATAGCATTTTAGCAGAATTCTGCTTTATGGTGCTCTCCTCTATATTTGAATTGTATTGAATGGCTCAGCGGTGAGCCTTGCGAGGATTGATGCATCAAGCCTGATCTAAGGGCTGTGCGGTTGAATACCTATTTGTTGATATATTCCAGTTTGGCGAGATTCTTTAATAGGCCACTTAACATAATATATACTATAAATCTGTTGGTTAAGTATTCATTCTGGGGGTATAGTTTTCCTTTAAACAGGCATTTGCACAGTTTTCTCCATTAACAAATGTTATTACCTTCCACCATAACAACGTTCTCTATACTTTTTAGATGCTATTCCAGGTTAACTATTCGGCATCCTTGGGACAAATAAGAAGGAGGAGTAAATGTAGCATCATTTCAAAATATATTTTTTAGAATGACTATCTAGCGACACTGACGTGGTTTGACAACATAGACTTTCCATCACATCTGCTCCCTGTTTAATAAGCTCAATAAACTGTGCCTGTATTCTGTATCGCACCTTTCTCATTGCCCGATTCATTTATTTGGCTCCAGAGCTACATTGGCTTTTCATTTGTCTGGGGGTTATCTTCAATTAGAGGATCCGTTCCGATACACCCCGAAGACTTATTTCTCCGCACAATTGAAAAGGTTGTTAAAGGTGAATAATTATCGAGGGAAAGTACATCCTTTATGGCCCCAGCTCTGGTGGCATCTCCTACGGAACATATAGTGAAGCTGGCTACATCATTTACTTTAGTGTTGACAGTGAAATACAACAAGATACAATATAATGAGCTGCTATTTTTAGCCAGTAGTAGAAGTGTTCTACTGTTCTACTGCAGAGAATAATTTGTTTCTAATGCTTCACATTCATGACACGCGGAACCTTTCTTTTGTTGTTAAATACTATGGTTTGATGTAGTCACATTCGTTTCTCATCATGGACTAACGTCTTGGCCAAAAGTCACGGTTATGATTTTACTTGTTGGCTAATCAAGAGCCCCAAAGAAGAAAGGAGTGTATCACTGCTTGTAAAAACATTGCACATTTAATTAGTTCAACATGCTATTCAGTAAGGAAAAGGGTATAACTTCAGAGTATAAGGAATACTAACACTGATAATTTTAAAATCCCTTCTTATGTTTTATTTCTTTGAAGCAAAGCTAATTCATAGCTTAATTGCAGCTGTAATTAGAGGCATTATTGGACTTCTTTAACCACTAGTATTGTTCTCCCCACATCGTATGGAGATAACATAATGTTACTGTACACTGTGTCTTTTTTTTTTTTTAATTTTCTTTATTTTTTATATTTTCAAGAATAAAAGGGGTACAGAAAAAGGAAGGGGAGGGGGTAATGACATTTGTAATGATCTTCAGTTACATTCAGCATAAATAAACGTTAACAATAAGTTCCTTCTTTGACCTTGATCCCGTGTAGAAAAAGCATACCAAATTGGGAATTTCGTATATGAGTTCATAAATCAACGGGTTTGTGCGGGGTGATTAGTTGTGAATGCGATCCAGGGTTCCCATAACCTCCTATAAGCTATACTTTTGTTGTGGTTCATAAAGGTTATCTATTCAAGTTTTCTTATTTCTTTGACTAAATATATCCATTGTAAAAATGTTGGGGGGGGGGGGGGGGGTCCCTTGCTTTCCAAAATTGTACACTGTGTCTTAATTAAAAGAGAAGGAAAGATAAAACCTAAGTAAGCTTTATCAGAAAGGTCTATGTAAATACAGCGATAAGCACTGAGTCCTTTATCAAAAGAAACACAGGATTTCTAGTCTTCTTTTTCGTAAACATGTTCTTGGGTATCAGAAAAAATCTTCATTCCCCAGGCCAGAGTCTGTGCAGTTCTCTCCTCCTTCCCCTCTCCTGCTCCGCCCTCCCATAAAATTCACTCCCCCTCCCTTAGGAATGTGTAATCTGAGCTAAAACGGCTAGAGCTACAGCAGGAAGCTACTGAGACCAAGCTAAAATGGCAGCTGCTATCTTAAACAAACAGAGAAAGCTTCTAGGGTTCTAGCTTTCTGCAGAATAAATATAGTGTTCTAGGTGGCACTAATGTGGCAAATCTATTGGCAGTAAAAAAACAAAATGACTTTCCTTCTCCTTTAAGATGTGGGAGTTTATTTATAAACCATATCATCACCCAAGAATGGTAATTGTAGTTTGATCCAACCCAACCCTTAATTATGATAAGAAAATCATCTGGCACTAATCAGTTGACAGTCTATCTCTGTTTAATTAGAAAACAAACGCTCTATTTTATCCTAAGAAAAAGATGAAAGATTTTCATAAACTTTGGAGCTTTTCTGTGCATTTACAAGAAGATGAACTGAGGGGAATTCCTGATGTGAATTCAGAATAAAAACATTCTCTCACATTCATCTCTATGACAGCAAAAAGAGACATCTGGACACATACTGGGATTTTAGTGATTCAAGCTGTGATTTTTTTTAATGAAATATACTGCAGAAAGCATAAACAGTTTAACTAAGCCATGATACAGTATATTTTGTCTGTAGGGCAATTATGAATGTTACAAAGGATGTTTTTGAATGATATGGCAAATAAATACATAGATAAAGACATACAGTGTATTTAATGCTGTTTGTCTTGACCATACTTTAAATTAATTTTTGCATTTTAGATCTGGTGAAAAAATGTTTAAAAGAAAAAAAAAATCATGAAAAATAAAAAAGGAAACAGGGGCAAAATAATTTTTATTTAATTAACAATCCATAAAGAGCAGGTATTAGAAGAACCCCTTAGTGACCAAAAGAGGGTAACACATGCATCAATGATATATTTCCGTGCTACTCCAAAAAGGTAACACTTTGGGGCCCATTTACTTACTCACAAACTGGCCGAATGCGTCCGATTGCGGTTTTTTTCGTAATGATCGGTATTTTGCGATTTTTCGGCTAATTGTCGTGACTTTTTTGTTGCCATTCTGAATGTTGCGCAAAATCTGGCGATTTTTTCGTAGCGTTAATACTTGCGCGAAAAGTCGCGACTTTTTCGCAGCTTTCGCGCCGAGTACGAAAGATTCGGATTCATTCAAGCTTCAGTATGGTGACTTTTCTTGGGCCAGGTTGGAGCTGCAGGGTGCCATTGAGTCCTATGGGAGACTTTCCTTGGGCCGGGTTGGAGCTGCAGAGTGCCATTGAGCCCTATGGGAGGCTTTCCTTGGGCCGGGTTGGAGCTGCAGAGTGCCATTGAGCCCTATGGGAGACTTTCCTTGGGCCGGGTTGGAGCTGCAGAGTGCCATTGAGCCCTATGGGAGACTTTCCTTGGGCCGGGTTGGAGCTGCAGAGTGCCATTGAGCCCTATGGGAGACTTTCCTTGGGCCAGGTTGGAGCTGCAGAGTGCCATTGAGCCCTATGGGAGACTTTCCTTGGGCCAGGTTGGAGCTGCAGAGTGCCATTGAGCCCTATGGGAGACTTTCCTTGGGCCGGGTTGGAGCTGCAGAGTGCCATTGAGCCCTATGGGAGACTTTCCTTGGGCCGGGTTGGAGCTGCAGAGTGCCATTGAGCCCTATGGGAGACTTTCCTTGGGCCGGGTTGGAGCTGCAGAGTGCCGTTGAGCCCTATGGGAGACTTTCCTTGGGCCGGGTTGGAGCTGCAGAGTGCCGTTGAGCCCTATGGGAGACTTTCCTTGGGCCGGGTTGGAGCTGCAGGGTGCCATTGAGCCCTATGGGAGACTTTCCTTGGGCCAGGTTGGAGCTGCAGAGTGCCATTGAGCCCTAAGGGAGACTTTCCTTGGGCCAGGTTGGAGCTGCAGGGTGCCATTGAGTCCTATGGGAGGCTTACAAAATCATGCTAAGTCTGAAAGTTTCGCCCGCCGCTTAGGAGCGCTCAATACGAAAAAGTCGCGACAAGATACGAGCGCATCGTAATGGCTACGAAAAACTTGCGTTTTTTCGCGCAAATCGTATTGGTAACGAAAAAGTCGCGACAATTTACGCAAAGTCGTAAAGGCGCCGAAAATTTGCAAAAAATACGAAAAAGTCGCAAAATGTTCGTTTTCCAATCAGAATTTTCCCAATTTGGATTCGAATTCATGTCTTAGTAAATGTGCCCCTTTTTTTATTTCAATCAATTAAAAACATTAACAGCCCCATGTGGATAGGCTATACAATTTTTTTTTTTTTCATTTCCTTTCCCTCATTTTTAGAAAAAGTTTTCTTTTTACCCTCAGGTAAAATTTGATCCAATTCTGGAAATGAACAGTGTTAATACATTTTAGCTGCTCAGGCCGACACCAGTTCTTGAGGATGTTTTCAAATTATGATATGATTATAACAAAGGTTATATCGTTGCTTGTAGATAAAGATCATGCTGAGAGGTAGAAGCTTTTTGTTTTTCCCAATCAATAACAGTGAAATTAATATGTTGAATCTTCAGTTATTTTCCAATAATCTGCGCAGCATTAAAAGGCAATTCTCCATATATACACAAAATGTATTTGTAGCTTTTATAGTCTTTGTGGGTTTTTTTTTTTCCAAGGCAACAAAATGCTGAAGGCCTTGCTAAGATATATCATATTGATTGTTAGATACTCATTATAAGCAATAATAATACATCTGTTTGACTTTTTTCTTCAGTTTACTGAATATCAAACTGCATAGATAAAGGGCAATTGTGTCATTACCATGACGAAAAGTAATGTGTTCCAGTTGTTCACTCTTATTGCTTTATTGATGCAAAAATATCCCTGTTGGTTTAACCCTGTCTTTTTTGTTACTTTTTTTCCCCAGGCACAATAATTGTGGACAATATGCAAATAAAAGGGACGGCGGGAGTTCCTGATGCCACTATAGAACTTTCCTTGAAAGATAATACTGACTACTGGGTCATCTTGGAGCCAAAAACCCAAAGGCTATACCTCAACAGCACAGGGAGAGTTCTGGACAGAGATGTAAGTTTATTCATCATCATCATTCCGCGAAACGGCGGAAAATTCGCGAAACAGCAAAAATGTCGTGCGACAAAAAAAAATTGTCGCCCGCGGCTATTATTTTGTCGCGCGGCTATTGTTTCGTCGCCCACGGCTATTATTTTGTCACGCAGCTATTGTTTCATCGCCCGCGGCTATTGTTTCATTGCGCGGCTATTGTTTCGTCGCACGGCTATTGTTTCGTCGCCCGCGGCGATTCTTTTTTGACGCCGGCGACAATTTTTGGACGTGCGAATTTTTTCATCCGTTTCGCGAAACAATCCGCCAATGGCGAAACACGGAAATTCGCCGCAAATCCATGCCTGGCGAAACTTTTCGCCCATCACTAATCATAAAATAAAATGTCTATCTGTACAGGTCAGTGTACCTGTATACATATATTTTTTAACATATTTTTTTTAACAGTTAATTAAAATAATGCCACTTTTCTTATACATCACTGACTACAGTGTTATGAATGCAACCTCATTCTCATCCTAGATCCACGTCTCTGTCTAGTTATTTACTCACATCTTCTCAGTTGGCTGTTCCTCTCTATGGTGTCTTTACTAGAGATGTAGCAAACCTCACAAAAAAAAGTTCGCGAACTTCTGCCAAAAAGTGCGAACTTTTGCAAACTTTGCGAACCCCATAGACTTCAATGGGAGGGTGAACTTTAAAACCTAGAAAAGCCATTTCTGGCCAGAAAACTGATTTTAAAGTTGTTTAAAGGGTGCCACGACCTGGACAGTGGCATGCAGGAGGGGGATCAAGGGCAAAAATTTCTCTGAAAAATACGTTGTTGACAGCGTTGTGTTTTGTGCTGTAAAGGGCAGAAATCACACTACATTTCTAAACTTGTGTAATAAACTGCTTTTACAAGGACTATTGGGTTACAGCAGATGATCAGCAGGACAGCTGTCCCCAGCAGCTACATACAGAGCAGTAGAAAGTAGATTACTAGTCAGCAAAGCTACCTAAACTGTCCCTCAAACCCCTGCACAGCTCCCTCCCTATGCTAACTCATCAAGCACACACAGGCAGAATGTAAAATGGCTGCTGGGCTTCGGTTTATATATGGAAGGGAGTGGTCCGGGGGTGGTCCAGGAGGGAGAGCTGCCTGATTGGCTGCCATGTATCTGCTGGCTCTGGGGTGAGAGGTGAAAAGTTGGCTCCAGCTAAGGCGAACCCAAAATTGCGAACATCGCTAAAAGTTCGTGAACTTGCGAACACCCGATTAGTTCTCCATCGAACAGTTCGCTACATCTCTAGTCTTTACATCTTATGACTGGCAGAGTGGAATCTACACCACTACCACTAGACCTTTTGCTGTGTTTAGTGATGGGCGAAAATTTTTGCAAGGCATTAATTCGTGGCGAATTTCCGTGTTTCACCATTGGCGGATGGTTCAGCGAAACAAATGAAAAAAATTGCCACGGAAAAATTCACCGCATGTTCAAAAATTGGTGCAAGAATAGTCACGTGGCCAAAAATAGTCGCAAGAATAGTCACGGGCGTCAAAAGAATAGTCACGTGGCCAAAAATTGTCGCAAGAATAGTTGCGAGCATCAAAAGAATAGTCGCGTGGCCAAAATTGTCGCAAGAATAGTCGCAGGCATCAAAAGAATACTTTCACGTACAAAATTTGTTGCAAGAATAGTCGTGGGTGTCAAAAGAATATTGACAGGCGGCAATTTTTTTTCTGCTCGACATTTTCGCTGTTTTGCAAATTTTTTTAAAGATCCACAAATTTATTGGCGAAGCGAAACCGGAAAGATTCACTCATCGCTAGCTGTGTTTGTAACCTGTAGCTTCCCCACTGACCACTCATAAAGAGGTCCTTTATAAAAGCACTTTTAGAACATATGTTTAAGAACATTCTTCTGCCATCATCGAATAATTTGAATCAAGGTAATAAATTCCCTTTGAATACTTTGGTTTTCACATCAAAAAAACAAAGATTTGCACTTTTGATTGGCTGGCAGTTGAACATCTTAGCTGCTAAAGCTCAGATTACACATTCCTAATGGTGAGGGGAGTGAGTTTTATGAATTTTTATGGGAGGGGGAGCAGAGGAGGGGAGAAAGCTGCGCAGACTCTGGCCATGGGAATGAAGGATTATTCTGAGAGAGGAAGTCAGATTCCAAAGAACATGTTTACAAAAAAGGAGACAAGAAATCATGTGTGTCTTTTGATAGAGGACTCAATTTAGCTTTTCTGTGATTGCTTATGCCTGTATTTACATAGACCTTTCTGATAAAGCTTACTTACTTACAGAAGCGCATGCATAAATACTTTTACATCCTAAGCATTTTAGGATAAAAAAAAGCACTCCCACTGGTACTTTTGCATAGTACCCCTGGTCAGTGCGAACCGCGAGAGGTAGTTGGGAGGTTAATTTTTTACTCTAGCAGCAAGTCTCACATTAGCTTTAGGTCAGTCTATGCATGGCCCCTCTTTAGCCTCCCCAAACAAAGAAAGTCACCCTCCGCCTATGGAGAGTAACATTCAAAAGCTCCTTCTTACCCAAATTGCGAGGTACAAGGTTAATGATTTCCACCTACTTTCAGTTATCACACGTTTCTGGTTGGCATTTTGACTTGCGGGAGCATTGCTGTGGTCATTTTTAGTTTCTATCTGAACCTCAAACATCCCTAGGCTTGACATTTGTTGATATTCTCTAAATGTCACTGAATAATGACATCGGTCTAGAAGCTCAGAAAGGCGTAAGCTACAGTAGAAAACCAATATATGTGTAAAAGGTGACACAAACTGGCCCCCTCGAAAGCATAAATGCACAAGGAACTAGCAAACATCAAATTACCATATGAGTTTTAGTTAGTTGAAAATCTAAAAAGTTGCTTAGCATTATGTTTTCTTTTAGTAAGCAAAAAATTATAAGTTAGGTTGACTTGTTCTTTAAGACTTAAATTCTACAGTATATAGGACTAGTAATGAGCAACATTTTTCTCCAGATTTACAGTGAAATTCCACATATCACTTCTGGCCTCTTTGTTTGCAAAAATGCAGCAAAATTTCACTGCAAAACAGACAAAAACCCTTTAGACCCCAATGTATTTTTGCATGAAAAAGTCATTTCAATGCATTTTAAGAATTTTTTTACATTTTGTTAATTTTCCCGTGGTTTGCTCATCACCCTTAGTCATGAACCTTTTTTTTTTTGCCAGGCGTGGATACCCAGCAAATTTCCACATTTCGCCATTGGTGAATTGGTTCGCGAAATTTTTTACAAAAACTTTTCTAAAATTCACAGTGAAAAAAAAATTTGTGCATTAAAAAAGTTGCGTCAAAGTAGGCACAGTCACGTCATAAAGGATACCGGCATTTTGCAAATTTTTCTGTTGTATCGAATTTTTCACCAAAGCAAAATAGGACAGAATCGCTCATCATAAATCACCAAATTTGATTATAAAAGAACACAAGTTACAAAATCTTTCAGATTGGAGGCACTTTTCATTGTATAAAATCTAGAACCTTTAAAAGGTTACTTTACCTTTGAGTTAATATTTAGTAAATTGTGCAGGTGTAACTGGCAATCGAAGCAACATTTGGTAATAAAGTATAATTTTTGTTGCTACAGCTGACCCCTAATACTTCTAAAGTCTGGTGATTAAGTGCAAATTAGTAGCTAGTCATGGATGAAATTATTCTACAGGCATGGATTTGCGGTAAATTTCCGAGCTTCGTCTTAGGATTGTTTCACGAAATGGACGACAAATTCGCCATGGAAAAATTGGCGAGTCAAAAAATTGTCGCCTGTGTGAAAAAGTTGTCAACCGCATCAAAAAAAATTGTTGTGGACGTCAAAAATAATCGAGGCTCGAGTAGTTTTTTTGGTGCATTTGTCGATTGTTTTGACGCGTACGTAAAAAATACCGTAAGCGACAATTTTTTTTGTTTTGCTGCATGAAAATTTCGGTGTTTTGGGAATCATTTGCACAATTTTTGGGTGAAACTGGACAGATTTGCTCATCACTATTAGTAACCCACCCATCGTCTAATGCTCCTTAGAGGTAGATATATTCATTTTTTAGTTGGGGGGGATGATTGCAGCAAAAAAATGAAGTTTTCCCCAAGCACTGGCAGATTTAAGAAAAAATCCAAAATAGCCACGTTCACAAGTAAAAGCTGTTGAGTAGAACTCAGTAAAAGTCAATGGGAATAGCCTCTAACAATTTTATAAATTTGTTTTCCCAGTTTATTAAAACATTCAAGATTTTCAGCCTCGTTGAAATGAATTGTACGACCACACATTTTCTATTGCGTTTTTGTACTTAAATGAGGTAGCGCTTAAGGAAAAAATACACACACAAAAAAAGTTGCTCATGTTTTCACACTTTTTAATGTGATTGCATTTTTTTCTCAATCTGTAATGTCAGGTTGAAAAAACAAAGGAAATTTTTTAATTAAAGGAAAAAAATAATTTGTTTCAAATGTTTAGAGACCATTCCCTTTGACTTCCGTAGAAACTTTTACTTGCTGAATTTTTTTGTTTTTATTTTTGTTAATTTAATAAATTATCTTTTGGGTTTTTTTTATGTCTCAAGTATATTCATGATCATTAGCGATGGGAGAAATAATTCAGCAGGCATGGATTTATGGCAAATTTCCGCAAGTGGTGGATCTTTACGCAAAATGGGCAACAAAATTAGGCGCGAAAAAAATTTGGCAAGTGGCAAAAATGTTTGCCTTAGTAAAAAAAAAAAATGCTGCAATGTTTTAACCATTTCACAGATTTTTCATCGTTTCGAGAATCTTTTGCAAGATTTGAGAATTTTCCAGCAAAGCGAAATTGGACAGATCCGCTCATCACTAGTGAATCTGTCCCGTTTCTTTCAAAAGATTTGCGAAGTGGTGAAAAATTAGCAAAATGGCAAAAATGTTGCAAGGAAAAAAAATTGGCGCCCGCGACTATTCTCGCGACAATTTTGGCAGCGCGACTATTCTTTTGACGCCCGCGACTATTCTTGAGACAATTTTGATGCCCGCGACAATTTTTGGATGAGCGACTATTCTTGTGCCAATTTTTGGATGAGCGACTATTCTTGTGACAATTTTTAACGTGCGACTATTCTTTTGATGCCTGCGACTATTCTTGGCGACAAATTTGGATGTGCAACAATTTTTTTGACTCCTGCGACTATTCTTGTGACAATTTTGACGCCCGCGACTATTCTTGCGACAATTTTGGCAGCATGACTATTCTTTTGACGCCCGCGACTATTCTTTTGATGGCCGCAACTATTCTTGAGACTATTTTTCAGAGGCAAATTTTTACATCCGTTTCGGACGTGGAAATTCGCCGCAAATCCATGCCTGGTGAAATATTTCACCCATCACTACTCATCACTAATGATCATTAAAATTTTTTATAAATGGTACCACCATTGTCATAAACAATATGGCCTGTATGTGTTATTGTTATCAACAAACTCAAACCAGGTTGAGAAACTGTCGCACAACTATTTTGTCACATGCAACTTTTTTTCACATGACCGTGGCTGTTATGACACAAACACCCCCAGTTTGACTCAACTGTGCTTATTTTGACTCAACCCCGACATTTTTTTGACATAACTGCAACAAATCTTCTGCCTATGTATGTTCTGATTATACTTATATCAGGCTGAATCATGCATTGCATTCACTAGCGATGGGCGAAATAATTCGGCAGACATGGATTTACAGCGATTTTCATAATGTGAAACGTTAATAATTATTTTTTAACTCATAAATGTTATTCTGATTGATTACTTGTAATTACGATTGCAGTTTATTTTGTTAATTGGTCCCGGAAATTTCCTAGTTTCATTTTTTTTCAAGGGTTATGATTTGCCATTTATAGCTTAACCCTTAATTTAGACCTCTTCACTATAGTTGGCTCCCACGTACCTTTTATATGATATTCGATGCCAGATTTACAATTGGCCCTGAAAGAAAATGTTTAATTAATGAGTAAATTCAATCTTTGAAGCATTATTAACATATACCATGTATATTAAGGAGATTTCAAGGCTGCCATCTGTTATCAGTTAATGGTAATTATTTACTGTATCCTCTATATCTAAAGTGGCAATGTGTTATGTTGAAAAAAAATAACTGCTATGATGTGTTTATATCTCGTATTTATCTATAAATTAGCAAACCTGATGAAAAGTTTTCATTGTTTACTTATTTTGCCCTGCGCCTATGCAGTAGGAATTACACAAGATATTTTGTGTACATTCATTTATGGGCAAAGTAGCAATCCGAACGTGAAAAAATATAATTACAGATGTGGTTGAAAGCTCATTTTTTTAAACCAAATTTCTAGAAACTAAGGGGCTGATTTACTAAGACACGATTTCGAATCCGAATTGGAAAAATTCCGATTGGAAACGAACATTTTGCGACTTTTTCGTATTTTTTGCAAAGTCGCGCCTTTTTCGTAGCGTTAAAACTTAAAAGGCACAACGTTTTGCGCAAGTTTTAACTCTACGAAAAAATCGCGACTTTGCGCAACTTTCGTAATGGCTACGAAAAACTCGCGTTTTTACGCAAAAATCGTAAAGACGCCGAAAAACTCGCGTTTTTACGCAAAAATCGTAAAGACGCCGAAAAAAAATCGCAAAATTACCGATCATTACAAAAAAAACGCAATCGGACGTATTCGGCCCGTTCGTGGGTTAGTAAATGTGCCCCTAAATGTAGATACTAGTGATGAGCAAATCTGTCCCGTTTGGAAAAGATTCACGAAATGGAGAAAAATTCACAAAACAGCGAAAATGTTGAGCATCAAAAAAAATTGTCTATTTTTTTGACACAATTTTTAGTCACGAAAATCAAATTTTTCCGCAAACAAATTTTGTTGCCTGTTTTGCGAAAGCGTCCACTAATGGCGAAATGTGGATATTGCAGCAAATCCATGCCTGGCAAATTATTTCACCCATCATTGGAGATACTGATCAGAGTGGCAATCACTTATGAAAGTGGTTCTGACTATTAGAAACAAAGGTAATATTGCCTTTTTTCTTTCCAGTATATTGGGCGTGGCTTCATAATTCCTTCTGTTAAGCACTGCAGTATAAAAGCTACATTATTATCAGTAGTGATGGGCGAAATGTTTCGCCAGGCATGGATTTGTGGCGAATTTCCGCGTTTTACCATTGGCGGATTGTTTTGCAAAATGGATAAAAAATTCACAGAGGAAAAAATCGCCATGTGTCCAAATATTGACGCAAGAATAGTTGCGCATCCAAATATTGACGCAAGACTAGTCACACATCAAAAGATTTTTTTTGCCGCACATTTTCGCCGTTTCGTGAATCTTTTGAAAACGAAGTGAAATGGGACAGATTCGCTCATCACTAATTATCAGTAATAATAAATGATCATTTACCATTTATAGAATCTATGAATCAAGAATAGATGGGCTGCAGTGCTGCCTTGCAGAATTTGCAGGTTCATATTAAAAAATACTGGGGTAATGTAGCTCTCAAAGTTTGCTTCAGACCAAAAATCCATGGAAAGTGATCAAATAGTCAGTACTGGGCCAAACCTTTGATGCGCCGAAGGCAGGATCCAGATCACCACACCCCCCCTGCTTGTCATCCTCCATCCCACTCCTCCCCTCTAACAGTGCTGTGATATCCTGCACCAGGCCACACAGGACCCAGATTGCCACGCCCCCATGCTCGTAGCCCTCCCTCCAACTCCTCCCATCTAACAGCACTGCGATATCCTCCCTACCAGCGCTACCTAGCGAGCAGGGATTGGGGGCCAGGGGAGGAGCAGTAGCTACAGACCAGACAGTAGAGCCGAGTTGTGGCAGAAAAGGTACGTGCTTGGCGCTTCCCAGCTTTTGCGCCCTAGGCCTCTTCTGCCTACCCCTAGTTCCGTCCCTGCAAACAGTAAATGCTGGTTGGTTGCTATGGGTAACTCAATGGAAAAAACTTTGCATTCATAATTACATACCTAATGTATTTTTATCCACATTTCCTCTTCTGACATTGGCGAATTGTTTCACAAAACTTCCACAAAAATTACCCGTGGAAAAATTGGTCACGGATCAGAAAAAGTTGTGGTCGCATCAAAACAGGCGCAGTTGTATCAAAATGGGTGCAGTTGCATCAAAATAAGTCATGGGCGACCACAAAAAAGATGCAATCGACAAAAAATGTCACATGACAAATGCGTCTCGTAGATATTTCTTGGAATTTTCTTGGGGGTTTTTTTTGAGCATTTTACAGCGAACGAAATGGGGCAGATTCGTTCATCACTCGATAGCATTTATACTCGTATTTAAAAAGAATATCTATATTCTCTATGGAGAACATACATATTTATTCATGGATACACAGACATTTAAAATAAAGTATAATACTAAAGACACAAAAATAACTTTATTTCATTTGAATTATTCAATCTGTAGAATCATGAATATACTGATTTTATGCAATATTTCTCAAGGAGAAAGCCTGCTGGTGTGGAACATTTTTTTTTGTTTTATACATGCAATGCAATTTATGGTTGGGAACTCACAGTATCTTTGCCTTTGGCTACCAATATAAACTTTCACTTCAATTAATTATTGATTGTTAAATACTGTTTCTTTTGCTTTTTGAAAGAGCGAGAACAGATATATCCTCATTGCTACTTAACAAGATCTTAAAAATACCCATTTATGGTTTAGTTTTTCCTGAAAGTTGTGTTTTGATTTGTAAAATGCCCGCATTTGTTGTAATGCTACTTACAACATAAATTTAACTTAATGGTAGAACAACATAAGGAATTGTTAAAGACTAGCGATGAGCAAATTTTTACGGCAGACATTCGCAGCGAATTTCAGCATTTTGCCATTGGCGAATTGTTTCACAAAATTTCTGTGAAAATTTGCGTGACAAATTGGGCATGGTCACGTCAAAAAACCCAGAAGTGACAAAAAAATAGCCGCAGCGACAAAAAATAGATGCAGGCAACAAAAAAAATAGCCGTGGGCGACAAAAAAGACGCGTGCGACAAAAAATAAATAAATTGCGCAACAAATGCGTTTTGTGAATGTTTCACCGTTTTGCAAATTTTCTTGCTGTTTCTTGAATTTAGGGCGAAGTGAAATGGGACAGATTCGCTCATCACTATTAAAGACAAAATCCCATGGTTTTATTTGCGACGGGGCAAAAGAATCATGAAATACATGTTCTTTTATAGAGATGTAGTGAACTGTTCGCCGGCGAACTAATTCGCGCGAACATCGGGTGTTCGCAAGTCCGCAAATTCGCGAACTTTTCGTGATGTTCGCAATTTGGGTTCGCCGGTACCGAAAAAATCGCAAAACTTACGATAACGTTACGAATGCTCCGAAAAAGTCGCAAAACTTACAATAACGTTACGAATGCTCCAAAAAAGTCGCAAAACTTACGATAACGTTACGAATGCTCCGAAAAAGTCGCAAAACTTACGATAACGTTACGAATGCTCCGAAAAAGTCGCAAAACTTACGATAACGTTACGAATGCTCCGAAAAAGTCGCAAAACTTACGATAACGGTACGACTGCTCCGAAAAAGTCGCAAAACTTACGATAACTTTACGAAAGCGACGAAAATTACGAAAAAGTCGCAAAATTACCGATCATTTCGAAAAACGGCGTGTGTCAATTTTTCAGAGAAATTTTTGCCCTTGATCCCCCTCCTGCATGCCACTGCCCAGGTCGTGGCACCCTTTAAACAACTTTAAAATCAGTTTTCTGGCCAGAAATGGCTTTTCTAGGTTTTAAAGTTCGCCTTCCCATTGAAGTCTATGGGGTTTGCAAAGTTCGCGAATATTCGCAAACTTTTTTTTTGAGGTTCGCTACATCCCTATTCTTTTATACTCAAATTTCAAAAATTGCTCATCACTACTTAAAACCTAATAATTAGTGATGACTGGATCTGTTATGTGAAAATTTGCAAATCTTTGGCAAATATCTCTGAAAAATATGTGAAACAATGAAAATGACAATTTTTGGACCTGTGTGTCAAAAAAATGACGCAAGCAATGTTTTTTTTTTTTGTTTGACGTGGGTAATTTTTTTTACAAGCACAACAATGTTTTTGTTGCGCGGCAAATTTTTTTGTCCATTTACTGAAACAATCCACCGATGGCGAAATGCGGAAATTCGCAGCGAATCCATGCCTTGTGAAAAATTTCACTCATCACTACTACTAAAAGGTAGTGGTGAACGAATCTGTCCCATTTTGCTTCACCCTAAAATTTGCGAAATGGCAAAAAATTCACGAAACGCATTTGTTGCGCCTCTTATTTATCACCCGCGTCTTTTTTTTTTACGTCTGCACTTTTTTTGATGCGACCGCGCCCAATTTGACGTGCAACAAAAAAATTCCATGCAACAAATTTTTCCGCTGCAAATTTTCACGGAAGTTTCGCAAAACAATTTTTCAGTGGCGAAATGGGGAAATTCACTGCGAATCCATGCCTGGCGAAAAAATTTGCTCATCACTACTAATAGGAACAATGCAATTAAAAAAATTAGTAGAGAACATTATTGCATGTTCTTCAGTTTATTTTTAATTAACCACATTTTTATAGAGTGAGTGAAAATGGCTTCTCTCCTTCTGATTCTAGAGTTGGCATAATAATTGCAACGATAATTAAGGATAGATTTTAATCGATCATTCCATAAAGTCAGTTGATATATCTGCCCCTAAATATTTCAGTTTTCAAGGCAAAGGTAGGTAGACACACCTCCATAGGAATAAATAATTGTGTATAAAATATATGGTTTCTTAAAAGGAAAACTATACCCCCAAAAAGTGCAGATCTCTATAAAAATATATTGCATAATCCAACTCATATGTAAAACCCTGCTTCATCTAAATAAACCATTTTCATAAAAATATACCTTTTTAGTAGTATGTGCCATTGGGTAATCCTAAATAGAAAACTGCCATTTTAAGAATTAAGGGCCTCCCCCTGGGATCATAGGAGTCACAGTGCACACAAACAAGCCAAGGCACACATACATGCTAGGCCCCATCAGCCAATGAATGGGCAGAGTTCTGCCTTTTGCTCCCACAATACTTCCTGTTACAGTTAGAGCTGCATCACTTCCTGTCAGCTGATCTCTGAGGGAGCACACAGCCCATCACAAAATGGCGGCTCAAGGGAAAGGCTATAAAAGGGCAATATTTACTGATATATATATTCCAGTTTGGGGAGATTCCTTAATAAGTCACTTAAAATAATATAAACTGTCTGTTGGGTAAGTATTCATTCTGGGGGTATAGTTTTTCTTTAAGTCAGATGCATCCTGGTCAGTGTTTTGTGTATTTAAACCATTGCAACTATATTTCTATGAATGCCTACAAGTTCCCCAAGTTAAAACTACTTTTGATTGTTATTTCCATTAAAGCAATTTAGCATTGTTTGGGTGTTTTTTCTCCTCAGAGGATTTAGCATACGACTGCAAGGTTACATTGTACTTAAATCAAAGCTGAAGTATATAAAAAAAAAAACTTCAAAATTGCTACTTTTTTCGCAATACAATACGTTTCTGGCAGTTGAAAATGTAATGAGTATGTTAAACTAGCCTTGCGCTATGTTCTCTCTGCCCATTGTTTTCCATTGAGTAAAACCTGCTAAACGTTGGCGCCCAATCTGTTATTTTCCCCCCCACGTGACCGTTCCTCAGCCGTTAATTGAAGCCAACATTGTCTAGCGCTATTGATGACTTAACCCCTATGATTACACTGCAGGGTAAGCACTATTTTAGCTTCCTTGGCAAAATGAGGAGCTTCCACATTTGAAAAGAAAATTGATTTAACACAAGTAAAAGGGATTTCTTCTTTTGGAGCCAAAAAGAAATGACATTGCATAAAAGGATGAGTGAAAAGGGCTTGCAGATAGTGATGAGCGGATTTTCTTTGCCAGGCATGGATTCGCAGTGAATTTTCGCATTTCGCCATTGGCGAATTGTTTCGGGAAAATTTGGCGAGGAAAAATTAGTTGCTCGGCAAAAAAGCCATTGTCACATCAAAATCGGCGCAGTCATGTAAAAAAAACCGCAGGTGATAATGCAGATTTTTCGCCATTTTGCAAATTTTCTTGTTGTTTTTTTTTACTTGTAGAGAATGATGAGCAAATTTTTGTGGCAGGCATGGATTCACAGCGAATTTCCACATTTCGGCATTGGCTAATTGTTTCGCGAAACTTCCGTGAAAATTTGCCCCCATAAAAAAAAAAAAATTAGTCCCGCGTCAAATTGGGCGTGGTCGCATCAGAAAAGGGCGCGGTCACATCAAATTGGGCACGGTTGCATAAAAAGGGCACAGTCATGTTAAATTGGCCGCGGTCGTGTAAAAAAAAAGCGTGGGTCACAAAATACCCCTGCGGCCGACCAAAACAGGTGCAGGCAACAAAATAAGATGCGGGCAACAAAAAAGACGCGGACGACAAATGTGTTTCGCAAATCTTCTTGCCATTTCGCAAATTTTATGGCGAAGCAAAACGGGACAGATTCGCTCATCACTACTTGTAGATTAAAAAAAGTAATGGCAGTTATTCTACTAATAAAAATCCATATCATCTATATATGTTTATCAGTTGGCAATGGTTTATATTATTGTTCTCACCTTTTCCCAAACACACAAGTGAACAATTCCCTTTTAGTACACAAACACATAGGGCAAGCTACACAAGAGATTTCTTCAACCAATTAATTTTATTCTTAATTGCAGCTATTCAATGCATTGTCTAATTGACCATTTGATTGTAGGACTATGCAGAAATAAAGGACCCAAATTTATTGAATATTGTGACTGTTTAGTTGTGATAAAAAAAAGAGCAAACTTAACCCAAAAAAGGCATGGATTTGCTGTG
Source organism: Xenopus tropicalis (assembly GCF_000004195.4). Lineage (NCBI taxonomy): Eukaryota > Metazoa > Chordata > Amphibia > Anura > Pipidae > Xenopus > Xenopus tropicalis. Next base: position 14,509,408 of record NC_030683.2, on the reverse strand, counting down.
AATTTTCACATTTTGCAGCTGGTGGAAATGGGCCTCAAAAATTGATGTGCATTAAAAAAAACTTGTTGCACGCTTCATTTTTGCCCCTTCGCAATTTTTTGGGCATTTCGTGAATCTTTCAAAAGTGTCAAATTTTTTTGGCAAAGCGAAATGGTACAAATTCATTCAACACTAACTTTCTCATCATCATTTTGGCACCTAGCATTCCTTATGTAGTAATTAGCGAATCTGTCCCATTTCGGTGAAAAATTTGTGAATCTTTTGAAAGATTCGTGAAACGGCGGAAAATTCATGAAACGGCGAAAACTAAAAAAAAGAATTTGTCGGGTGTGTCAAAAAAATTGTTGCACGTGACACAAGCAACATTTTCTTTCCGTGGGTGACAATTTTTGGTCGTGCTGCAAAGTTTTTTGCTCCACCAATGGTAATATGTGCAAATTCGCCAATAATCCATGCCTGGCAAAAAAATTTGCCCCTTCACTTCTTTTATTTATATGTTTTGTGCTATAATTCATGGATATGGTATTCATCGAAACCAACTGCAAAAAGGAAATGAACTAAAGCAAATGTTTTCTTTACAGCCACCATCATCCATCCAGTCTATCGTTGTCCTTGTACAGTGTGTGAATAAAAAAGTTGGCAGCATCATTAACCACGAAGTAAGAATAGTAGTGAGGGACAAAAATGACAACTCACCGAAGTTCCAAATGCAGAATTACAGAGCAGTTGTAAATGAGGTAAGACGACCACTTTTTATTTGTGTCTCTGTTGTATCACATGACATATTCTTATAAGTGATAAATGTTGCATTCAAAGGAACAGTTCAGTGTACAAAATGAAACTGGGTAAAATAGACAGACTGCGCAAAATAAAAAATATTTGCAATATAGTTAGTTAGGCAAAAATTTAATTTATAAAGGCTGGAGTGAGCAGATGTGTAACATAATAGCCAGAACACTACTTCCTGCTTTCAGCTCTCTAACCTCTTAGTTAGTCAGTGACTTTAGGGGGTCCACATGGAGCATAACTGATTCAAAAGCAAACTAACTGAACAGTTATGGCCCCCCTTAAGTCACTGATTGGTTACTGACTGCGATCAGCTTAGAGAGCTGTAAAGGAGGAAGTAGTGTTCTGGCTATTATGTTAGACATCTGCCCACTCCAACCTTTATAGACTTTTTTTTTTGCCTAACTAACTACTGTATATTGAAAACAATTTTTATTTTGCGCAGTCTGTCTATTTTACCCAGTTTCATTTGTACACTGAATTGTTCCTTTTAATTGTTATGTTTTTCTGCTTCTGAGGACAAAATGATCATATTGATGATACCTTTAGACTGGTCGATCTAATCCACTAGAATATAAATCCTGTCGGTATAACTGGTATATAAATGGTGTTGTTTGTTTTTCTGTAAAGAGACACACTTGTGTATTACTAGTGGTATAAGGATAATATTAAAAAATATTGTATAGTTATTGCCCTCTTTCAATATGCATGCGTATCTCCTCTGTGCTTTCTGTCAGTAAATAGAAAGCCTTTGTAGAAACCTTCATGGAAAACAGAAGGAAAAGAATTCTTATTTTGAAGACTCTGACATGTCTTGGAAAGTTTTTCTTTACTAAGTAAAGCCCATTTATTATTTATCATTTTGGTTCCGTAGATATTTAGTCAGTTAGCCGTGCCTTAAAACTATAAAGTCAGCAATTACTCAAAAGAAAAATATCTGGATTTTGAGTGGAGACAAATATCAGCAGATTTTAGAGAGCAACGATTTTCCTTGTGGGTATGTATTTTATCTCCGTATTTGAGAAGTGAATGATGACACTTGAAAACACTCCAGCAGCACTTGTGCTTGTGGTTTAGAAACGCTGGGAATATCTGAGACAATATTTAATGTATCACTTAGAAATCCCCCCTCCCTCCCAAAAAATAAATGAATATATTACAAGTCTTCTATCATCGCCATATTAACCACTATTTTTTCATTTATTTATTTTTTTAAATCCTGTCAACATTTTTACATTCTCTTTAATAATTCTGTGTAGTTTATTTAAAAAGAAACCCTGGGTTTTAAAGAAAGGAACTATCTGAAAAGATCTGAGGGTTTTATTGATCTGAATTTACCCTTTCATATATCTTGATATAAGGCCTTTCCGTAGTGAACGATGCTAAAAAAACAAACAAAAATCATTAAACAAAATGTAAATTAAATTTCTCTTAGGGCCATGGCAGACAGGGAGATTAGTCGCCGCGCAACAAATCTCCCTTGTCGCAACTAATCTCCCCGAAATGCCATCCCAACGGCGAGAATTAGTGATGATTTTTTCGCCAGGCATGGATTTGCAGCGAAATTTCCTCATTTTGCCGTTGGCAAATTGTTTCACGAAACTTCCGTGAAAATTTGGCACGGAAAAATTCATCGCACAGAATTTTTTTGTTGTGTGTCAAATTGGTTGCGGCAAAAAAGGCAGTGGTCGCAGCAAAAAAAGCGCGGGCGACAAAAAAATTAGACGCGGGCGACAAAAATAGATGCAGACGACAAAAAAAGATGCGGGCAATTTTGCAAATTTTCTTGCAGTTTCGCAAATTTCACGCCAAAGCGAAACGGGACAGATTCGCTCATTACTAGCGAGAATGTAAATCGGCGTTGGGATGGCACACACAGCGCCGAAATTGCAGAAGTTTCCTCTCAAGGCAACTTTCGGCAAATCGCTGCACCGTGTGTGCCATCCCACCGGCGATATACATTCTAGCCGGTGGGATGGCATTTCGGGGAGATTAGTCACCTGCAACAAGGGAGATTTGTCACTGGTGATTAATCTCCCCATCTGTCAGGGCCCTTAAGCTTTTATAAAGATGCCACATGATATCTCAAGCTTTTTTAAATTTGACGCGACCGCAAATTTTTTTTGACAATTCCACAGCGAAACAATTAGCCAATGGCAAAATGGCGGAAATTCACTGTGAATCTATGCCTGCCGAAAAAATTCTAAAGTTCATCACTACAACTTTCTATTTCACTCTCAAAATATATCCTTTGCGCTGCACCGAGGGAAAAATTATAGTTTCGCGACATTGAATGTCTTTCTTCTTAATTGTTTCTTTTTTTTTTTCTTCCCCAAAACAATTATAAAAGATTATTTAAAAAGAATGTGTGAATGGAAATAAGTTAATTAGTTCTTCTATTATTCACTTCTAAAACGGTCTTTGTTGCCTTTTTAAAGCAGCGAGATATCAGAGAAAATCAAAACATAGATGGAAAGATAAGCTGGCAGGAAATCGTGCTGTATTGTAATTATTATTTGGAAACTAGGTCATGCAGATTTGAATCCGTTCAAAAATAGACGCGGGCGACAAAAAAATCACGCAACAAATGCGTCCCGTTAATTTTTTTGCAAATTTTCTTGCCGTTTCGCAAATTTTATGCCAAAGCGATACGGGACAGATTCGCTCATTACTAGCGAGAATGTAAATCGGGGATGGCACACATGGTGCTGAATTTGCAGAAATTTCCTCTCAAGGCAACTTTCGGCAAATCGCTGCGCCTAGTGTGCCATCCCACTGGCGATTTACATTCTAGTCAGTGGGATGGCATTTTGGGGAGATTAGTCGCCCGCGACAAGGGAGATTTGTCGCTGGTGATTAATCTCCCCATCTGTCACGGCCCTTAAGCTTTTATAAAGATGCCAAATGATATCTCAAGCTTTTTGAAATTTGACAATTTCACGGCGAAACAATTAGCCAATGGTAAAATGGCGGAAATTCGCTGTGAATCCATGTCTGCCGAAAAAATTCGAAAGTTCATCACTACAACTTTCTATTTCACTCTCAAAATATATCCTTTGCGCTGCACCGAGGGAAAAATTATAGTTTCGCGACATTGAATGTCTTTCTTCTTAATTGTTTCTTTTTTTTTTTCTTCCCCAAAACAATTATAAAAGATTATTTAAGAAGAATGTGTGAATGGAAATAAGTTAATTAGTTCTTCTATTATTCACTTCTAAAACGGTCTTTGTTGCCTTTTTAAAGCAGCGAGATATCAGAGGAAATCAAAACATAAATGGAAAGATAAGCTGGAAGGAAACAATATATTTTGTTACAGAAATCGCAGGAAATCGTGCTGTATTGTAATTATTATTTGGAAAGCAGGTCATGCAGATTTGAATCCGTTCAATGTGTGGATTTAAGATAGGTTATCTGCATTTTTTCAAAGCATATAGAAGACATCTTTATAATCTACATCCCAAGAGCCAAGGGCAGTCACCCAGATTTTTTTCCGAATTACCAAACTGAAATATGAATAACATATGAGTTTATCAAGGTCGTTCATATAATTTATCCAGCTCTGAAAAATACTGTATAATGATATTATTCATAACAGGTAGGGGAAATGAACACAAGAAGAGAAAAAAAGACAATCCCGTTTCGGATTAATCTAAAATGACTCCATCATCACTTTTAACTTATGAAATATAAATGTTTGGCTGAATTACTGTGATATTTGACCATGGCACTCAACCAAAGGTTAACGTGGGAATATTTTCAATTATAGTTATGGACATTTTTTTTTTTTTTAAATAAATGTATGATGTTATATATATACTGTATATGCAAAAATAAGAGGCAAATTGAGCACCTACATTGGAATCTGAATGAAATGGATACATATGTATATGAACAATAACCCTGGGGATAATACATTCTCCCATGAATCTAGAATGAGACACAAAATTGTTGAGGGTCAATTACTGTAGTTTGATCCCTGATGCAAATGCAAGAGCACTTATGGTCTGGCTGAGCGCTGCCTATGATTAAGTGCCCATGCGCACGAAACGCGTCAGGCCTAGTGTTTTTAAAGGGAATGAATGGTCGTTCGGTGTGCTGACTAAAGCCGCATTCATTTTGGCTGAGCGCTACACCTAGCACCATATTAGATCTGGCACTAGGTCAGCCATGTCCTTACCTCCTGCCCAAGGCAAAGGTGATAAATACAGGGTTTCGCTGCGGCCTGCACCCATCGGTGCATCATAACTTTAAAAAAGAAAAAACAAAAAGGTCAAAAACCTAATTAGAAAGTGGCAACTAAGCGTATAAAATAATAAATACAAAATAACAATACCTAAATAATGTAACGGCACCTGTATATGCACAGCCAAAGCGCAATGTAGAAAAGTAAAATCTCACCAAAGTCGATGAATGGTCTGGGTGCTTAAAGCCCCGAACCTGTAGCCTAAAGGAGCGAATACAATTCAAATGAAATGCAGCTTCAATCAGAACCAGACAGCCATGGAGTATCTGACACTTCAGCCGTTATTCATTTCCTTTAAAAACAACACGCCTAACGCGTTTCATGCGCATGGGCACTTAGTCATAGTCATACAATAATAAATAAGCACTTATGAGTGAGGAGAAGGTCTGTAAGAAAATGTAAGGCAAAAATACAATATGTTTTTACGTATTTTAGGCCAGATTCCATTGGGTGAAAATTACTTTCCTTCTAATTCAATTCCAAATGTCCCCATAGGCGTCTATTGAGTTTTTATGAGAAGAACCATCTGAATCTGTCTAGTACAGGTATGGGATCCCTTATCCGGAAACCTGTTATCCAGAAAGTTCCAAATTACGGAAAGGCCATCTCCCATAGACTGCATTATAAGCAAATAATTCTAATTTTTAAAAATTATTTCCCTTTTCTCTGTAATAATAAAACAGTACCTGTACTTGATCCCAACTAAGATATAATTACCCCTTATTGGGGGCAAAACAGCGCTATTGGGTTTATTTAATGGTTAAATGATTCCCTTTTCTCTGTAATAATAAAACAGTACCTGTACTTGATCCCAACTAAGATATAATTACCCCTTATTGGGGGCAGAACAGCCCTATTGGGTTTATTTCATGGTTAAATGATTCCCTTTTCTCTGTAATAATAAAACAATACCTGTACTTGATCCCAACTAAGATATAATTACCCCTTATTGGGGCAGAACAGCCCTATTGGGTTTATTTAATGGTTAAATGATTCCCTTTTCTCTGTAATAATAAAACAGTACCTGTACTTGATCCCAACTAAGATATAATTACCCCTTATTGGGGGCAGAACAGCCCTATTGGGTTTATTTAATGGTTAAATGATTCCCTTTTCTCTGTAATAATAAAACAGTACCTGTACTTGATCCCAACTAAGATATAATTACCCCTTATTGGGGGCAGAACAGCCCTATTGGGTTTATTTAATGGTTAAATGATTCCCTTTTCTCTGTAATAATAAAATAGTACCTGTACTTGATCCCAACTAAGATATAATTACCCCTTATTGGAGGAAAACAGGCCTATTGGGTTTATTCAATATTTAAATTATTTTTAACAGACTTAAGTTATGGAGATCCAAATTACAGAAAGATCCCTTATCTGGAAAACCCCAGGTCCCGAACATTCAGGATAACAAGTACCATACCTAAATACTTAAATCTAAAGCAACCGGACTTGCTAAGTAATGATTAAAGAGGTTTCACTACTCATCAACTGACCGGTATGGGAAGTCCTCAGCATATATACTCTTCCACTAATCCAATCACAGTTTGAAGCTCTTCAGAGAGGTGACACCTGAAACTCACAGAGGTGAGAATGCTGCAGAGTTACTGTAATAGGATTACCAAGGTATCATGCAACCCATAGAGAAGGTGTTACTTGAGAAAGTAACACCTTCAATGATTACTTAACAAGTCCAGTTGCTTTAGATTTACTTATACTAGATACAGGTATACCATGACCTGGATGAATGAAAATCTTCATAGTCATTTCAATCTGCCCCTTAGTCTTGTGTTTCTTTATTACAGAGGTGTGACTGCGGTGGGGTTACTGTAATTGGATTACCTGTCTCTATGAGTTGCATGACACCGTGGTAATCCTATCAGAGTAACCTCATAGCAGTCACACCTCTGTGAGTTTCAGTTGTCACCTCTATGGAGAGTTACAATGCACTCTTCAGAAAGATGACAACTTGGGTGTTAGGTGATCGCAAAAATATAGCGCATAAAGATAGCTGGAATAAATTGTATCCTATGCCGAGACATTACAAAAATAGATGAATCTTTGCTCTGTGTATGGTCTAGAACTGTGATCCCAAACCAACATGTCTTGGATGTTGTTCCCAGTGGCCTAAAAGAAGGTGCTTATTTTTTGGATTTCTGGCTTAGAGACAAGTTTTGCCAAACCGAACCTCTTGTAGGCTGCCAATCCACATAGGAATGTTTCTTTATTTAGAAAAAATAAATTGAACATAAAGATAACAAACATCACATCACATAATTAACATAACATAATAGTTCAGATAAGGCTGTCCATTAAAAAGTAATAAACCTTCACCAAAACCCACCCATTCCCTCCCAACAGAAGAAAGCCATTGTTTCAAAGTCCATTCCTCTGTCCATGATGGCTTACATTCCTACCCCCTCCCAAAACAAACACACTTGATCCAAGTCCATCCTCTTGGTTTAGCACACAACCACTCCCCCACCCAAACTCCTAACCCTGTCCCCCACCAAAACGAAGAAAGCCATCTTTCAAAGTCCATTCCTCTGTCCATGATGGCTTACATTCCTACCCCCTCCCAAAACAAACACACTTGATCCAAGTCCATCTGCTTGGTTTAGCACACAACCACTCCCCCACCCAAACTCCTAACCCTGTCCCCCACCCAAAAAAGTGCCTAAGAGCCCCAGTAGCAATAAAACTAAACCAAAAGAAGGCATCTGCCAAGTCATCTGGTGGGTCACCTGCTTCAGCAGTAATTGAGAAGAAAGATCTTGTTGCTCTCTCCATCTGAAGTGGTGGTCAGCCTTTTCTCCTGGATAAATATAATGTCGGCCAAGGATTGACTGAGAGACTGGAAGGCTTGAAACATTGCCCTGGATTGGATTTCTGGCTTAGAGACAAGTTTTGCCAAACAGAACCTCTTGTAGGCTGCCAGTCCACATATGGGGCTACCAAATAGCCAATAACATCCCTTATTTTGTACCCCCTGGTACATCTTTCATACTTGTGTTGCTTCCCAACTCTTTTTATATTTGGATGTGGCTCACATGTAAAAAAAAAGGTTGGGGGTACCTGCTCTAGAACATCTTTGTGACAATATATTCTGAGCTGAAGTTTGAATGGAATAAAAAAAGCTAATACACACAATACAATTAATCTTTAATATTTACTTCATCAACTTCAAACTGTGTTTAGTCAATGTTTAGTGAAATACCATACAGCCTCTCAACTGTGCACTGATACTAATACATTACATGGAGAAATTATCCCACCTAATTCTCCTAATTGGATACCTTTGATTAGGTAATTTATTATCCTTAATACACTAGCTTGGTTCTAATAGCTTGCGTAATATAATGTAGCACAGGTGGGCAGACACCATCAGTCAGAGATATTTCATTTTACTCCATAAAACTAGAGTGGAAAGGAAACTATTGTAATTAATTCATTAAGGAACTGTTGTTTATATTATACAATTATGGGATCTTGTTTTTCTTTCTAATAATAAGACTGTACCGTTGATGATAACTACTCCAGCATAAATTCATACTGGCAGCTAAACAATCCTACAGCTTCAGTTGTGTAAACATTTTAGTAGACTTAAGCTTAAGGCTTACATATACAGGTATGGGACCTTTTATGCAGAATGCTGGGGGACCTGGGGTTTTCTGGATAAGGGGTCTTTCTGTAATTCGGATCTCCTACCTTAAGTCTACTTAAAAAAATGATTTACACAGTAATTAAACCCAATAGGATTGGTTTGGCTCCAATAAGGATTAATTATATTTTAGTTGGGATCAAGTACAGGTACTGTTTTATTATTACAGAGAAAAGGGAATCATTTAACCATGAAATAAACCCAATAGGGCTGTTCTGCCCCCAATAAGGGGTAATTATATCTTAGTTGGGATCAAGTACAGGTACTGTTTTATTATTACAGAGAAAAGGGAATCATTTAACCATGAAATAAACCCAATAGGGCTGTTCTGCCCCCAATAAGGGGTAATTATATCTTAGTTGGGATCAAGTACAGGTACTGTTTTATTATTACAGAGAAAAGGGAATCATTTAACCATTAAATAAACCCAATAGGACGGTTCTGCCCCCAATAAGGGGTAATTATATCTTAGTTGGGATCAAGTACAGGTACTGTTTTATTATTACAGAGAAAACGGAATCATTTAACCATTAAATAAACCCAATAGGGCTGTTCTGCCCCCAATAAGGGATAATTATATCTTAGTTGGGATCAAGTACAGTTACTGTTTTATTATTACAGAGAAAACTGAATCATTTAACCATGAAATAAACCCAATAGGGCTGTTCTGCCCCCAATAAGGGATAATTATATCTTAGTTGGGATCAAGTACAGGTACTGTTTTATTATTACAGAGAAAAGGGAATCATTTAACCATTAAATAAACCCAATAGGGCTGTTCTGCCCCCAATAAGGGGTAATTATATCTTAGTTGGGATCAAGTACAGGTACAGTTTTATTATTACAGAGAAAAGGGAATCATTTAACCATTAAATAAACCCAATAGGGCTGTTCTGCCTCCAATAAGGGGTAATTATATCTTAGTTGGGATCAAGTACAGGTACAGTTTTATTATTACAGAGAAAAGGGAATCAATTAACCATGAAATAAACCCAATAGGACTGTTTTGCCCCCAATAAGGGGTAATTATATCTTAGTTGGGATCAAGTACAGGTACTGTTTTATTATTACAGAGAAAAGGGAATCATTTAACCATGAAATAAACCCAATAGGGCTGTTCTGCCCCCAATAAGGGGTAATTATACCTTAGTTGGGATCAAGTACAGGCACTGTTTTATTATTACAGAGAAAAGGGAATCATTTAACCATGAAATAAACCCAATAGGGCTGTTCTGCCCCCAATAAGGGGTAATTATATCTTAGTTGGGATCAAGTACAAGGTACAGTTTTATTATTACAGAGATAAAGGAAATCATGTTTAAAAATTTGAATTATTTGCTTATCATGGAGTCTATGGGAGATGGCCTTTCCGTAATTCAGAACTTTCTGAATAATGGGATCCGATACCTATACTAGAAAACCCCACATTCAAGTAATTCAGATAACTGATCCCATACAATTATTGGCAATTCAATGGGCCCAGATAAGACTGCGTGTATCCAATTTCTTTAAACTCATGTGATTTTTTAAATGGAATCAACTCGATCCTTGATAGCTTGGCCCCATTCAGATCTTCTGCACCCCAATTTTATAACATCATGTAATATTATGAATGATATCAAGAAAGTCCTTGTAAGTTGGGACATGATTTCTAGTGTTTTGTAACTGTTTTTAAGACCGTTTTGCCAGTTGTGTATACTGTATAGATCAAACAGCTTTTCTTTGGTTCTCTGGGGAAAAAAAGCTGAAATTGCTCTAGAAAAAAAAAGTTTACAAACAACATGGAAAGAGGAGATTGGTCCAGCAACCCATGTATTACCCAGCATGAAATGTTAGAAGGATCCTGCCGAGCAGAATATTGCTATGAGTTCATAAACCATGAGCGGAAACCATGTACAGGACAAAACTGGTTATAAGGAGACTAAAGGGAATTTCCAATGCATAGTCAACTATAAGCCAGCCATGCAATGATTAAGCACAATCACTCTAAATACACCAGGGGGTACAAAATACTAAAACAGCCCCTGTTAATTGCCCTTGCAAAAGATGATTTATTTTTGTACAGGTATGGGACCTGCTATCCAGAATGCTTGGGACCTGGGGTTTTCCGGATAAGGGATCTTTCCATAATTTGGATCTCCATAACTTAAGTCTGCTAAAAATCATTTAAATATTGAATAAACCCAATAGGCTTGTTTTGCCTCCAATGAGGATTGATTATATCTTAGTTGGGATCAACTACAGAGAAAGGGAATCCTTTAACCATTAAATAAACCCAATAGGACTGTTCTGCCCCAATAAGGGGTAATTATATCTTAGTTGGGGCCAAGTACAGGTACTGTTTTATTATTACAGAGAAAAGGGAATCATTTAACCATGAAATAAACCCAATAGGACTGTTCTGCCCCCAATAAGGGGTAATTAAATCTTAGTTGGGATCAAATACAAAGAAAAACAGTACCTGTTTTATTATTACAGAGAAAAAATTTGAATTATTTGCTTATATGGGGTCTTTGGGAGATGGCCTTTCTGTAATTCGGAGCTTTCTGGATAACGGGTTTGCGGATAGGGATCCAATACTTGTAGTTATGGTTTTCAATGGAAGGGCATTTGTGCATCACTAGTACAACTTATTGAATAAAGTCGGAACCCACTGCTGTATGACGCAATACCTTCCCAAGTTCAGCTTTGTACTTCACCTCTATATCGGAAGCCCCCCCCCGCGGTATGTGACCACCCACCATCCCATACTAGCAGCCGCAGGGGGTCTCTCTCTGGCAATCAAAGCGGCTCTTTGGAAGAAACATGCCTCATGAAAGCCTAACAAGCTCTGCATATTTTATGTGGGTGATAAAATCCCTTTAATCACAAGATAAAATAATGCATCTTTGCTTATAAGATACAGTTCTACTATGTTATCATTTGAAATCTAGTTTGTATAGTTGCGCAAATAACGTGCACCATTTCATCAAATTACATGAAGCCTGCTATTAGAACTTGGTGATTTGTGTTTGTGTATGGTAAAACACAATATATAAAGCAACTATGCTTATGTTTTCTTGAATGAGAAACACATTGTGCCAAGGGGAACAATTTCTCAAAATCACAGCTTGCCCCACCCCATAACGCCCAGATGGTCTTCAGTGTAACCTTTTCTTGTTTGTTGCCTAGTTTGGTCTTAGTGGTGCATGCCTTAGGTAGAGTGTTAGCTCTGCTGACAAGGTTGATCACTTTTGTGAAACAACTGTTAGTAAAAGCCAGGGTCGTACTGGGCCACTGGGAAAAAACCCGGTGGGCCCTAGCCATAATGGCCTCTGGCAGGCCTGGCCCGACCCCTGTCGGTTCTCCCCCGCCCGCAGGTCTCCCTCCCCTGATGCGTTTCACTTAAGCGTGATCAGGGGAGGCCATCGGGCAGTGGCTGGGCCCCTGTTGAGGGGGGTTAGGGTGTGGCGTTGGCCCCTGCTGGGGGACACGGCCGGTGGGACCACAATGAGGGGTGGGCCCTTCACCCCCCAGTCCGACCCTGGCAAAAGCTAAAACTAGTAATGAGTGAATGCTGAAAAAATTGCAAAACGTCTGAAAAAATCGCGAAACAGCAAAAAATTCTTGAAATGCGGCTAGTGATGGGCGTGATTTCTTGGCAGGCATGGATGTTCGATGAATTTCCGCGTTTCACCATTGGCGGATTTTTTAGAGAAATGGCCAAAAAAGTTCGGCATGTCAAAAAAAATTGTCGAATGGCGCTTTATCTTTTTTTGTTGTGCACACCATTTTTTTTCACTAAATCAGCTAAAGCGCAACTTTTTTGATGAGTTCGATTTTTTTGACAAATTCGTAAAACAGTGAAAAATTCACAAAAAGCAGCTACGGCACAACTTCTTTTGCCGCACCGCAATTTTTTTCTCGCTTGCCGATTTTTTTGTCGGTGCAAATTTTTTGCGTTAGTTTCGTGAAAAAAATTCGCAAAACAGTTAAAAATTCACAAAATGCAGCTAGTGATGGGCGTAATTTCTTGTCAGGCATGGATGTTCAATGAATTTCCGCGTTTCACCATTGGCGGATTTTTTAGAGAAATGGCCAAAAAAGTTCGGCACGTCAAAAAAATTGTCGAATGACGCTTTATTTTTTTTGTTGTGCACACCATTTTTTTGCCGCGCTCTAAAATTTTTTGGACGCGCAATGTTTTTGCATTTTTTAAAGATTCGCAAATTTTGGGGCGAAACGGGACAGATTTGCTCATCGCTAAATGCGGCTAAAGCGCCACTTTTTTGATGAGTTTTTTGACAAATTCGCGAAAAGGTAAAAAATTCACAAAATGCAGCTACGATACAAAATTTTTTTTACGCGCCGCAATTTTTTTCTCGCTCGCCAAATTTTTGGTTGCCACAAAATTTTGCGCTAGTTTCGTGAAAAAATTCGCAAAACTGTGAAAAATGCAGCTACGACCCGCAACTTTTTTTGATGCACTGCAATTTTTTTCTTGCTTGTTGTCACAAATTTTGCGCTAGTTTTGTATGTATGTATGTATGTATGTATAACTTTATTTATAAAGTGCCACAAGGGTACGCAGCACTGTACAATCTTACAATATGCACAATTACACACAGGGAGGACAAGTGATATAATAAATACAGTAAATAAGTATAAATACACAGGGAGTAAGTGCCATGTGGTATGAGACACAGTAGGAAATAGGGATGTAGCGAACCTCAAAAAAAAAGTTCGCGAACTTACGCCAAAAAGCGCGAATATTCGGGAACTTTGCGAACCCCATAGACTTCAATGGGAAGGCGAACTTTAAAACCTAGAAAAGCCATTTCTGGCCAGAAAACTGATTTCAAAGTTGTTTAAAGGGTGCCACGACCTGGGCAGGGGCATGCAGGAGGGGGATCAAGGGCAAAAATGTCTCTGAAAAATACATTGTTGACACAGCGTTGCGTAAAACAGCAAAGGCAGCTGACAGACCTAGCGGAAATACGCGACGTTTTTTGCTATTTCGCTTTTTGCTATTTCCATGGTGCTATTAGCACCATGGAAACGGGATTTGCTTACACCAGTACTAGGCTGAAAAATGCCATGTGTGGCTTGTGTGGCGTTTTTAGGCCGAGAAAAAACGCAGAGAAAAAACACAGCGGAAAAAAAAACGCGGCAAACCCAAATTGCGAACATACGTGAAAAGTTCGCGAACTTCCGAACTTGCGAACACCCGATGTTCGCGCAAATTAGTTCGCCGGCGAACAGTTCGCTACATCTCTAGTAGGAAGGAGGTCCCTGCCCCGTTGAGCTTACAATCTAAGTGCAAAAATTTATTGAAAACCTTTGCCCAATGACGAAATGCAGAATTTGTCAGCGAATCCAAGCTTGGTAAAAGCATTTTGCTCATCACTAGCCAATAAAACTGTTCAGCAGAGTGAAGGAAGAATTCATGGTTTTATAATAAGTATGTAAGGAAGGTTTTGAAGTAAGAGCTTTAGAAATACACAAGAACAATAGGCTACACTTTAGAGAAGAAAGAAGCATCTGTACATCCAAGGCTAAATTTATTTTAGATATGAAAACATCAGGTAGGTTATTATATATTGTCTTATTGTTGCATTCGCCGAGTGACTAAATGGGCTTCTGCCTTTGTCTCTATTTAAATTATATGGACGGCTTCAGCTTCTGCTGGATAGTAATTTTGTAGTCATAAAATTCATTGTCCGATCTGACTGCATTGTGTCCTAAAATACTGTGCGAGTGGGAGATTTCAAGGACAGTCCAGCAAACAACTAAGGTTAAATGATTTTTTGTTATGTTAGATAAAAATATCACTATTATATTGAAACAGCAAAAAATATGTTTCATGCGAATTCATTGTTGTGCACTTTTTATAATATGTCATTTATTATATTATCTGAAACACACTTAGTGGTTAACATATACAGGTATCGGACCCCTTATCCGGAAACCTGTTATCCAGAAAGCTCCGAATTACGGAAAGCCTGTCTCCCATAGACTCCATTTTAATCAAATAATTCAGAATTTTAAACCTGATTTCCTTTTTCTCTGTAATAATAAAACAGTACCTGTACTTGATCCCAACTAAGATATAATTACCCCTTATTGGGGCAGAACAGCCCTATTGGGTTTATTTCATGGTTAAATGATTCCCTTTTCTCTGTAATAATAAAACAGTACCTGTACTTGATCCCAACTAAGATATAATTACCCCTTATTGGGGGCAGAACAGCCCTATTGGGTTTATTTAATGGTTAAATTATTCCCTTTTCTCTGTAATAATAAAACAGTACCTGTACTTGATCCCAACTAAGATATAATTACCCCTTATTGGGGCAGAACAGCCCTATTGGGTTTATTTAATGGTTAAATTATTCCCTTTTCTCTGTAATAATAAAACAGTACCTGTACTTGATCCCAACTAAGATATAATTACCCCTTATTGGGGGCAGAACAGTCCTATTGGGTTTATTTAATGGTTAAATGATTCCCTTTTCTCTGTAATAATAAAACAGTACCTGTACTTGATCCCAACTAAGATATAAATAATCCTTATTGGATGCAAAACAATCCTATTGGGGTTAATTAATGTTTTATTGATTTTTTAGTAGACTTAAGGTATGGAGATTCAAATTACAGAAAGACCCCTTATCCAGAATACCCTTGGTCCCAAGCATTCTGGATAACGGGTCCTATACCTGTACCGGAATTCCACAATGTCCTTCCCAGTAAAGAATAAGTAAACCTTTATTTTATATCTCTAAAATTACTCTAAACAGATCCTATACCAGTGATCCCCAACCAGTGGCTCAGGGGTAACATGTTGCTCCCCAACCCCTTGGGTGTTGCTCTCAGTGCCCCCAAACCAGGGAGTTATTTTTGAATTGCTGACAGAGGCTGCCTAATAGCCAATCACAGCCCTTATTTGGCACCTCCATGAACTTTTATGATGCTTGTGTTGCTCTCCAAGTCTTTTTACATTTGGCTGTTGGGGACCCCTGCTCTAGAATAACATACGATTCTCTCTGCATGCAGATTTATATTGTTTCTCTATTACAAGCAGCTGTACTGCAGCTCTTTTAGTGTGAGGCACCACCCCCTTTTGCTCTCTGAGCCCTCCTCTCTCTGACTATGAAGACCTCAAAATGGTGCCTACTAGGCATGCTTGATTGATTTTAGTTGGAGCAGAGACAATGAGCATGCCCAGTAGGCACCTCTCTGAGGTCTTCATAGTCGGAGGGAGAAGGAGGGCTTCACGCTAGATATAGAAGTTACTAAAAGAGCTGCAGTTCAGCTGCTTGAGAAGCTAAGCTTTGGGGTTGTCACAAATCAAGGAGAATATGAGGTTTGTGTGTCATAGAAGCAGAGACTTCTGATGCAAATTGTGCTGGTTTCTGAGTTTCCATGTAATCTGTAATTACTATGCAGCCTTGTATAGGGAATTTTATATTCTTTTCATACAGTATATTCTTTGTTGGTCCTTAAGCTCAGGTGGATTACAGCAACCCAGAACATGTGCTGTAAATCAGCAGAAAGAAAATGGGGAGCTACTAGAGGCAACCTTGGGGGCACAGATGTTCCTTTCTAAAAGGCTGTTGTTGCCTTGGGTTGGTACAGAACCACAACATTTAATGTGCCGCATTTTTTACCCTACTTTTTTGTGAAGTTTTAGTTACTTTGAAAATGTCTAATTACTTTACTTAATGTTCAAGCACCCAACACAGAAGTGTATGAAGTCCTTCAGCGGGTTGGGTTCTTTTTAAAGGCCCCATTTATCCAACAGGCACCCTTTGGACAACTGTGATATGTAGTTTACTAGTTCTTTTCTTTTTCAATAATTCCAGCACAAATAACAATGTTGTCATTCACAGCTAACGCCAGTTGGAACAACAATCTTTACTGGTTTCTCAGGGGATGGAGGAGCTACTGATATAGATGATGGACCCAATGGTCAGATTGAATACGTCATTCAGTACAACCCCAACGACACTGTAAGTATTCTTATTATTTTGATATTAGTGTTTTACTAGTACAGTTGAATCCTTCATAAAACTATCCAACTGCCCCCTGTAGCTTTCTACAGTAGGTGGCACATATTTAATTAGAGATGCTAGAGGATTTAGCAGTAAAAAAAAATCTGTAAAAACATACAGTGAATATGATGTTGACTTACCAATAGAATACTGTAATCAAATATCAGAATGGAGATAGACTTGTCTCTAGATGCTTCAGCACCTCCACTTGCAGCAACAAAGAACCCAGAGTCAGTGTTACGTAGTGTAAATGTACGGTTTCCCCTTGCCCGCCAAAATTAGAGAGAAATTTTTTCCAACAATTTTGCTTTAAATAGGGATGCAACAAACCCACTTTTTTTTGGGTTTGGCCAAACCCCCGAACCCACCATGATCGATTCTGCAGAATCCCGAACCGAATCCGAATTAGCATATGCTTCCATAAATCTTCGCACGCGCAGCGGGAAAAAACCTCCTCACATCTAACCCTTCCAAATGCTAATTAGCGTATGCTAATTTATGCTAATTAGGATTAAGAAAGGACTGGATTCGGCCCAAATCCCAAACCGAATCCGGAATCCAGTGCATCCCTAGCTTTAAAGATATAACCTTGACAATGCTGGATTATAGCTCCCAAGACCATTGTTAACATGCTTGTTATATTATGATAGAATTTGTCAATAGCGATGAGTGAATCTGTCCAATTTTGCCGGAAAATTTGTGAAACGGCAAAAAATCGGTGAAACGTGCAACTTTTTTTTTTGTTGCCCGAGTCTTTTTTTTGATGTAACCATGCCCATTTTGATGCGACCATGCCCAATATGATGAGACCATGCCCATTTTGATGCAACCGTGACCATTTTGACACAACCGTGACCATTTTGATGCAATCATGCCCATTTTGACACAACCATGCCCATTTTGACACGACTATGCCCAATATGATGCGACCATGGCCATTTTGACGCAACCATGCCTATTTTGATGCAACTGCTGCTTTTTTTGATGCGCAATAAATTTTTCTGCATGAATTTTCACTTAAGTTTTGTGAAGCAATATGCCAATGGCGAAATGTGGAAATTCGCTGTGAATCCATGCATGGGGAAAAAATTCGCTCATCACTATTTGTCAATCTCAAAACCTGTGTAAGTTATGGTTAATCAACAGTTAGAAGTTCCATCCATTCTTTGTCAGATTTGCCCGAAAAATTCATAATGTGGTGCCATAATCTGCCAAAAAAAATCTTGAAACCCATTGAAGTAGGTGGGTTTTGTTTTTTTTTACAATACATTGGAGTCTATGGGCATTTTTTTTGAGGCAAGACTGGGGAAAAATGTTGGCCATTATTAGCCATGGTACAGATTTCTCTATAAAATGATGTTTTATTTCAGGTAATTGAAAAAAAAAAATAATTATAAATCTGAATACTGATTATACCACCTAATTGATACAAATAAAAAAAAAAATAATAAAAAAATATATGTGTGTGTGTGTATATATATATATATATATATATATATATATAGTATATATATCCAAGGAAAGGCAATTTAAAAGCCTCACTAAAGCAACATTTGAGGCTATTAATGTCATTGCATGAAAATAGATGAGGTTCATGATTTCTGCAAATCAGCTTGCCTAATCAATGTATTTACTTTAATGGAGCAAAAGGTATTTTGATTGTCAGTACTTAAGGACGGGCAGGGGTCACAGGAAATGCTAACGATGGAAAAAGACTTGGACTAATTATTATTGCTTACAAATTAATTACTTCTCATTTTCAAGTGGTAATTTTCAGGGATTTACACTTGTTGTCAAGGTGACCATTATAATTTAATCACTGTTTCTTTTAGTGGCAGCCAGAGAGCCTAATGTATCATAAGCGTAAGTAACTTATAGAGAAACGGGAGCATGTAACATAGTGTTCCGACACACATGCCTATATTTTTCATTGTATTCACTTATATTTTTCAAAACATATTCTTTAGTAAATAATCCTTTGCCGTTTTCCTTGCCCGGCACAGGAGCATATTTATTCTGCTTGTGCTTGATTTATAGATGGGTTGAGTGCTGGGAAAAAAACAGAAAGAAAGGTTTGAGGACAAATTTGAAAAATAAGTGAGATGCTATTTAATCTCCATGAATAGGGCCTGTGTTTGTAAATAATGCACTTAAGTCCTCGATTTCTGCAGAAAAACAAATATATTTAGTGATAAGAAACATATATTGAAAGTAGGGATGCACTGAACGCACTTTTTTGGGTTCGGCCGAAACCCCGAACCCACCCAGCAGGATTCGGCCGAATCCCAAACCTAATTAGCATATGCTGATTAGGATCGGAAGGGGTTAATTTATGCTAATTAGGACTCGGATTCAGACCACAGATCCGCCCGAAACCGGATCCTTAAAGAAAAGCCAGGATTCGGCTGAATCCCAAACTGAATCCGGAATTTGGCGCATCCCTAATTGAAAGTAACCCACAAAGGAACATTACTTACAAAGTGCAAAGATGTTAATGCAGAGTAGGGATTCGGCCGAATACACTTGTTTGGGATTCGGCTAAATCCTGAATTCTTTATGAAAGATTTGGCCAAATACCGAACCAAACTCTAATTCTAATTTGCAAACTAAGGCAGAGGAGTAAAACGAACCGCCCAGGAAGTAAAGAATTTTCAACTTCCGCACTTATGTGGCGGAAAGTCACATGATTTTAAGGATTTGGATTCAGTCCGGCCAGGACCTTGCATTCGGTTGAATCCGAATCCTACTGAAAAAGGCCGAAACCCAAACCGAATCCTGGATTTGGTGCATTCCTAATGCAGAGTTAAGTATATAAGCTCAAAATAGAAGTACATAGTCCTAAACTGATAGGAGTACATAGTCCTAAACTGATAGGAGTACATAGTCCTAAACTGATAGGAGTACATAGTCCTAAACTGATTGGAGTACATAGTCCTAAACTGATAGGAGTACATAGTCCTAAACTGATAGGAGTACATAGTCCTAAACTGATAGGAGTACATAGTCCTAAACTGATAGGAGTACATAGTCCTAAACTGTTTGGAGTACATAGTCCTAAACTGATAGGAGTACATAGTCCTAAACTGATAGGAGTACATAGTCCTAAACTGATAGGAGTACATAGTCCTAAACTGATAGGAGTACATAGTCCTAAACTGATAGGAGTACATAGTCCTAAACTGATAGGAGTACATAGTCCTAAACTGATAGGAGTACATAGTCCTAAACTGATAGGAGTACATAGTCCTAAACTGATAGGAGTACATAGTCCTAAACTGTTTGGAGTACATAGTCCTAAACTGATAGGAGTACATAGTCCTAAACTGATAGGAGTACATAGTCCTAACTGATAGGAGTACATAGTCCTAAACTGATAGGAGTTCATAGTCCTAAACTGATAGGAGTACATAGTCCTAAACTGATAGGAGTACATAGTCCTAAACTGATAGGAGTACATAGTCCTAAACTGATAGGAGTACATAGTCCTAAACTGATAGGAGTACATAGTCCTAAACTGATAGAAGTACATAGTCCTAAACTGATAGGCGTACATAGTCCTAAACTGATAGGAGTACATAGTCCTAAACTGATAGGAGTACATAGTCCTAAACTGATAGGAGTACATAGTCCTAAACTGATAGAAGTACATAGTCCTAAACTGATAGGCGTACATAGTCCTAAACTGATAGGAGTACATAGTCCTAAACTGATAGGAGTACATAGTCCTAAACTGATAGGAGTACATAGTCCTAAACTGATAGGAGTACATAGTCCTAAACTGATAGGAGTACATAGTCCTAAACTGGCCATATATGAGGCAATAGTTGCTGCTCCTGACTATTATAGCAGCTTATTAGGCATGATTGCTCTCCCTCTCAAGATAACATCTTATCATCGTTCATTGAGATAGTAATCAGGAAGGATGGACACTTGGACATGGACTATATTGTGTAGTTGAATGCTGTGTTTCTCAAAGGCTCTGCACAAAACCCAATGCATATCAATAGTTGGTGCCAAACAATCAGATGAGCTTCATTATACCCACCACTATATGTGTATTCTGTTTTATTCATGGTTCTTGTGTCTAAAATGGCTGTTGATATTGGTTTTCACCTAATAACCTGATCACACTCAAGCATAACAAATATGACTAAAATATCACGGAATCAACAAAAACATATACCTGAGTAGTGTGCTTTAATAAAGAGAAGACGTTGCCTATAATTCCTGAAAAGCTTATGGTGTATCAAATAATTTTTACAGTTGGCCTTTAAAGGTACCAGTTGTGTAAGAATTGGGATCTTGGTTCTCTAAAGTAACATTATTCCTTCTACGGGGTCATGTTTCATAATTTTTTAGCAAAAACAGAACGCATGTATTAAACATATTTTAGCGAATGAAATACTTAGGTGGTCTAGAAAGACCACCATCATTCACTTTGCTGGCAGATTCCAGAAGCAGGAATGGGGGGACTTTGTTAACTTTTTTCTTACTCTAGGCGCCAGAGAAGCCCTCACCTACATCTACCAAGGCAACAGGTCCCTCTATAGAAGATATGTCCCTGACCCTAAGTCTCAAGCGTTGCAGCTAGAACATTTACAATGACCTTCTTATGTTCAGCATAATGGATTTAAAATACTTGCTAGAAGTGTATTATATCTTCATATGAATAAGCAAAGTTATAACAAAGATGTCTTTCTATCTTCTTCAGGCATCGAATCAGACCTTCGACATTCCTCTCACATTGTCTGGAGCAGTGGTATTAAGGCGAAGGCTGAATTACGAAGAGAAGACTCGCTACTTTGTCATTGTTCAAGCCAATGTAAGTTCGCTGTGCATGTTAATCAATGTTAATGAAAAGCTTTCAACTTTTTTAGAAGGAATGGAAACATTACAGAAGAATATGCCTTGTGTTTTTCTTTTGCCACTGCCCCCTCATCATTGCCAAGTGCCACCTCTTTTTTAATATGGCATATAACAAAATATGGCAGTTGCTGTGTAACAATATATAACCATGTTCTCAAAAAAACTGAATTCTTTCTGACACAAGCACAGGACTAGATTATGTGCCAATAAGGAAATTACATCTATCTATCTATCTATCTATCTATCTATCTATCTATCTATCTATCATCTATCTATCATCTATCTATCATCTATCTATCTATCTATCTATCTATCTATCTATCTATCATCATCTCTATCTGTCTATCATCTATCTATCTATCTATCTATCTATCTATCTATCTATCAATCTATCTATCATCTATCTATCTATCTATCTATCATCTATCTATCTATCATCTATCTATCTATCATCTATCTATCTATCATCTATCTATCTATCTATCTATCTATCTATCATCTATCTACCTATCTATCTATCTATCATCTATCTATCTATCTATCTATCATCTATCTATCTATCTATCTATCTATCTATCTATCTATCTATCATAATCTCTATCTGTCTTCAGCCATATTCTGTACTTGACAATATATGGCAAAATGGTTGGCAGTTGTGGCCATATTCGATCATATACAGTAGGCAAGGTATGGGGTTCTGCTCTCCTTGTTAAGTCACTAGGGGGAATGGATATGTATATAATAGATGTAGATATTTAAAATCTTAAGGCACTTAGGGCACCTTTTTGTTTTTTACATTTTTCTGGAAAAGTCCAATTATTAAAAAGGAAAAATATTGGATGGTACACCTTCCAATTGACTATAACTGTATTCTCATGAATAGTCAGCAGATTGCGATTATTTTTTAGATATTTTTGTTATTTAATGAACCTTTTACTTTTTTATAGTCTAATGCTCTATTGACATTGACTGTGTTTTGGAGTGGTTAACTATTAACATGAAAAAGTTGGATTGTTGTTTTAGTGTAGAATTAAATAAAAAAAAGAACTAACTAGAGGGAGAAATTGATGATGTTGAGGGTGATGTGCATGTGAAAGGAGAATAAAGAAAGTGTCTATTTTTGTTCTACATATACATAAAAGAAAATGATTCAGGCATATATAAACCATACTACCCAAAAAGGCACACCCAAAATAAGATCCCATTTACTCAGGTTGCCTTTGAGCTAAGTCATCTTTTCTCACTCAATACCATACTCAAACCATAAAAAATATCGGTCGTCATTGTTCGGTGTTCTGACTTACCCCACACAAGTCCATGTATTCGAACAAAACATAGGGGCAACACCATGTATGTTCCATGAACATCAATATGTATAGCTTAATAGCTAAACTATTTATAAATCATCTGTTAACCATACAAAGTGAGGTCCCAATGCATTTTATGGGTTACCGGAAAGTTAACCAAAAACAAAAAAGGGGGTTGTGGGATCACTCCATGGCTAAGTAATATATATAAGTACAATGAATGAGTAAATGTTCTGGCCGAATGACTACAAGATACAAAAAAGAAAGGATTTATCAATGCACATTCTCTGGTTCCCTTGGCATTTGTGCAACTGAAATACTGTTGAAAACAGGGAGTTTTAGTTACAACCCTATAATCATATAACCTACAGTCATATCCTTAGGTAAGAAGTGTCTCGTAACTCTCCTGTCCCTTTAGGGGTAGTCATGCATTTATATAATGGGGATCTTTCTGCTATAAAACCAAAACTGTAGGAGTATAAAGGAGGAGAGACCTGTTTTAGTGGGGTCAATTTCTCTCCTAATAAAGTTAATGGCAGGGGTGAGGGATCAAGGCTGTGAGACCCGTGCCTTGGTCAGGAGATACAAACATGCAGAGAAGTGCCAGCCTTTCAATTGTATGATCGGAGGTAAATAGCATGTGGGGTTTACCCTAACGTTGTACGGTGGCTTGGCAGTTTTATAATAGGGATGCACCGAATCCAGGATTCGGTTAGGGATTTGGCCAAGATTCGACTGGATTTAGATTTGACCAAATCCATGGTCCTGGCCGAACCGAATCTGAATCTTTAAAATCATGTGACTTCATATTTGGTTTGGTATTCGGCCAAATCTTTCACGAAGGATTCAGGCTTTTGCTAAATCCTAAAATAGTGGATCCCTATTTTACAATCATAGCTTTGTAACTAAATACCCCTGTTGTTGAAGGTATCTTCACCCTCTTTTCTATGTTGAAACCCTACGCACTTCTTACAACTAAAGCCCTGCCTAGAATTGAACTTTAAATGGTCCCATGTAGAAATGCTTATTATGAAAAGAATATATACAGGTATGGGACCCGTTATCCAGAATGCTTGGGACCTGGGTTATTCCGGATAAGGGCTCTTTCTGTAATTCGGATCTCCTACCTTAATTCTACTAAAAAAAATGATTTAAACAGTAATTAAATCCAATAGGATTGTTTTGGTTCCAATAAGGATTAATTATATCTTAGTTGGGATCAAGTACAGGTACTGTTTTATTATTACAGAGAAAAGGGAATCATTTAACCATTAAATAAACCCAATAGGGCTGTTCTGCCCCCAATAAGGGGTAATTATATCTTAGTTGGGATCAAGTACAGGTACTGTTTTATTATTACAGAGAAAAGGGAATCATTTAACCATTAAATAAACCCAATAGGGCTGTTCTGCCCCCAATAAAGATTATTTATATCTTAGTTGGGATCAAGTTCAGGTACTGTTTTATTATTACAGAGAAAAGGGAATCATTTAACCATGAAATAAACCCAATAGGGCTGTTCTGCCCCCAATAAGGGGTAATTATATCTTAGTTGGGATCAAGTACAGGTACTGTTTTATTATTACAGAGAAAAGGGAATCATTTAACCATGAAATAAACCCAATAGGGCTGTTCTGCCCCCAATAAGGGGTAATTATATCTTAGTTGGGATCAAGTTCAGGTACTGTTTTATTATTACAGAGAAAAAGGAAATCATTTTTAAAAATGTGAATTACTTCATTAAAATGGGGAGATGGCCTTTCCGTAATTCGGAACTTTCTGAGAAATGGGTTTCCGGATAAGGGGTCCGATACCTGTACATTAAAAAGAACAAATAGGAAAGCTGTATGTCAAGCCTAAATTTCCATTCATCCTATGTCTATAACAAGTTAAGGATTATCCATACTTGCCACTGCTAAATCCAACGATAGAGGAAAATAACATTGTATAGTATTAGTCTCCATTAATCCATGCACATTTATCACAGCACACAACATTCTTTTTTGCAACAGAGAAAAGCAATAAATTCAGACTTCTTGCCGTGAAGTTGTTAAACATTTCAGATTTAAATTCTTGAACTGCTAAAAATCCCCCTTGGGCATTTTTTCCGTTGCTTTGTTATATATCGTCAGTTAAGATTAATTCTTGACCTTTTTCCTAGTGTTTTTTTTTGAACTGCATGATTAATAATCCACCAGTGGAAAAGCTGGAGTGTGCTCCCTGAATGCGTGCTATTATTATGGAATTACCATTTGTTTCTAGTTGATTTAGAATATCTCAGGCTACTTCACACGTTGTCCTGTTTCACAGAGCAGTAAGTATGCCCCGTAGGAGAAAATATGTTCTGAGAATATGTTGTCTTCAGCCGTTTACTACTCCGTGCATAATACTAATGAGCCATCGGGAAAAGCTTAGTATTATTAGGTAAATCGGATTATTCTTAAGATGTTTACATTTGTAGTTTTTCTCAATTGAGCGGACAGATTGAAATTCAGCGAGGAAGTTTTACTGTGTAAAGCGGAGACAGTAATGGCTAAAAACAGTTATCTCTGGATAAAACGTTATTTCAGATTATTACCGAAACAACTAGTGATGGCCGAAATGTTTCAGCAGGCATGGATTTGGGCATTTCGGCATTTCCATGTTTCGTCATTTAGGGATTGTTTCGTGAAATGGATGAAAAAATTTGCCGCAGGCACAGGCGTCAAAAGAATAGTCGCAGTGTCAAAATAAATAGTCACAGGCGTCAAAAGAATAGTCGCAGTGTCAAAATAAATAGTCACAGGCGTCAAAAGAATAGTCGCAGCGTCAAAATAAATAGTCACAGGCATCAAAAGAATAGTCGCAGCGTCAAAATAAATAGTCACAGGCGTCAAAAGAATAGTCGCGGTGTCAAAATAAATAGTCACAGGCGTCAAAAGAATAGTCGGGGTGTCAAAATAAATAGTCACAGGCGTCAAAAGAATAGTCGGGGTGTCAAAATAAATAGTCACAGGCGTCAAAAGAATAGTCGGGGTGTCAAAATAAAAAGTCGCGACTGCAAAATAAATAGTCACGGCGTCAAAATAATAGTCGCGCATCAAAATAATATTTGCGCATCAAAAAATTAGTTCGATGATTTTCCGGTGAAGCGAAAGGGGACAGATTCGCTCATCACTAGAAACAAAGTTATGATTTGTCGTTTGTATGTGACTTGTTTTATTTACAAAGGGAAACTATACCCTAAACATATTTCAGAAATAGGCAATAAATAACTTAACCCCATGTAGTGGCCCTAAATATTCCTGTTTATAGGCTATTTAGCTGCAATGTCTTGGTAAAAGTGTTTCTTGACTAAAACATTGGTCTCGCAGGCTGAGCTTGTATATTTTCATAAGAGCCAATATTATATCTGAAGGCAAAAGACCACCATCAAAAGGATGAAAGATGGGCGAGTTGCAACTACTTGAAAGTTTGGCCAGCCTCTTTGCAAACTAACTTTAGAAAACATAAATGGGTTGTGGGATAATTTAACCTGAGCCAGAGAGCATTGTGCATTGCATAGGTCAACAAAGTAGGTGAAAAACTGGATAGATGGGGTCAAATTGTCACAATCACTTTATCTACTGTGCCTGGATGTGGTAAATACGCCTTCTCATCTCTAGAAAGTACAAGTGTTTGGTTCAAGGAAAAGCCTACATATTTGCTAATTCAATAATCTGCAAAAAATATGTTCGGCACAAGTCTATTTATTCAACTCATGTTGGAAAAAAGGATATACTAGGCTTTGAATGTGAACTGCTCAGTTATTGTTAAGAACAGTTAAACCAATAAACCAGTAAACCTAAGTCTGACTATAAGTTCCATAAGTTCCTGCAACGTACTTCCTCCTACGGGAGTGGCTATTTATATACACGTGCCTGCCTTTCCCTGCCCCCTCTATGATGTCAGAGATGGGTGGGGCGGGCGCAGGTATATAAATAGCCACAGAGCAGCAGGCCGGAGAGGGTGCAGGTTGGGAGAGGGGCGGGTTAGAGTCCGACGCAGGACTTTTTGTTGACCCACAAATCACTACTGTCTATATCATATTAAAAGTAATTCCCTTGGTGAAATGTCCCTTGTTTATTGAAGTCGCAAACTAGGCAACATTTCCCAAAAACATAATTCAAGTTCCATATCATAGAGGTATGGGACCTTTTATCCAGAATGCTCAGGACATGGGGTTTTCTGGATACGGGATCTTTCCTTAATTTGGATCTCCTACCTTAAGTCTACTAAAAATAATTTTAACACTAAATAAACCCAAAAGGATTGTTCTGCCCCCAATAAGGGGTAATTATATCTTAGTTGGGATCAAGTACAGGTACTGTTTTATTATTACAGAGAAAAGGGAATCATTTAACCATTAAATAAACCCAATAGGGCTGTTCTGCCCCCAATAAGGGGTAATTATATCTTAGTTGGGATCAGTACAGGTACTGTTTTATTATTACAGAGAAAAGGGAATCATTTAACCATTAAATAAACCCAATAGGGCTGTTCTGCCCCCAATAAGGGGTAATTATATCTTAGTTGGGATCAAGTACAGGTACTGTTTTATTATTACAGAGAAAAGGGAATCATTTAACCATGAAATAAACCCAATAGGGCTGTTCTGCCCCCAATAAGGGGTAATTATATCTTAGTTGGGATCAAGTACAGGTACTGTTTTATTATTACAGAGAAAAGGGAATCATTTAACCATTAAATAAACCCAATAGGGCTGTTCTGCCCCCAATAAGGGGTAATTATATCTTAGTTGGGATCAAGTACAGGTACTGTTTTATTATTACAGAGAAAAGGGAATCATTTAACCATTAAATAAACCCAATAGGGCTGTTCTGCCCCCAATAAGGGGTAATTATATCTTAGTTGGGATCAAGTACAAGTGCTGTATTATTATTACAGAGAAAACAAAATATCTTATTCTAAAATGTTTCTCAATTTGAAGCCAGCTTAACATTTCCACCGATATTAGGTTTTCATATGTAACCTTTAAATTGTTATGTAGTTGACAGAGGGAAAATCAACACTTCATATATTTACTTCTCTACCTGTCTTTTAAAAATTCATTAAAACGCGCAAACACCATCCCGGAATTTCCAAGTCACAAACACCCAAGCATAGAATGTAAACCATTTCTTAATGCGTTCGGTTGAAGAAGTGTATTTGACAAGCCTTATATTGAAGAAAACCCTTTTGTAATGGAAAACACTGCTTTCTTCTTAGGACTAGGATATTGCCTTTTTTTTCCATCTGCTCAAAATGATATTTCCCATACTGTAGGGAAATATATACTACAACCGTATAAGAGTGATAGCATTTTCCGCTTCTCATTCTTCTATAAGAAAATCCTTCTTCTTGAGATTTTATTGCTGTCATCTGGCCGTTATCACTTCACTTAAAATAGCAAATATGATCTTTTTTTTTTTTTTCAATCTCTTCCCTTTCAGTTTCTTAAGAGTTATTGAAAGGGGCTTTTGATGGCTTCTTAGCATCTCAAGCAGGACAGCATCAGTCTAACAGTTTTATGGGAATCAATACTCCGCTACTAAATGTTCGGCTGTTATTGAAGAGCCATATTATATATAGCAAAGTTGTTTAAATTGAAGATACTCATATTCTGGAGCTAGATAATCATTGCTGTGTTTGTTTGGATATTCACATTGTATCTGTTCTCTATGATATCGAAATGTCGGATATTGGACATTTTAAAGTCAACAAAGAAAGGACAATTTCCCTGGGACTAAGCCTAGGAGCTCCTTTGATAGGAACTGTCCTTAGCAAAACCTCAGCTTTCTCGTTTGTAAAGTTTAGGTCCTGTAGGGATGCCAGTTGGTCAGCCGGTAAATATTATGCCAAATGCCAACGTTTGGAGTTAGCAGAGGGACCTCAAGTCTAAAGGGCACATTTACAAAGCAATTTTTGAAATTGAGATAAAGTCGGATTTTTTCTTACTTCTAGTTAATGTGTAGATTTATGAATGGGTTTTCGCCAGAACTCAATTTTTTCATTATTATTCCCCGCAAAATTAGTGTTTTTCGAAAATAACTTGGCAAGAAAAGCAAATGGCAAACAGAGCTACGAACTAGGGAACAAGCCCTTTAAAGTTTTATTGCGGAGGTGCAACGTTTCGGGGCAGAATAACTCCTTTATCAGCATGATGCTTGATAAAGGGGTTATTCTGCCCCGAAATGTTGCACCTCCGCAATAAAACTTCAAAGGGCTTGTTCCCTAGTTCGTAGCTCTGTGTGCCATTTGCTTTTCTTGCCAAGTGGGTTTTGGGAGGGTGCCGATCCCTCCAGCAGTGTGCACCGGGCGTTCATTATTTTGGAGAGCCAAGGTGTGCGGAAAGGGTCTCTGTTGTGCTTTCGAAAATAACTCCCATAATTAGTGATGAGCAAATTTTTTCACCAGGCATGGATGCGCAGCGAATTTCCGCATTTCGAGATTGGCAGATTGTTTCGCAAAACTTCTGTGAAAATTTGTCGCAGAAAAATTTGTGTGCGGATATTTTTTTGTTGCGCGGCAAAATTGGGCGCGGTCACGTAAAAAAGGGGCGGTCGCATCAGAAGCTTGAATGAATCCGAAACTTTCGTGCTCGGTGCGACAATACAATTTTGTCACACAAATTTTGTCGCAAAGTACGAAAAAGTTGCAGTAAGGTACGAAAAAGTCGCAGAAAATACGCACAGTATGAAAAAATACGAATTAGTTGTATTCGGAGCGATCGTACTTTAATAAACAGGCCCCTTAGTGTTTATTCACGTTTTGGAGTGCAAGAAACTGAAGAAATGACAAACTCCCAAAATTAATATTAGTACAGGTATAGGACTCGTTATCCAGAATGCCCGGGACCAAGGGTATTCTGGATAAGGGGTCTTTCCGTAATTTGGATCTTCATACCTTAAGTCTATTAAAAAATCAATAAAACATTAATTAAACTCAATAAGATTATTTTGCATCCAGTAAGGATTAATTATATCTTAGTTTGGATCAAATACAGGTACTGTTTTATTATTACAGAGAAAAGGGAATCATTTAACCATTAAATAAACCCAATAGGGCTGTTCTGCCCCAATAAGGGGTAATTATATCTTAGTTGGGATCAAGTACTGGTACTGTTTTATTATTACAGAGAAAAGGGAATCATTTAACCATGAAATAAACCCAATAGGGCTGTTCTGCCCCCAATAAGGGGTAATTATATCTTAGTTGGGATCAAGTACAGGTACTGTTTTATTATTACAGAGAAAAGGGAATCATTTAACCATGAAATAAACCCAATAGGGCTGTTCTGCCCCAATAAGGGGTAATTATATCTTAGTTGGGATCAAGTACAGGTACTGTTTTATTATTACAGAGAAAAGGGAATCATTTAACCATTAAATAAACCCAATAGGATTGTTCTGCCCCCAATAAGGATTAATTATATCTTAGTTGGGATCAAATACAAAGCACTGTTTTATTTTTACAGAGAAAAAGGAAATCAATTTTTAAAATCTGAATTGTTTGCTTATAATGGAGTCTATGGGAGACAGGCTTTCCGTAATTCGGAGCTTTCTGGATATCGGGTTTCCGGATAAGGGATCCCATACCTGTATTATAAAAATCCAAAGGGAAATGCTGTAATAATGCTACGTATTGAATGAGTTTTAAACTATAGAGCAATTTAATTGCAGTTTTGGTGAATAGAACAGTCTTTTTCACACGTGTATTATTTTACAGGATCGGACCCCAAATCCTAATGAACGACGGACCAGTACAACTACTCTGACAGTTGATATCCTCGATGGTGATGACCTGGGGCCCATGTTCCTGCCATGCGTCCTAGTGGACAAGACTCGGGATTGCCGCCCCTTAACGTACAACGCGGTCATTCCAGAACTCCGAAGTCCTGTGAGTATTACGTGTTATAATTAATCTATAATATTTCAACTGAAAATCTCTCCATTACATAGGAAATTGATCTGTTTGGAGTTCCTTTTAAAACCATTTTAAAATGTATCACCTATATAGATTTTCCTGAAACTTATACAATTCATTTTTTAATTTTTTAACAAAATATGAATAAATAACATTAACATCTAAAGTAATTTGACACTTAAGGGACTGGGTATTCTGAAGTCAGCTTTTTTACAATTATTAATTATATATTCTCATTTTTTTTTTTGCCCTTTTCTGATGCCGAGTAGAAATCTAAAATTCAAATGTTGACCTTAGCGAACATGGCATTTTTTAAAAAACCTTGGTTATTTTCTTTATATTATCATTGATTTACAAAACTATTCTTTTTTAAATGTAATCTTAAGTAGTGATAAGCGAATTTTTTCACCAGGCATGGATTTGCAGCGAATTTCCACATTTTGGCGAATTGTTTAGCGAAACTTCAGCGAAAATTCACCACGGAAAAATTCGCCGCATGTAAATTTTTGTTGCACGTCAAATTTGGCGCGGTCGCATCAAAATGTGGGTGGGGTTGCATCAAAAAATTGTGGGCAACAAAAAAAAGACATGGGCGACCAAAAAAGATGCGGGCGACAAAGAAAATATCGTGTGACAAATGCGTTTCGCACATTTTTCGCCGTTTCACAAATTTTTCGGCGTTTCGCAAATTTTCTTGCCGTTTTGCGAATTTTATGGCAAAGCAAACCGGGACAGATTCGCTCATCACTAATCTTAAGACTTCCTAACGTTAGTTAATAGTAACAATAGTGATTATTATTATTTTTCACAAATGTTTATTTTATTGTATTATATGTAGGCAATTATTTAACAGATTTTTTCATATTTTATTTTTTAATTATTTAGTAATTATTAGGCTTTTTTATTCACAATCATGTACAATAATATAAACTATCACTCAGAAGCACCAACTGTTTCTCATATAAAGATGGTTTATCTGCAAACCCAACTGAGGCTCACTGGCATCTTGTTAGCTAAGGATATCTTAGACTTTTATTCCATGGGCCAGTAAGCTGCTGACTTGGCTTGGGAGAGGGTTGTGTATGACCATTAGTGATAAGCAAATCTGTCCAGTTTCATTTTGCCGAAAAATTCGTGAACTGATAAAAAAAATTGCGAAACGCAGAAAAATCCACGAAACACATTTGCTGTGTGAATTTTTTTGTTGCGCACATCTTTTTTAGTTCCATGCGGTTTTCTTTGCTGTGACCGCACCTATTTTCAACGCGGACGCACCCATTTTGATGCGACTGTGCATATTTTTATGCAGCCATGCCAATTTTTACGCGACCATGCCTATTTTTGACGCAACCGTGCCTATTTTTTATGCTACCAGACCCATTTTTATGCGACAGCAACTTTATTTTTACACACAACAATTTTTTTTGTCGTGGAGTTTTACAAAACAATTCGCCAACTGATAAGAAAATTCGCGGAACGGCAAAACATCTCTGAAACACGTTTGCCGCGTGAATATTTTTGATGCAGCCGCACCCATTTTTACGCGACAGCAACTTTTTCTTTACACACAACAAATTTTTTTGTCATGGATTTTCGCTAGAGTTTCACAAAACAATTCGCCAATCGATAAGAAAATTAGCGGAATGGCAAAACATCTGTGAAACACATTTGCTGTGTGAATAGTTTTGACACAGCCGCACCCATTTTGATGTGGCCACGCCTATTTTCGACGAAACAGTGTCCATTTTTTATTGCGACCGCGCCCATTTTTATGCGACAGCAACTTTTTTTGACGCATGCCAAATTTTTTGCCCAATGGGAAATGCCAAAGATTTGCTCATCACTAACAACCATCTCTGCATCACATAGCTGTGTAAATCTGATGTGTTTATCTATTTTTCAGAAGGGATAAGATTAGTATCTACACTTCTCAATTCTATTTTCTGCCATGTTTCTTTTACAAGGTGAAAAATGCTACAGTAAAGTTTATTCTGATGGGATGTTTCTTTTTCCATACGTTATACATTCGATTTAGTGGCTTTTTTCGCTGCAGCAGTGGTTTCTATTTTGATATAATTTTGTGTAATTGCTGTGCCATTTCTTTTTAATGTTTTTGACAAGGATTTTATTTGCAATTCACTTTGCTTTAATGTGATGTAAAACTGTTTTCAGTACATCTTACTCATTTTAAAGTGCCACGTGCAGAGCCTGGTGCAGTTCTCTTCCCTTATGATATTGGTTAAGGATAATTAAAGTACAGCTGAATGCACCTTAGGAAAAAAAATGCCTCCTAATATGTGTACATTGCACAAACTAACAGCAGGAACGTATATGGAGAGGACACTCGCTAAAGGCTCCCTCCCAATAAAATGCAAATAGTAGATATGCAAGTGCATTTATATGAAAGAGACATATATTTGGTAATAAAATAAATGGGTCAATGTGGCAGCCCATAAACCTTAAATGCATTTATTGATTGATAAATGTATTGCATCCTTTTTATTGAGAACCACCCAACAGATATTTTATATTTTAATCTGGTGTCTTGATGATTTATTTTGGTAAGGAAGGTTCTTTAAATTGACCTTGAAACTTGACCTAGTTTTAGTTATATATTTATTCATTCGTTTTCACATTGAATTCTGGGATTTCAATTCTCATTCATATATACAGTGGTGTGAAAAACTATTTGCCCCCTTCCTGATTTCTTATTCTTTTGCATGTTTGTCACACTTAAATGTTTCTGCTCATCAAAAACCGCTAACTATTAGTCAAAGATAACATAATTGAACACAAAATGCAGTTTTTAAATGAAGGTTTACGTTATTAAGGGAGAAAAAAAACTCCAAACCTACATGACCCTGTGTGAAAAAGTGATTGCCCCCTTGTTAAAAACTTAACCGTGGTTTATCACACCTGAGTTCAATTTCTGTAGTCACCCCCAGGCCTGATTACTGCCACACCTGTTTCAACCAAGAAATCACTTAAATAGGAGCTACCTGACACAGAGAAGTAGCCCAAAAGCACCTCAAAAGCTAGACATCATGCCAAGATCCAAAGAAATTCAGGAACAAATGAGAACAAAAGTAATTGAGATCTATCAGTCTGGTAAAGGTTATAAAGCCATTTCTAAAGCTTTGGGACTCCAGCGAACCACAGTGAGAGCCATTATCCACAAATGGCAAAAACATGGAACAGTGGTAAACCTTCCCAGGAGTGGCCGGCCGACCAAAATTACCCCAAGAGCGCAGAGACAACTCATCCGAGAGGCCACAAAAGACCCCAGGACAACATCTAAAGAACTGCAGGCCTCACTTGCCTCAATTAAGGTCAGTGTTCACGACTCCACCATAAGAAAGAGACTGGGCAAAAACGGCCTGCATGGCAGATTTCCAAGGCGCAAACCACTTTTAAGCAAAAAGAACATTATGGCTCGTCTCAATTTTGCTAAAAAACATCTCAATGATTGCCAAGACTTTTGGGAAAATATCTTGTGGACCGACGAGACAAAAGTTGAACTTTTTGGAAGGTGAGTGTCCCGTTACATCTGGCGTAAAAGTAACACAGCATTTCAGAAAAAGAACATCATACCAACAGTAAAATATGGTGGTGGTAGTGTGATGGTCTGGGGTTGTTTTGCTGCTTCAGGACCTGGAAGGCTTGCTGTGATAGATGGAACCATGAATTCTATTGTCTACCAAAAAATCCTGAAGGAGAATGTCCGGCCATCTGTTCGTCAACTCAAGCTGAAGCGATCTTGGGTGCTGCAGCAGGACAATGACCCAAAACACACCAGCAAATCCACCTCTGAATGGCTGAAGAAAAACAAAATGAAGACTTTGGAGTGGCCTAGTCAAAGTCCTGACCTGAATCCTATTGAGATGTTGTGGCATGACCTTAAAAAGGCGGTTCATGCTAGAAAACCCTCAAATAAAGCTGAATTACAACAATTCTGCAAAGATGAGTGGGCCAAAATTCCTCCAGAGCACTGTAAAAGACTCGTTGCAAGTTATCGCAAGCGCTTGATTGCAGTTATTGCTGCTAAGGGTGGCCCAACCAGTTATTAGGTTCAGGGGGCAATTACTTTTTCACACAGGGCCATGTAGGTTTGGATTTTTTTTCTCCCTAAATAATAAAAACCCTGATTTAAAAACTGCATTTTGTGTTTACTTGTGTTATCTTTGACTAATAGTTAAATGTGTTTGATGATCAGAAACATTTTGTGTGACAAACATGCAAAAGAATAAGAAATCAGGAAGGGGGCAAATAGTTTTTCACACCACTGTATATTCTCCAGCTGGTAAATAGCTAAGCACTCTACAAAGCCTAATCTTCTAGGTTAGGGATCCCCCAACCACATTTAAATGGAAAAAGTGTTGGGGAGCAACGCAAGCATGAAAAAGGTTTCTGGGGGTAGAAATACGATCTTTAATTGGCTACTTAATAGCCCCTATGTGGACTGGCAGCCTACAGAAGGCTCTGTTTGGCATTATACTGGGTTTTTATGCAACCAAAACTTGCCTCTTTACTAGAAGTTCAAAAATGAGCATCTACTTTGAGGCCACTGGGAGCAACATCCAAGGGATTGGGGAGCAACATGTTGCCCCTGAGCTACTGGTTGGGGATCACTGTTATCTAATATGAAAGGTAAATGCCAAGCCTGTTACAGATTTAATACTTTCTAATGTAGATTGTGGTATTCCAGCACCAAGGCAGTATAGCGCAGAACTAACAATATGTCAGTACACAACTAATTCAACAGGTGACATTTCATGGGACTAGAATGTCATGGTTTCACAACATAAATACATTGGCAATGGCGAAAGCAGTTATATGGGGTTGAGCAAGGTGCCATAGAATCTTTTTGTTGAGTTTTGATTTTAATAATGCTATACTATAGGATTGCAGAATTGCTATACAGATATGGGATCTGTTATCCGGAAACCCGTTATCCAGACAGCTCTGAATTATGGAAAGCCTATCTCCCATAGACTCCATTTTTAATCAAATAATTCATATTTTTAAAATTGATTTCCTTTTTCTCTGTAAAAATAAAACAGTATCTTGTACTTGATCCCAACTAAGATATAATTACCCCTTATTGGGGCAGAACAGCCCTATTGGGTTTATTTCATGGTTAAATGATTCCCTTTTCTCTGTAATAATAAAACAGTACCTGTACTTAATCCCAACTAAGATATAATTACCCCTTATTGGGGGCAGAACAGCCCTATTGGGTTTATTTCATGGTTAAATGATTCCCTTTTCTCTGTAATAATAAAACAGTACCTGTACTTGATCCCAACTAAGATATAATTACCCCTTATTGGGGGCAGAACAGCCCTATTGGGTTTATTTAATGGTTAAATGATTCCCTTTTCTCTGTAATAATAAAACAGTACCTGTACTTGATCCCAACTAAGATATAATTACCCCTTATTGGGGGCAGAACAGCCCTATTGGGTTTATTTAATGGTTAAATGATTCCCTTTTCTCTGTAATAATAAAACAGTACCTGTACTTGATCCCAACTAAGATATAATTACCCCTTATTGGGGCAGAACAGCCCTATTGGGTTTATTTAATGGTTAAATGATTCCCTTTTTTCTGTAATAATAAAACAGTACCTGTACTTGATCCCAACTAAGATATAATTACCCCTTATTGGGGGCAGAACAGTCCTATTGGGTTTATTTCATGGTTAAATGATTCCCTTTTCTCTGTAATAATAAAACAGTACCTGTACTTGATCCCAACTAAGATATAATTACCCCTTATTGGGGGCAGAACAGCCCTATTGGGTTTATTTAATGGTTAAATGATTCCCTTTTCTCTGTAATAATAAAACAGTACCTGTACTTGATCCCAACTAAGATATAATTACCCCTTATTGGATGCAAAACAATCCTGTTGGGTTTAATTAATGTTTTATTGATTTTTTAGTAGACTTAAGGTATAGAGATCCAAATTACAGAAATATCCCTTATTCGGAAAACCCTTCTGGATAATGGGTCCTATCCATATAGTGATGAGCGAATCTGTCCCGTTTTGCCATAAAATGCGGGAATTGGCGAGAAAATTCGCGAAAACGTCGAAAAATTTGCAAAACGTTGAAAAAGTTGCAAAACGCATTTGTCGCACAATTTTTTTGTCGCTCGCGGCTTTTTTGTCGATCATGTCTATTTTTTTTTGTCGCCCTCACTTTTTAGACGTGACCACGCCTTTTTGCCACGAATTCAGCATGATGAATTTTTCCGTGCCGAATTTTCACGGAAGTTTCACTAAACAATTTGCCAATGGTGAAATGCGGAAATTTGCTGCGAATCCATGCCTGGCGAAAAGAATTCACTCCTCACTAGTCCCATACCATTGGTTTGTAGACCTCCTAGGTGCTGTATGATTATAGGTAACGACTCTCAGGTATTAGACAATAGGTTTTGTGCCTCAGACCCATGCTGTAGTTTTGCAGAGATCTGATACCCAGGTACCATACTGGAGGCTGGTAGAACTCCATTCCAAACTGTGGTGCTTGTAGATTTATATGCTTAGATTACAAAACAAAAACTGTAGTACCGTGTTAGCCAGTGTCAAAAATAATAATAAAAAAACAACAAAACACAAATACAAGAGTATTGTAGAAATGATACCTATATTGGCTAACAATAAAAATACATTGCAAGCTTTCGGAGCTCTAAGGACCCTTCATTTTGCCTGACGAAGGGGCCTTAGAGCTCCGAAAGCTTGCAATGTATTTTTATTGTTAGCCAATATAGGTATCATTTCTACAATACTCTTGTATTTGTGTTTTGTTGTTTTTTTATTATTATTTATGCTTAGATTGCAATTCAAGTCAGATACACACGGCACGCAAGGATATGTAGAGTTCAATAAGAAATGATATCATGGAACAACAGTGGGGACCAGAACTAGATCTGGATCTTATACACTTGATATACTCCAACCAAAACATATGGTACTAGTGATATAAAAACATAAATGTAACTATGCTAAATTATCACAATATTAATATGCAGAGAAAAGGGTTGGTTTCTGTTCTTCAGAACCTGCAAAATGCCATAACCGCACAAAACTGCCGCATCAGGAGGCATCTCATCTGCGCTATTGATCACCTGAAATTACATTTCAAAAATTGGCTGCTGTTAAGGGAACTATGGAATCACAGCTTCATTTGTAAGTGTTTCTGGAGCGGTATAATGTAGCATGATGAGAAGTAATATCTGGGGGGGTATAACAAGCACTGAGGACACCCCGTTGCTTCGTGGCATTTTCATATTAACTATAGCGCTCTCGTAATCCGAGGGTTTGCCATTTCCTCCATGTTGGAAGGCACGTGTCTGGCTCTGATAGGAACATCATTTTGTAATATTTTAATGTTATTCAGAAGAACAAAGTCTCAGCTGGATCTGCTGAGAGAAACCCGCCTATGGCTATAGGAGAACAGAAATTCATATTTTCAGTTTGATTATGTGATATGGAAAAATAAAGCAGAATTTTAAGGTTATATTTATATATAATTTACGACCCAGCTATCAATTTGACCTGTTTGTGGCAAACTCTTTTCCTTCTCTCTTTTAATTTACAGCTGATTGTCGAATGGGGGTGACCGTATCAATCAGGTTAAAAGTAAATTGAGGTGGCAGTGTTGCAGTTTACAGTATTCTGTTATTAGCAAAGGCAAATACCGTATTTTTCGCCCTATAAGATGCTCCGGAATATAAGACGCACCCAATTTTAAAGGAGGAAAATCTAGAAAAAAAAGATTCTGAACCAAATACTGTAGTAAAATATTTTATATCAACTGTATAAAGTTAATTGTCTCTGGGCGCGCACATAATGAGACTTCCCCCAGGGCCCCCCCAAGCATCCTTCAGCTTCCCCCAGGCCCCCCCCAAGCATCCTTCAGCTTCCCCCAGGGCCCCCCCAAGTATCCTTCAGCTTCCCCCAGGGCCCCCCCAAGTATCCTTCAGCTTCCCCCAGGCCCCCCCCAAGCATCCTTCAGCTTCCCCCAGGGCCCCCCCAAGTATCCTTCAGCTTCCCCCAGGGCCCCCCCAAGTATCCTTCAGCTTCCCCCAGGCCCCCCCCAAGTATCCTTCAGCTTCCCCCAGGCCCCCCCCAAGTATCCTTCAGCTTCCCCCAGGGCCCCCCCAAGTATCCTTCAGCTTCCCCCAGGGCCCCCCCAAGTATCCTTCAGCTTCCCCCAGGGCCCCCCCAAGTATACTTCAGCTTCCCCCAGGCCCCCCCAAGTATCCTTCAGCTTCCCCCAGGGCCCCCCCAAGTATCCTTCCATTTCCCCCCTAACCTACCCCCAGCGGCCTCCGGCTCCCGTGATGTCTTCCTCTCTGTGCCGCGGCTCCCAGCTGCTTCTGTGCTTTTATAAGGTTGCGCCCTGTGCGTGTGACGTCAGTACGCATGGGCGCAACCTTATAAAAGCGAGTATGCGGCAGAGAGCCGCGGCACAGAGAGGAAGACACTTCGCCGAATAAGACGCACCAACTTTTCCCCCCCAGTTTTGGGGAAGAAAAAGTGCGTCTTATACGGCGAAAAATAGCCGTATCTTTCATTAGTGAAGACCGAATTTGTCCCATTTTGCTTCACCATTAAATTCGCGAAACGGCAAGAAAATTCATGAAACAGCGAAAAATGCGCCAAACGCATTTGTCGCCGATGTCTATTTTTTTCTCCTGTGTCTTTTTTTTTTTTGTGGCCCGCATTTTTTTGACACGACTACACCTTTTTTTGCCACATTCGTGCCCAATTCTGATGCTGCCATGGGTTTTTTTGACGCGACTGCACCCAATTTTGCCGTGCAATGTATTTTTCCGCTGCAAATTTTCACGGAAACTGCAGATGCCAAAACGCAGAAATTTGCCGCAAATCCATGTCTAGCGAATTATTTTGCCCATCACTACTTACAGGTTAAAAATATAAACCAATTACAAGGGCACTAATAACAATTACATTACATACAATCTACAATCAATTTACTGATGTGTAGTGAAGAGCAAAATTTTTTTGGCAGGTATGGATTCGCTGAGAAATTCTGCATTTTGCCGCATTTTTTCAGCAGTTTTGCAAAAAAATAATTGCCAGTTGGGAAATGTGGAATTTTGCAGCGAATGCTTACCTGGCAAAAACTTTTGTGACAAAAAAATCACAGAATGAGGAAAAAGTCACGGTTGCGTCAAAAACGTTGTGGTTGCATAAAAAAAAATCATGGTTACGTCAAAAAAGTGTCAACAAAAAGTCACGCGGTAGCAGCATTTCATGAGATTAACGCTGTTTCGCAACATTTTCAGCAGTTTTGCAAAATTTTGAGAAACAGGACAGATTTACTCATCACTACTGATGTGTTGGGGGTTAGAAAAAAGGAATTAAATGATTTTCGAAAATGTTTAATTTGTCGAGACTGAAACAAAGGGGTATATTTATTAACATGTTTTATAATGTTTTTCCCATAATTTGAGAAAAGTGCCGCTAAAAAATGTGATCTCAAAATAGGTCGCTTAAAAAAAAAGACGCCGCATCAGCAATATTTCAGCAGAATAATTTGGTATCATCCACAGAAGAGAAGTTTAGCAATTACAGAAATTAGTTAATAATATTGCTGAAGGCAGAAGAAAACACATTCTTTACTGGTATTTGGTTTAGCCCCAGCACAACAGAAATCACCCTTAGTTGGAATAAAACTGCAGATGCAAAAAGTAGTGATAAAGGCGCACACTCGCAGCGGCACTGTACATACAACTTGATGGTACAGGTATAGGACCCGTTATCCAGAATGCTGGGGACCAAGGGTATTCCGGATAGAGGGGTCTTTTCGTAATTTGGATCTCTATACCTTAACTCTACTAAAACATTAATTAAATCCAATAGGATTGTTTTGCATCCAATAAGGATTATTTATATCTTAGTTGGAATCAAGTACAGGTACTGTTTTATTATTACAGAGAAAAGGGAATCATTTAACCATTAAATAAACCCAATAGGGCTGTTCTGCCCCCAATAAGGGGTAATTATATCTTAGTTGGGATCAAGTACAGGTACTGTTTTATTATTACAGAGAAAAGGGAATCATTTAACCATTGAATAAACCCAATAGGGCTGTTCTGCCCCCAATAAGGGGTAATTATATCTTAGTTGGGATCAAGTACAGGTACTGTTTTATTATTACAGAGAAAAGGGATTCATTTAACCATTAAATAAACCCAATAGGGCTGTTCTGCCCCCAATAAGGGGTAATTATATCTTAGTTGGGATCAAGTACAGGTACTGTTTTATTATTACAGAGAAAAGGGAATCATTTAACCATGAAATAAACCCAATAGGGCTGTTCTGCCCCAATAAGGGGTAATTATATCTTAGTTGGGATCAAGTACAGGTACTGTTTTATTATTACAGAGAAAAGGGAATCATTTAACCATGAAATAAACCCAATAGGGCTGTTCTGCCCCAATAAGGGGTAATTATATCTTAGTTGGGATCAAGTACAGGTACTGTTTTATTATTACAGAGAAAGAGGAAATCATTTTTAAAAACTTATTTGCTTATAAGGAGTCTATGGGAGACAGGCTTTCCGTAATTCTGAGCTTTCTGGATAAATGGATCCCATACCTGTACCAATATGGAGACTCACATGGTGCATTCCCTGTATATTTTCAAATACACGGCTGCAGTCTACATTTTTTATTCAACGCGCATATTCGTTTTTCAGAAAATTATAGCCCAGAAACTGCCGAGAATGCGACTTTGTTTCCCACTGACAACGTTG
Organism: Xenopus tropicalis; assembly: GCF_000004195.4. Taxonomy (NCBI): domain Eukaryota; kingdom Metazoa; phylum Chordata; class Amphibia; order Anura; family Pipidae; genus Xenopus; species Xenopus tropicalis. The sequence goes on along the minus strand of NC_030683.2, from coordinate 14,467,777 downwards.
TTTGTCACTGTCTTTCATCCTTAGGATTCTGCTGTGAATGAAATATGATAAACATCATTCAGCTCTGTGATAACATATTCTTTCGAATGCTAATTAACATTTTGTGTAAAGTTGCTGTAGCCTGACATTTTAATTACAACACTCAGTAATAAGCTCTCCAGTGGATGCCCAACGTCAACCGGTGCATTCAAAAAAATAGTTTTTTTTTTCCTAAAAATGTTGCTTTAAATCACCCTGACACGCACACATGTTAAAGATCATTAAATCTCAAAATATCACGCAGTGTAAGTCTTTTCCTAGTAAGCGGAATCAAAGCTCAATGTCAATGTCTTGCATAAAAATGAAGAATGTGTAAAGCTTAAGTAATAAACTGGGTTTTTCTACAGTATACTCCTACAGCTCCTCCATTAGCTCCAAACTCACGAAATGCGGCTACTGCGCAACTTTTTAGATCGACCGCAACTTATTTGACGCAACCAAGACTTTTTTTTATGTGACCGATACTTTTTTTGAAGCAACCGTGAGTTGTCTGCCCAAAAAATTTGCACAGAGGTGGGCGGGATGTCACAGGGGGCGGGGCATGACATCACAGGCACGGGGGCGGTGATTGGCCATCTTATCTTATCTACATCAATCGTAAGGTCCCCATACACCTTCAGATCCGCTCGCTTGGCGATGTCACCAAGCGAGCGGATCTTCTCCCGATATCCCCACCTACGGAGAATCCAGGCTAATTCCTTGGGCCAAACGATTGAATTATAATGACGGGTATAGGCAAAGTCGGTCCGGGCACAACAACAATGAGCCGATGCAGTCCCCGATCCGACTAGATTTTTTAACCTCCCCAATCAATATCTGGCCGATTTCAGGACAGATATCGGTCGGGCAGGCCCGTCGTTAGTGCCCCTACACGGCCGATTGGCTGGCAAATTTGTCCAAGGGACCAATATCGGCAGCAAGAATTGGCCCGTGTATGGGGACCTTAAGAGAATATTGGCCAGTTTTCCAAATTGTACACACCGGGCAGTAGTGATGGGCGAAATAATTTGCCAGGTATGGATTCGCGATAAATTTCCGTGTTTCAAAATGGGCAACAAAATTTGCAGCATAAAAAGTTGGCATGTGACAAAAAATTGTTGCCCGTGTCAAAGAAAATCATTTTTTTGACGTGCAACATTTTTGTCATTTTGCGGATTTTTTTGGCGTTTCGAGAATCTTTTCAAATTCGTGAATTTTTTGGTGAAGCAAAATGAGATGGATTCGCTCATCACTACCAGACGATACTTTTTTTTGACGCAACCGTGAGTTCTCTGCCCAAAAAATTTGCACAGAGATGTCACACGGGGCGGAGCATGACAACAAAGGCATGGGGGCGGTGATTGGCCAATGGGCGTGTCAATCTTAGAGAATCCTGCCCAGTTTTCCAAATTGTACAAACGGGCCGTAGTGATGGGCGGAATAATTCGGCAGGTATGAATTCTCTGCTAATTTTTTTGACGTGCAACATTTTTGGCATAGTGACAATCTTTTCAAATTCCTGAATTTTTCTGCGAGGCAAAATGAGACAGATTCGCTACTGGCCAAATTGTTTTGTCCAGGACAGCCCCACCAAAAACTGGACTGTCCGGGTCAAAACAGGACAGGTGGCAACCCTACTACTCCACACTCCTTTCAGCTTAGCCTTCAGAAAATGTTTACTACCAGGGCCAGAACTCCTGAGCCTCTCCTGCCTACCCCTAGTCCGAGCTTCTTTGTCATTGCCCCCACTGCTTGTCAGTAGCGGCAGGGGCAATGACCCCCCCCCCTGAACTCTGCATGCATGCGGGGGGGGGGGGTGCAGGGGCAAAGTGGCTGACCGGGTTGCCTAGGGCGCCCGGTTGGCTTGGCCCGCCTCTGTTTCCTACTAGACACTCCTGATAAGAGTCAGAATGTTACAGACCCTACAGACCCCTTTAAAGATTTTTTTGCAGGGGGGCCCAGCACAGAGTAGTCACGCCACTCTTCTCAAGAGAGGAAAGAATACATAACAGGAGTAGTTTTGGTATAATTCACAATCTTGGTTATATTTTTTCTTTTAATGGGACTGGCCAGGTGCAAGGGATTGGTTAATCCACTATTTGCTGCAAATCTGCCTTCACACGAGGATATCAAACATAAATAAGAATACTGGAAAAGAAATAGGATTTCAGTGTTTGGTTTAGACGTGAGTAACGGCATGTAATTATGGAGGACAGAGAAAGACGAGGCAACTTAAGGGGTTCTGGGGGTTTATAGAGTCATTGTAGCCTTGTGTGGCTTTCTGCATTTGTGGCATCCTGCTTTCATAAGGGGGTATATGAGCCTGAAAATGTTCAGATCAGCAGCAATCTGGCATGCAGCATATCCTAACAGGATTATTAAAATCTGTAATTAGACATAAATTGACAAAATGTTTTTAAAAATCACCTTGACGTGCCTCCTGCATTCATTTATTTTTATATTATCATTGTTTATACTGTTGTGATTCGTGTATATCAGAACTGTTTTTGTTACGCAAAGCTAGAAGTCACTGGTGCGACTGGAGACCCTTGACCCACACTCAGGGGGAACCCAATAAGAAATAAATCACACACTCTTGCAACAAAGATTTAACTTTATATTAAAAAAATAGAAAAATGCAACGGGCATCTAATACAGAAACAATCCTGCACTGGGGACACTTGGGGACCTATCTGTCTCTCTAGCAGATAATACACTCTGACTGTCTAACTGGCACAGTCCCTCAACTCATCCACTGCCTGCCCCAAAGTACCACAGCTTGTATTAAGTAGCTGCTCCCGTGTAGCAGGTACACAAACAAAACCTGTTCTCACACAGGGGCCCCACACTTGTAGCCTTGCCAGTATCCTCTCTTTGGTGGGACACTCACAGGGGTGCTCTCAGAGGCAGATACACTGGAGTCTACAGGCAGCTCTGCAGAGCAGACACTCTCCCCAGTGCCACCGGTTACCTCCTGGATCACTAGCTGCTTGGCAGGGAATGGTATGGGCTCTCCTTGTACAGCTGGGGCTCTAGGCCTTTCCTCCTGGTTGAGCTCCACACAGGACAAAGATGCAGACTGTCTGATCTCCTGGACAATCACTATCAAAATGGTTCTGGCTGGATCTGGAGCTGGGGTTCTCTTATAACCTGATGGCCCCAGCCATGGTTTTGACTCCAAAGCCAGGCACTCCCTGGATCCTCATTTTCTCCCAGAAGTGCACTGGGGCTCCCAACCAACTGTATTATTCCTCTGCCTGTAAATGGGCTGAATGATGTCACAGATAGAACAGGGGGAAGGGTTCTCTGATCCCCTACACTACCATTTACCATCATCTTCTTAATTCCCCCCCCCCCCCTCTTCTATTCCTCCATAGCTGGTAACACCTGTATGTAGGTGCCAATTGCCTGATGACCCTTACTAAGTTGAAGTCCAGACCAAGGAGGAAGCTTGTATACAAATACTCCAGTTAGCGGTGTCCAAGGGGTTAAGATTTCCTATCCAATTGGTAAAATGACTTACTTTCTTGCAGTTTAGAGACAGCCACCAGTTGTTGCATTTGTTCTTTTAAACTTCCTTTGAAGCCCTTCATGCTTGCAGAAGCAATTGTGTTGTATGATGAGTAGAATGCATCATTATTCAGGAATAAAACAAAGCCTAGACTTGAAAGCCTCATACCCACAGGTCTCTAGAGTCACCTCTTTTACCAACCTGAAAATAAGAAGACATTCCATTTGTTTCTCAGCCTTTGTTATCATTACTGCTCGGCACACAGCTAGCTATTCAGCATATCATTAACGGTTACTTTAAAGAAGGAAACCCTATTGCTAAAACCTGATTAAAATTTTACTGCAAATAAACCCAATTTGCTTTACAACTCACACCGGCTGCAAGGAATAGTCAAGGGGGTGATGGCGAATCCTTCATTGTTACAGACCTTGAAATTCTGCCTAAGACACATTTATACTATACACAATTCTTTCCTCTTATTTTTGTAGTTCAAGTAATCCAAAATCCTTTACAAATAATCGGAGAAGTATTTGTCAGAGAATTCCATGGAAACATTGGTTTCATCCTACAATCAATATGCCCATTAAATGCCTGTACTCACTTAATAGTGAACCATGGACAGTACACCATATGGGGAGTTTTTAAAAAGGAAACCCTATTGCGGAACCATTTTACTGCAGAGAACCCCAAGAAAGTAGTATTGTTGAACTACACCTCTCTTACTCCAAATGGATGCCAGAGTTTCTTCACCATAAACCCACATTTATTTAATAAACAAAGATCAGTACATTGTTGCCATAGAGGTATATTCATTATATAGAGGTATATATAAATAAAGAGATTCATTTCAGAACAAATTGACACTGCTATGGAGATGGGCTAGGCAGGTTTCCAGTTCAACTTTCTAAGATACCATTTAATGGTCTGGACCCTCTCAAGTGGAAACCTCATGGAGAAGTTCTACCTGAAGTCCCTTTCGAAAGTGTGGCCCGTTCAATTTCAGGCATAGTATAACCTGGGAGAGCTACCTCCAATCTATCAATCCTATGTTGGAGCTCAGTGCTGCTCTTTCTAACTTGCCTTTCTAACTGATAGCCCTAGAGTGTACCTTTACAGGCGCTATACCTATAAATGTCTTAATACTTGATTCATGGGGTCCCTGTTTCCTAACTTTAACCAAAAAGAATTCTATCACAACCAAATGCATAGGTAACAAGCACTGGGCCTTCCTTAGCCGTTAGGGGATTTCCAAAATCAGTAGAAGCTTTAACTTTATGGGTCCCTACACTATTCCCTAAAAGTAACTTATATTCTGTCATGATTTTTATGGTATCATTTTTATTACTAAATAACACTATGCACATTGCAAATAATGCATTCTACCATTTAAATGTTTATTCTTGAATATATACATATATATATGTATATATAATATATACATATATATATATTAATATATATATTATTTTATTATTATTTTCAGCTGTAATATTGGTATGTAGATGCCATCTCAGGTCATTGTGCTTGATTGTGAGCTTTCAGAAAGAGTCATCACTAAACAATAGAACTGTTTTCAGATAAGTTATTGTTTCTCCTGCTCAATGTTAATGGAGGAGTCATGGCTGGACTTGGGTGTTCTACTATTGAGTAAGCTCTATGGGGCAGGGACCTCCTCCTACTGTGTCTCATACCACATGGCACTTATATATATATATATATATTTATTGTATTTATTTATTATATCACTTGTCCTCCCTGTGTGTAATTTTGTATTCTGTAAGACTGTACAGCGCTGCGTACCCTTGTGGCGCTTTATAAATAAAGTTATACATACATACATACATTTGGGACATATTTGGGGAATGGGATTGTTTTTATCAGGTACCTGTTATCTAGCTACCTTCCCATTGTTCTGCTGATCGGCTGCTGGGGGGGAGGGGGGATATCACTCCAACTTGCAGCGCAGCAGTAAAGTGTGCCTGAGTCTGAGCTTTCAGAAGGAGCCAACGCTACACATTAGAACCGCTTTCAGCTAACCTATTGTTTCTCCTACTCCCATGTAACTGGAGGAGTCCCAAGCCGGACTTGGATTTCTTACTATTGAGTGCTATTCTGATACCTACTGGGAGCTGCTATCTATCTACCTTCCCATTGTTCTGCTGATCAGCTGCTGGGGGGAATGAAATCACTCAAGTCACATGGCTGAGGGCACCTGGGAAATTAAGATATATCTAGTCACATGTCAAATTTAAAAATGAGATATAAAAAAAAAAAATCTGTTTGATTTTTTTAAAAATGGATTTCACTGCAGGATTCTGTTGGAGAGGCTCTATTAACTGATGTGTTTTGTAAAAAAAAAAGTCTTCCTGTGAAGGAATCCCTTAATAGTATTTTTTGTGATAAATTACTATTTTCAATCCAATATACCCATAAAATACAAGTATTCACTGGAGAGGCGGTAGTTGGAGAGTACACCATATGGACAGAACAGAAAGGGAACAAAGATTCACATTTCACAATGTAATATTCTTCACTAGACATTTATTACATTATGAATTTTAATTGCATTTTTTAAGACCTGCTTTAAGGTGATGTATTTTTTGACAGAAATATAATGACTTCCTCAAGAAGAAGTTTTATTACAAACATTACACACAGGTGCAAACTATAAAATGTGCAGACTTACTGTATTCCACTGTGGAAGGTCGCTAAATAGTTTCACACAAAACTGCAACTAAAAGAAACACAAAACAGGACCTGTTTAATGGATTTTCTTTGGAGTGTCAGATTCATGTTATAGATTTCGTAAAATTTGTGAAATGGAGAAAAATCTGAGAAACGCATTTGTCGCACAACTTTTTTGTTGCTCTTGGTTTTTGTTATCGCCTCTGCCCATTTTGACACACCCATGGGGAGCGCCCATTTTGCCGTGACTACGCACATTTTGATACATCTGAGCCCATTTTGACGCGACTGAGCACAATTTGACGCAACTGAGCCCATTTTGACACAACTGAGCCCATTTTGATACATCTGAGCCCATTTTGACGCGACTGAGCCCAATTTGACGCGACTGAGCCCAATTTGACGCGACTGAGCCCATTTTGACACAACTGAGCCCATTTTGACACAACTGAGCCCATTTTGACGTTTCCGCAACTTTTTTTGCCATGCAACGAATTTTCAAGTGCCAAATATTCGCTTTTTTGTTGCTCGTGGTTTTTTTTATCGCCTGTGCCCATTTTGACGCACCCACATCCATGCGCAGAACCCATTTTGCCATGTCTGTGCCCATTTTGATGCCACTGAGCCCATTTTGACGCGACTGCACCTTTTTTTTGCCATGCAATGAATTTTCCAGTGATGAATTTTCGCAAAACAATTCGCCAATGGCAAACTCCAGAAATTTGCTGCAAATCCATTCCAGGGGAAAAAAATTGCTCATCACTAGTGCTTGGCACCTAGACCCAACATTTCCACTGGTGAGTAACTTTACACATTATATTATTAGGGATCTGCCTTTGTTTCAGCTTTGCAAAACACTTTTTTACTTTCCCACCAGTAGATACTATGTTTTGTGTTTTGAATATACCCCAAAAAAACAAGAGAATGGGATTCAAGTGATTCAATTGCACCAATTTGTACATTGTTTGTGCATTATAAAGGAGTAATAATTCATAGTAAAGTGACTCAAATACCCATGTGCCAGAAAAAATGAACTCTACTAAATATATATTTCGATGGCAGGAGCCAAAGTTGGAAATTTGCACTGGTATCTATGGCATTGGGCACAGCCGAGACCATAACTTTCTTTGGTCTGTATCATACAATATATATATATGTACTGTACATGAAGTGAATGGATAAAAATTGTGTGGAACTGCCGTGAAAATTCGCTGCAGAAAAATTTGCCTACCAAATTTTTTAGGCGCAAATTTTGTTGCCCGTTTTGCAAAATAATCCACCAATGCCAAAACATGGAAATTCACAGCAAATCCATGCCTGCCAAATTATTTCACCCATCGCTATTAGTCAGATTTAAAAAAAAAAAATACTCATCTTTATAAATACTACATTTAGTTTTTTGTAATGAGACCTTTATAAATAAGACATTTATTTTGTACCAATATTTACCCCATTTTTTTAAATAAAATATTATATACTCTTTTAAAGTATTAGGGATGCACCAAATCCAGGATTCGGTATTCGGTCAGGATTCTGCCTTTTTTGGCAGAGTTCGGATTCGGCCGAATGCATGGTCCTGGCCGAAGGGTTAAATGTCACGTGACCATGTAAGTGGAAAATTTTTCAGCACGTGGCGACATTTAACCCTTCCGTATCCTAATTAGTATATGTTAATTTGGATTTGGATTTGGATTCGGTTCGGGATTTAGCCAAATCCCTTACATTGAATTCGGAGGTTTGGCCGAACCCGAAAAACTGGGTTTGGTGCATCCCTAATAAATATGGCCCTTACCTTTCTGAAAATGGTCCAAACCATAGTTTTGCACGGGGTGTTCCAACATCTCAATCCGTTATTGCCCTTTCAGAAATCATTCCCATTCTTCTTTTTCTCGCAGTTATTAGTAATTAGTTAGAAGCAGAAAGTGATTAATGATCCGGGGCCTTTCTCTTTTCTATTCCTGAAGTCATTGTTGACTATTTCCTAGAAAAGCTGCTTCTTAAAAATGGAATCCTATGATTATAATTAATGTCCACTTTAATGCTCTGCATTCTTCCTGGAATGGCGTTTTCAAAAAAAAATCCAATAAATCTATCGAATAAAAGCAGTAAAAGCGAACGATACAGGCACCGGTTGTTAGAACCCGCACTACTCGTGTCTGACTCATCTGCTCATTAATTCTTATGATAACCTTAAATTTCCTAATCCAACAAATGCTCATCCCTCCCACAATACATCTCAAGGTTATTTTACTCATGGATGAATTCTGTACACATTTTGGAATTTCAGACCAAGCAACATTTGCATTCAAATATGCAGGCCTTTCTTATTAGGATGCCTTTCCCCCATACAGTAACCATGGTAACACAAATATTTACTATACATTTCAATACATGCCAAATTCTTTTATTTTTTGTTACGTTAAAGGACATGCTGACAGGTTTTTTCCCCCAGATTTTTTTCATACTATTTATTTGAAAACATTACTAGTAATGCATGAATCTGTCCCGTTCTGCTTTGCCGAAAAATTCGTGAAACAGCTAACAATACGCAAAAATGTATTTGTCGTGTGTCTTTTTTTGTTGCTCGCATCTTCTTTTGTCGCGTGCAACTTTTTTTTGCCGCAACCGTGCCTATTTTGATGCGACCTCGCCCAATTTGACTCGACCCCAATTTGACATGACCACGACTTTTTTTGACGTGACCGCAACTTTTTTTTGACAAATTTTCCAGTGACCGGTGACCCGTAGCAAGGCGTAGGGAGGCAGGGGCATGACAGCGAAGTAGGGGTTGTAAGCCACTCCCACCAAGTTTGGGATTGGTGGGTTCAAAATGGCTACGAGAAAAGGGTATATAAAGGGGGCTGTGCTTTCCCGCTTCCAGTTCCATTTTAGGCAGTATAGGTAAACGCCCACCCTCCCTCCCTCCCTATACAGGTGAGTTGTTATTATAGTTTAGCTGGCGGGGTGGTTGAGTCCGGGAACCAATGGTTGCATGGTTATTGGTGGTTGGCACGCCTGGCACCTCAGGGGTAAGGAGGTGTATCAGGAAGTGAGCTTGTTGATGAGTAGGTGGTCCCGGGCTATGATGGCAGCTGGCAGCGCTAGTGGCGTTGCGCAGTTATTGGTTTGTTGCGGTTGTTTGTTATACAAACGTTCAAGTTATCAGATGTTCATGATATGTTTATCATATTTTCATCCTATGTTTGATATGTTTATTATATGTTTACGTTATGCTATTTGTTTATAGTATGTTTTAAATTAAACCTCAGTTGGTTTAATTTTCCCCTTTTCATCCAAAGCTGGTGTCCGTGTATTTCTTCTGGGATTGGAGGGGGAGAAGGGTTGGTGTTAGATTGTAAAAGGGGTGGAGCAAGTCCCAACGATGCGCCTGTCATGCGGCAAATTTTCGTGAAAAAATTCACCAATGGGGAAATGCAGGAATCCATGCCTGGCGAAAAAATTCACTCATCAGTATGACTGATATAGTAGTTATATCTCCAATGCAAAAACCTGTGTAAGAACCTGTATTACATTGCAAGAGTTTTTATACTTATTTTGTGAATTTTTGTTCCATTCGTGGCTTTTATTTCATCTCACCATTATATTTTTACCAAATGGGTTTTTTTTTTCCATTTCTTTGTATGGAACATGGAATCTTGGGCGCATTCACGTAGATGCAATGTATGCAAAGTGCAATTTCGAGCACAATTACCGGGTTTTTTTCCCACAGTGCAAATTTCTCCCAACATTTCAGCGTCATTGCAGATGCAAACGGACAATTAGCCTGACGTAATTACACTGCACCTACCGCATTTCTCCAAAATAGATGCAGCTGCACACGCGCTTCATTCATACTGGGCGCAATTGCACCAAACACTTTCGAAGTCTGTCTGCAGTAGGTAGACACGCCCCCTTTAGTCTAGCCACCAATGACACTCTGCTCTAGCTTTGGTGATGTGTCAGAAGGAAAATGGTTGCTGGGTGAAAGCTGCTATTTGTTTTAGGGAAATGTAGTGGTGCTGGCGAATGGAGGAGATAATATGTAGTAATAAGTAAATCTGTCCCATTTCGCTTCGGCGACAATTTCACGAATCTTTTAAAAGGTTTGCAAAATGGCGAAAAATTCCTGAAACGGCGAAAATGCTGCACACTTTTTTTTTTTTACATTTGCACAATGGCTGCATCAAAATTATGTCTTGAGCTTCTGTTCCAGCCCATGTCTCTATAGCAGTAAAGATCTGTCCCTCTGAAGGTGACCCTAGTAGCTCTCCATCTTTGTTGGTAATTCTCAGCACATTTCCTAAATTTACGGACTGACTCACGATAAAGTGTCAGGTTGGGCCACAGGTGAGTGGCTAATGGGTAGGAGCCTATGTGCTGTATATCTCGGGTAGTAAACAAAGTTGGCTTGATAGCAGGTAGTAGACATGTTGTATGAAGAAAGAATGATTAGTGATGAGTGAATCTGTTCCTTTTCGTTACGCCGAAAAATTTGCAAATCTTTCAAAAGATCTGCAAAAAGGTGAAAAATTCGAGAAACGGCAAAATATTGTGAGGAAAAAAAAATTGTCGCCCAGCTATTATTTTGTCGCCTGCGGCTATTATTTTGTCGCTTGCGGCTATTCTTTTGACGCCCGCGACTATTCTTTTTTGACGCCGGTGACAATTTTTGGACGCACAGCAAATTTTTTCATCCGTTTCGCGAAACAATCCGTCAATGGCGAAATGCGGTAATTCGCCACGAATCCATGCCTGGCGAAACATTTCGCCCATCAGTAAGAATGATCTAATAAGAATAGTAAGGAACAACTTAGCAGATATAGAGCAAGGTAAAAAGATAAAACACAAGTCCAAATACCAGACTACAGGTAAGAGGCAGGCAGCAAACAATGAGCAAGTCTGTGATACAGGCAAAAGGTTTGGGCCGGCAGCAATCAAGGAGAGTCCATTAAACAGGGCGAGGTCTGGGCAGGCTGAAGACAAGGAGAAATCTGAAGAACAGGTCAGGGTCTATACCAGGAGAACAAAACACAAAGCAGACAGGGAACAGGACAGGGACTCAGGAACAGGAAAAGGACTAGGGAACTCAGGAACCAAGCAGGGATCAGGCAAGGATAATCAACAAAAACCTGCAGGATCAGTTTAGGAAACTCAATGATCAAGCAAGAACCCATTGCTAGTAGCATGTTACCTTGAGACACGAGTGATGGAAGACTCTCTTGTAAACCAGTTCAACTTTATTTGTGTGACTTTAATACAGCACTTTAATACAGACTTTAATGTTGGCACTTTTCTCCTTCCTAAACTTTCCCTGACAAGGACTTCTTTCCCTCACCTTCTCACTGCCAAAATGGCTGCTCTATTTCCTGTTCCTGTTTCCTTTATTTACTTTACTATCTCCCGCAACTGTATTATTTCACCTTAGAACACACTGCCACCTAGTGGCTAAACTAATTTGTATTAACTATTAACATTTTACATCCTTACAGGCAGGCTTATAAAGCCCCCAGTGGTTCAGGGGGTTAGTGCAGGTAATGTTTAGCATTAGAGATGTAGAGAACTGTTCGCCGGCGAACTAATTCGCGCGAACATCGGGTGTTCACGTTTGCGCAAATTCGCGGACTTTTGCCGATGTTCGCCACTTTGGGTTCGCCGCGTTTTTTTTTGGCGCCGCGTTTTTTCGCCTTGGTTTTTCCGCTTCGTTTTATCGCCTATGCATATACATAGGAATAGCTTGTGTTTTTTTTTTTGGCTTTTTTTTGGCGTTTTTTTTTACAAAGTATTTTTCAGAGAAGTTTTTGCCCTTGATCCCCCTCCTGCATGCCCCTGTCCAGGTCGTGGCACCCTTTAAACAACTTTAAAATCAGTTTTCTGGCCAGAAATGGCTTTTCTAGGTTTTAAAGTTCGCCTTCCCATTGAAGTCTATGGGGTTCGCAAAGTTCGCGAATATTCGCGAGTTTTGGCGAAAGTCCGCGAACGGGTTCGCGAACATTTTTGGCGATGTTTGCTACATCCCTATTTAGCATACAGTCCAGAGTTAAATCCCGTATGGTTGCTGACTGTATGTATATTTTAAAATCGACAATAACTGATTAATAACTGATTAATAATAAAGTCCAATTGTATAGAAGCACAGAAACCAGTTTCTACTAGAAATGTAACTTCCCATCTTTCTATGGATGATTTACAATGGCTCCTCAGCTCAGCTCCCACCTCACCCAACAAAAAAAGCACAATTGAAGCTCTGGTAAACAACTCAATACACTGAGCCATTTAAACAACTACTGATAATCACTTTAAAAAAAAGCAATTTGGAGTTAGCAGCAGCACCTGGGGAACAGCCAAGCCGCAAATATTGAATATAATAAGTGATGAAACGTGTGACAGTTTAAACAGGCAGAGTTGTCAGTCGCTGGATGTGATAACTTAATAAAAAGCAACTCTTTTGTATTAAAGGCCTTTTTAACAGGGGAGTCTCTTTCAGTAATGTCAAAACAGCCGCCTTTGATAAGCGCCTGATTGTTTTCTAGTGCATGTTTCCCATCAGAGAACCATTTCATCTTCCCCTTAAACCGTCCCTCTATTGTGTTACTTATCGACAACTCCTTTCCTACCTTCCTGATGGAAATGTCACCGTTTGAACGTCCGGCGACGAAATGTCAGGAATTTTATAAAGATGCAAATTTTCGGGTAATTAATTTGTATTTGGAATTAATAAATCAAAACAAAAGAGGAGCTAGGCGTATGCCGCGAATTGGATCGTATTAACTACAATCTCCCAGCATTGTTTTACTAGCACAATCTAATTACCTGCTTTGCATTTACTTTGATTAAAGATTAGCGGATTGATGCCTTTGGGATATTGGGAAATAGAACAGAAGAATCTTAGGGGGATATTGGGAATATTGGGAAATATAACAGAAGTATCTTAGGGAATATTGGGAAATAGAACAGAAGAATCTTTGGGGGATATTGGTAATATTGGGAAATAGAACAGAAGAATCTTTGGGGGATATTGGTAATATTGGGAAATAGAACAGAAGAATCTTTGGGGGATATTGGTAATATTGGGAAATAGAACAGAAGAATCTTTGGGGGATATTGGTAATATTGGGAAATAGAACAGAAGAATCTTTGGGGGATATTGAGAATATTGGGAAATAGAACAGAAGAATCTTAGGGGGATATTGAGAATATTGGGAAATAGAACAGAAGAATCTTAGGGGGATATTGGGAATATTGGGAAATAGAACAGAAGAATCTTTGGGGGATATTGGTAATATTGAGAAATAGAACAGAAGAATCTTTGGGGGATATTGGGAAATAGAACAGAAGAATCTTAGGGGGATAGTGGGAATATTGGGAAATAGAACAGAAGAATCTTAGGGGGATATTGGGAATATTGGGAAATAGAACAGAAGAATCTTAGGGCGATATTGGGAATATTGGGAAATAGAACAGAAGAATCTTAGGGGGATATTGGGAATATTGGGAAATAGAACAGAAGAATCTTAGGGGGATATTGGGAATATTGGGAAATAGAACAGAAGAATCTTAGGGGGATATTGGGAATATTGGGAAATAGAACAGAAGAATCTTAGGGGGATATTGGGAAATAGAACAGAAGAATCTTAGGGGGATAGTGGGAATATTGGGAAATAGAACAGAAGAATCTTAGGGGGATATTGGGAATATTGGGAAATAGAACAGAAGAATCTTAGGGCGATATTGGGAATATTGGGAAATAGAACAGAAGAATCTTAGGGGGATATTGGGAATATTGGGAAATAGAACAGAAGAATCTTAGGGGGATATTGGGAATATTGGGAAATAGAACAGAAGAATCTTAGGGGGATATTGGGAATATTGGGAAATAGAACAGAAGAATCTTAGGGGGATATTGGGAATATCGGGAAATATAACAGAAGAATCTTAGGTGGATATTGGTAATATTGGGAAATATAACAGAAGAATCTTGGGGGAATATTGTGAAATATCACAGAATAATCTTTGGGGGATATTGGGAATATTGGGAAATATGACAGAAGAATCTTTGGGGATATTGGGAATATTGGGAAATATGACAGAAGAAGAAAATTCGGCACACATCCAAAAATTGTTGCACGTCAAAAGAATTGTCTTGTGCCAAAAAGAATTGTCTCTCTCATCAAAAGATTTGACTCTTGCGTCAAAAAGAATTGTCTCTCATCAAAAGAATTGTTGCGCGTTTTGTCGTATTGCAACAATTTTCCCCGTTTCGCGAATTTTTGGCCGTTTCACAAATCTTTCGAAAGAGTCGCAAATTTTTCAGCGTAGCAAAATGGGACAGATTCGCTCATCACTACTGATGGCAGTCAGAATCTGACTTCAGATCTACACCTGGTGTAAAATTGGTTTACAACTGCAGTAAGCAAAGTGCAACTGGCATTTTTTGCCTATGCAAGCGCAACCAATGCATTTAGATGAGCGCAATTGCAGCATAAATCAGACACAATTGCAGTAAACATTTCCCAGATGGCATCATTTCTGTACCTTATTCTGTTACTGTACTTTACTGTAGCAACCCTGGGGCTATTGCCTTGTTCGGCTTTGGTGGTAACCCTAGGGTTCCTCTGCATCAATAAGTGGGACCATGCTCGATTCAGAATGGGCCGGCCCATAACTGCAGTCATAAATGACTACTATAAGGAACAGCAGTAGCAGGAATATATGAGAATAGGCATTGCCCTACACTCAGCTAGACATTTATAGAGTCGCTTTTCCTTTAAAGCTATAATTTGTTCACAATATTGATATCTTGCTCCTAGATGTGACATTTTACCTTCAGCTAGGAAAGTAATGCATGGGCGATTGTACCAATTCCTATCTTTTTGGGGGGAGGAAATAATGAACAAAATAATACATTCTTTTAAAAAAAAAAAAGCGGAAATTAGATGGTTATTCTCAGAAACGACATGGCGAACGCCGAAATGTCATTCAAAATCATTTGAAGATCTTTAAAGGTTGGCATTTAACAAAGATGGCTGCACAATGGGCTCTTATCAGTGTTTTGCTTTCTACATATTTCTAATATGATAGCCGCACTTTGCGTGAAGTGATAATCTAAACTGTCTTTCCTTCTGGGCTCGACTTGCTTTCGCTCTGCTCAGACTAAAATACTTCCCCGGAATGTTATTGTCAAGCCACTGCGAGTTCTGAATGACATACTAATAAAACATTAATCCTTTCAGTTAGATATGGACAACAAGTTAAGCCACAGACGTAACAAGCTGCAGCAAACACTAAATCCAATTTTATTGCACTTTATGGAGCTATGAAATTTTTCGAGATAAAACAGCAGTTTCAAGTTTTATAATTGCTTGAAGGGAAATGAGAGAACTAAACCATGAAAATAAGTAGAGTTTTGAAATCATTCTGCATGATTGGACGGCATTGGTATGCATTGCTAATTTCCTGCTATTCAATAACCAAAACCAACAGGCAAAACTTTAATTAAATTGCTACACTAATTAAATATAAATATAGATATCACTGTCTAATGGGAAACCTATCATATATTAAAGCATTTATATCCCTATTGTAGGGATAGGGCATTCCTAGGAATTTCCTAAATAACTAAGTTAATGCATAGAGGTAGCAGGGATGCTCTAGATTATTATGGTTGCCTACCTCTGCCTTGGTGGTGCTAGAGTCTTGCTCCTACCTTTAGGGTAAGAACCCACGGGGCAATTTAGGGAGAAAGAACTAGAGCAAGAAAGAGGGAGAATGAACTAGAGAAAGAAAGAGGGAGAGAGAACTAGAGAAAGAGGGAGAGAGAACAAGAGAAAGAAAGAGAGAGAGAGATAGAGCTAGAGAAAGAAAGAGGGAGAATGAACTAGAGAAAGAAAGAAAGGGAGAATGAACTAGAGAAAGACAGAGGGAGAGAGAACTAGAGAAAGAGGGAGAGAGAACAAGAGAAAGAAAGAGAGAGAGAGATAGAGCTAGAGAAAGAAAGAGGGAGAATGAACTAGAGCAGTGCTGGCCAACTGGCGGCCTGCGACCCCCCTCTGTGTGGGCCCCCCCCACCTGTCTGGCTGCTTTGATGGCTTACCTTTGAGTAAGCATTAAATGGTATCAGTACTGAGATTAACTGGCCCCCTGCATGGTTCTCACCTCAGATTCAGGCTGTAATCCCTCTGTATTGTTTAAATATGTAATCCCCTGCAGTGTTCACACCTCAGGCTCAGACTGTAATCACTCCCATTGTTCACTTCTTCACACCTCAGACATAGGTACTGTAGGCAGAGTATGGCACATACATCCAGCATAGGGCAGGTAGAGTGGCACACACAGGCAGAATAGGTCAGGGAGGGTATGGCACACACAGGAAGGGTAGGGCAGGCAGAGTATGGCACACACAGTCAGGGTAGGGCAGGCAGAGTATGGCACACACAGGCAGAGTATGGCACACAGAGGCAGCATAGGGAAGGCAGAGTATGGCACACACAGGCAGGGTAGGACAGGCAGAGTATGGCACACACAGACAGCATAGGACAGGCAGAGTGCTGCCTGTGTGTGCCATACTCTGCTTGCCCTATGCTGCTTGTGGGAGGTGAACCTGGCAGGGGTTTGTTGTGGGAGTTTGTTAGCAGTTGGAAATAGCCATTAAATGGTCCCAAAGGTGTGTAATTATGTACTGGGGGTTGCTCTGCTATCCACAGGGGAGGAGGAGGCATATGGAATTTAAGGGTGTGTCTTAATATGACATAATTCTTTCACATATGAATGATGGTTGATATCCCCACAGTAAGGACCAAGCATTTGGGATTTTGCTGTGCTACCACCATTGTGATAAAATAGGTGTGGTTTGAAGTGGGTGTGGTTTTAAAAAGGGGAGTGGTCAAAACTGGCTTCCATTAGCGGCCCTCCACCATGTATGCTAGAGAAATTCCGGCCCTCGGCACCGTAGAAGTTGGACAGCACTGAACTAGAGAAAAAAAGAGGAAGAATGAACTAGAGAAAAAAAGGGGAGCGAGAACTAGAGAAAAAAAGGGGGAGAGAGAACTAGAGAAAGTAAGAGGGAGAGAGAGCTAGAGAAATAAAAAGGGAGAGATACATAGAGAAAGAGAGAAAAAGAAAGAAAGAAAGAGAAAGAGAGAAAGAAAGAAAAAGAAAGGAAGAAAGAAAGATGAAAGAAAGAAAGAAAGAAAGAAAGAAAGAGAGAAAAAAAGAAAGAAAGAAAGAAAGAAAGAAAGAGGGAGAGAGAGCTAGAAAAAGAAAGAGGCAGAGAAAACTAGAGAAAGAAAGAGAACTAGAGAAAGAAAGAGGGAGAGAGAGAGCTAGAGAAAGAAAGAGGGAGAGAGAGCTAGAGAAAGAAAGAGGGAGAGAGAGCTAGAGAAAGAAAGAGGGAGAGAGAGAGAGAACTAGAGAAAGAAAGAGGGAGAGAGAGAGAACTAGCGAAAGAAAGAGGGAGAGAGAGCTAGAGAAAGAAAGAGGGAGAGAGAGCTAGAGAAAGAAAGAGGAAGAGAGAGACAACTAGAGAAAGAAAGAGGGAGAGCTAGAGAAAGAAAGAGGGAGAGAGAGCTATAGAGAGAGAGGGAGAGAGAGCTATAGAGAGAGAGGGAGAGAGAAACTTCTAGGTAGTTTATATGTTGAGGGTTTTAAATGGTCTGAGAACATCCATTAACAGTAACAATATTTTAGCATAGTGGGACACTGCTTATTCCAAAAGATATGGAGCAGTTTGTACTTCTAACACAACAAAGATTCTTTTATCTAAATCAGATGAGTTGATAAACCCATGATTTATGGTTGCCTCCAGGCAGCTGAAGCTTCAGATCTTTCCAGACCTTCTATGTTGCCCTTTGATTTTCCAGGAGACCTCTGAAGAATCGCGTTTCTGAATTTCCTAGCTTCTCTGTGCCGGGCGCATGCATCATTAGTGAGTTTTGTGAGATAAAATGTAACGCGAGGTCAAATTTTTTGGTTCTGGATCGGAAGCTGAGGCTTTGGTTGATGTAAACATCCTAAATGGAATTTAAAATAATCATTCTTATACTTACATATACAGCACCACATTTATATGTAGCCTCTCTTGCCCTTGGTTGAGTTCAGATATTAAAGGGATAGTTTACCCTAAAATTCATTTTTTAGGGGTTTTTTTATGAATTGTGGAAGAAAAACAGCTATCTGCTTGCTAGGACTCCTCTGTAAGTCTAGCAATGATTAGCATTGCTGTCTTGAAGCACTGGAGTCCTGGGTTTGATTCTAACCAGGACACACTCTACAATTGGTTTGTAAGGTCTAACCATGCTTGTGTAAGTTTCCATTGGTTACTCTGGCTTGGTCTAAAAACATATAGGTAGGTTAATACATTTCTGAATTGACCATGATGCATGTGAATGTCAGGGAATTAGAGTGTAAGCTCTACTGGGGAAGAGGATGATGTATAATCTCTGTAAAGCCCTGTGGAATATGTCAGCATTATATAAATAAATAATAATAATAATGCCTAGGGCCAAACTTTTGGTGCTTTGGTCTACGAGAAAAAAATATATAGCTTAAACGTGGCAAAACTAGTAGTAGTAGTAGTGGTCTGTCCTGCCATATTAAGCCACAGAGGGGTGGCAAAATATGGTTTATTAATTGTCTAAATGAATAGGTTTTGGCAGTGGGCTTCAAGCAAGATATAAATATACTGTATATAACATAATATACATGAGATATTTAGAGATTATTATTATTATTACTCCCCATGGACTGATGATATTTGGACACATTTTCTTGTTATATACTGACAATTATATGTTATTTATATACTAAATACAGCAACTGTGTTACAAATCAGTTTAATTACGTTCTAATGCCAGTTAAATCAATATTAAATGCAGAGAAAAATAAATCTATACTAACAAGACATTATATAATAGCAATGACCATTAGTGATGGGCGAAATGTTTCGCCAGGCATGGATTTGCGATTGTTTCGCAAAATGGATGAAAAAATTTGCCGTGGAAAAATTCACAGCGCGTCCCAAAATTGTTGCGGGCAACAGAAAAATTGTCACGGGCGACAAAACAATAGCTGTGCGTCAAAATAATAGCCGCGGGCGACAAAACAATAGTCGCCGGCAACAAAAGAACAGCCACGGGCGACAAAAGAATAGCTGCGCGACAAAACAATAGTCGCGGGCGACAATTGTTTCACTTTGTAATCTTCTAATGGACATCCATTGGGTATTCCCCGGCACTGCAGTGTCCAGTATCTAGGGTTGGCACCCAGTAGGTGTTTGACTGGCCCTGGTGCTGGTATTAAAACTTTACCAGTGTTATACCTGCCAATAAATTTGTAAGGTTGGCAACCCTATCAATAAATCTCTTCCTTCTCTGACTTGTTTTGTGGCTGATCAGCACTTTTTAAATAGAGAGAGCATCTGCCCCACCCATTTCCTTGCCCCATACAGCCATTTATCTGCCCCTTAAACTCATCACTTGCACCCAAGTGACGTCACTACCCACCCCCCAAACCCAAAGGCTGGTATTGTGAAGGAAAAAAAGTGGCAACCCTACCAGTATTTAGTTCTAACTCTCCTCTTGGATAGAACTGGGACACTAACTAAGCAGTCATGGCTGAAACTGGCACTGGAACCTGGGGCTCTCTAGAGGCCTGACTTGTAAACCCTCTGGTTCTTATGAAGTGATTCCTTAGGTCCCTAACTGGACCCTAGATCTACAGTGGAACGGTACCCTGTGGAGCCTAAAGTGCAAGGAGAGTGAAGTCCATCCCTGACTGGCCCTCAATGGCACACTAAGGGGAACCTACAGTTGGAGCAGCCTTTCCTGCACTCTACCAACCTTGTATCCAACTCTACTAACTTTCTCTGCCTGCTGCCAAATCTGTGCAGGCTTCCTCCTTGCCTTATTGCCTTGGCTTTCCCATCTCTCCTTACACAGTCACATGGTATCAGCCTTTCTTATTCTGGATTGGCTAAGGCTGCCATCTGCATTCTGGAGGAGACCTTTGCATGGTCCTCATTTGTCTGCCTAATGCAGGAATGTAAAAGTCCCACATGTGAGGGCAAACGGTGAGGGCAGTGAGGTTGTGGAATGTCCTGCCAGTAATCTTTAATGGCAGACACATGCAACTTTTTTTTTGACACAATGGGGATGGAAGATTTAAGCTATGAGGTTAGACTGTCGAGGTTGGCGATATTTTCTCTGGAAAAGAGGCGCTTGCGAGGGGACATGATTACTCTGTACAAGTACATTAGAGGGGATTATAGGCAGATGGGGGGGGTTCTTTTTTCCCATAAAAACAATCAAAGCACCAGAGGCCCCCCCTTTAGATTAGAGGAATGGAGATTCCATTTGAAGCAGCGTAGGGGGTTCCTCATGGTGAGGGCAGTGAGGTTGGGGAATGCCCTTCCTAGTGATGGGGTAATGGCAGACTCTGTTAGTGCCTATAAGAGGGGCCTGGATGAGTTCTTGAACAAGCGGAATATCCAAGGCTATTGTGATACTAATATCTATATATAGTAGTATATATAGTATATAAAGTTTATGTATGTGAGTGTATAGATAGGTCAGTATAGGTTGGTGTGCTGGGTTTACTTGGAAGGGTTGAACTTGATGGACTCTGGTCTTTTTTCAACCCTATGTAACTATCTAACTAACTATGTAACTATGTAACAGTGACTTATTTAACGAAACCGTGATTTTTTTTTATGCAACCACAACTTTTTTTGACGTGACGGTGACTTTTTTCTCACTCAGCGAATATTAGTTGCGGTGCAATGTTGCGACTGTTTCGCAAAAAAAATCACCAATGGCAAAATGGGCAAGCAGAATTTGTGTCGCGCATTGAAGTCCATCCTCATTTTGTCATGGCTACTTTTTCCATACAGTGCGACTTTTTAATGCGCCCATTGGAGTCTATGGGTATATATGAGTATCTGTATAAGTATGTGTATTTATATACACTGGGATTCCTTTGGGGGGGGGGGGGTGAACTTCATGAACTTTAGTTCTTTTTCCAAATTAAATTTGTAATTATATAAACTATAGATGCCTGTTATATAAAAGTATTTTTAGTAACTAATAACAGATTGTACAAAGAAATTGAAGCCATTGTGATTATTGCTGTTATATAATTATAATATATTAGTATAACTTTTCCTATGCATTTAATATTGATTTAATTGGCATTGCAGATCATTTGATACATGAAATCTCACATTAATTTAGTGCTGATTTAACTGTTTTATAACACAACTGATAAAAAAAAAAAACATGATAATTGGTTCTTCTCAATTAAACACTTTCTTTTTTTTAAAGGAATAGGGATTTGTATCCCTGGTTAGGTCCGTAATAGAGGACCAGGAACAAGAGGGAGGCCCCTTTGGTTACTGTGATTGCATTTTCCCCAAAGTAATAGGGATTAGTACAGGTTATTATCCAGAATACTCGGGCCAAGGGTATTCCGGATAAGGGGTCTTTCTGTAATTCTGAATCTCCATACCTTAAGTCTAATAAAAAAATCAATAAAACATTAATTAAACCCAATAGGACTGTTCTGCCCTCAATAAGGGGTAATTATATCTTAGTTGGGATCAAGTACAGGTACTGTTTTATTATTACAGAGAAAAAGGGAATCATTTAACCATTAAATAAACCCAATAGGGCTGTTCTGCCCCCAATAAGGGGTAATTATATCTTAGTTGGGATCAAGTACAGGTACTGTTTTATTATTACAGAGAAAAGGGAATCATTTAACCATTAAATAAACCCAATAGGGCTGTTCTGCCCCCAATAAGGGGTAATTATATCTTAGTTGGGATCAAGTACAGGTACTGTTTTATTATTACAGAGAAAAGGGAATCATTTAACCATTAAATAAACCCAATAGGGCTGTTCTGCCCCCAATAAGGGGTAATTATATCTTAGTTGGGATCAAGTACAGGTACTGTTTTATTATTACAGAGAAAAGGGAATCATTTAACCATTAAATAAACCCAATAGGGCTGTTCTGCCCCCAATAAGGGGTAATTATATCTCAGTTGGGATCAAGTACAGGTACTGTTTTATTATTACAGAGAAAAGGGAATCATTTAACCATGAAATAAACCCAATAGGGCTGTTCTGCCCCCAATAAGGGGTAATTATATCTTAGTTGGGATCAAGTACAGGTACTGTTTTATTATTACAGAGAAAAGGGAATCATTTAACCATGAAATAAACCCAATAGGGCTGTTCTGCCCCCAATAAGGGGTAATTATATTTTAGTTGGGATCAAGTACAGGTACTGTTTTATTATTACAGAGAAAAGGGAATCATTTAAACATTAAATAAACCCAATAGGGCTGTTCTGCCCCAATAAGGGGTAATTATATCTTAGTTGGGATCAAGTACAGGTACTGTTTTATTATTACAGAGAAAAAGGAATCATTTAACCATTAAATAAACCCAATAGGGCTGTTCTGCCCCCAATAAGGGGTAATTATATCTTAGTTGGGATCAAGTACAGGTACTGTTTTATTATTACAGAGAAAAAGGAAATCAATTTTAAAATTCTAAATTATTTCATAAAAGAGAGACGGGCTTTCCATAATTTTGAGCTTTCTGGATAAAGGGGTTTCTGGATAACAGATCCCATACATGTAAAAGATTATACCAATTATATAGTGAGGGGGACAAGGGAAAGGGTTAATGCTAACTGTGCTTTTATATCTACTACAGGAGCAGGGATTTTTCAAACCAGATTGTGGTGCCTAGCATACAGAGCCAGAGACACTATCACAAATATATTGGTCATATTTTTGGGCAGAATGAATATTGATGTCTTGGCACCCTTGGCCGTGCCTATATTTTTGCGGAAATGCCAGCCAACACACCACCCCCGCAGAGTTACAGTTTCAGCCAAGTTAGTAGATCAACGTGACACCCCTATTAACTCACTTACTTGGCCGGTGCCCCATCTGATTTTTTCTTCTACTTTAGACTCAAGGTTGAATCATGATATTTTATAACGATGTAAAAGCAATAAAGTGATGCACGACTCGGGACTTGTAGCGCTAGAAATATTTATTCCAAACAGCCAACTTTCTGGTCTTGTTGCAGGGACATTGTCAGGTTTAAACATAAGAGGGGTCATTCACAGGCGCCAGTGCTAGAGCATTAAGGGACGCAAAGGCACAACCCTTAGGGCTTATTCAAATAGCATTTCCATCTGGGGTCCAACTATATTTTGCATTGGGAGGGCAAAAAAATCCCAGTCTTGGGTTGACAGTTTCATGCACTCTTCAGTCCTGGCCCTGATGTGTATACAATCTATCTATTTATTTATTTATCTATCTATATGGCATCATATACAGTAATAGCAATGGCCATGGCTTCACTTACTTTGTACAATCTGTTAGTATTTACTTAGTAATACTTTAAAGGAGAAGGAAAGGCAATTTACTGCCAATAGATTCGCCACATTAGTGCCACCTAGAACACTATATTTATTCTTCAGAAAGCTTTGCCATACCTGAGTAAACAGCCCTAGAAACGTTCTTTGTTTGTTTAAGATAGCAGCTGCCATTTAAGCTTGGTCTCAGTAGCTCCCGTGCTGCAGCTCTAGCTGCTGGTAGCTCAGATTACACATTCTGATGGGAGGGGGAGTGAATTCTTATGGGAGGGGGGCTGGAGAAGGGAGAGAGCTGTGCAGACTCCAGCCCAGGAAATTAGGGATTATTTTCAGAGAGGAAGTCAGATACCCTGAGAACATGTTTACACAAAAGAAGAAAAGAAATCCTGTGGGGTTTTTTTTTGTATATTCTTTATTTATGAAACATCAAATTTTTTCCCATTTTTGTTCAACACAATAGAAAAGAGTTGAGAAAAAAAACACGTATGACATTTTGCATCAAATCAGGCTAACAGTTATTCCTCTTAGGGGACCTGCTGTATTATTGGTGCTTTGAGTAGTGTCCATATGTCCCAGTTGGATGGTGTCTCCTGTGTTTCTTTTGATAGAGGACTCAGTGCAGCGTTTCTGTGAGTGCTTATGGCTGTATTTACATAGACCTTTCTGATAAAGCTTACTTAGTTTTTACCTTTCCTTCTCTTTTAATGAAGTTGATATCTATAGCTTATCTGTGAATAGAGATGTAGCGAACCTCACAAAAAAAGTTCGCAAACTTCCGCCAAAAAGTGCGAACTTTTGCAAACTTTGCGAACCCCATAAACTTCAATGGGAAGGCGAACTTTAAAACCTAGAAAAGCCATTTCTGGCCAGAAAACTGATTTTAAAGTTGTTTAAAGGGTGCCACGACCTGGACAGTGGCATGCAGGAGGGGGATCAAGGGCAAAAATTTCTCTGAAAAATACGTTGTTGACACAGCGTTGCGTTTTGTGCTATAAAGGGCAGAAATCACACTACATTTCTAAACTTGTGTAATAAACTGCTTTAAAACGTCCGGCATCTACATGCCAATCAAGTCGTGTAAAGGTTACAGCCGGTTCACACGCAAAGACAAAACGCCGCAGTACTGGATACGGAATATATTATTGCTGGTGGAAAAACATCGCTCAGGTGATTTTATTGCAATGCAATGTCACTACTATGTGTAACGTGTTTGGTGCACTACTATGTGTAACGTATTGGGTTACAGCAGATGAGATCAGCAGAAAAGCTACCTAAACTGTCCCTCAAACCCCTGCACAGTTCTCTCCCTATGCTAACTCATCAAGCACACACAGGCAGAATGTAAAATGGCTGCTGGGCTTCGGTTTATATATGGAAGGGAGTGGTCCGGGGGTGGTCCAGGAGGGAGAGCTGCCTGATTGGCTGCCATGTATCTGCTGGCTCTGGGGTGAGAGGTCAAAATTTGGCTCCAGCTAATGCGAACCCAAAATTGCGAACTTCGCTAAAAGTTCGCGAACTTGCGAACACCCGATTTTCGTGCGAATTAGTTCTCCGGCGAACAGTTCGCTACATCTCTATCTGTGAAATATCCCTGCCTGTAATTAAAATGATATAATCATTGCCTGAATCAACATAATGGAATAAGTTCAATGTGTAACACAGTGGAGTCGCCGCATCCAACAACACGCTTTTGGGGAATGTAATAAAAGTCATAAACCAACAAAGAAATAGCATTTTGAAATGTAAAATGTTCTCCATTTGAGAGCTGTTAGATGCCAAATTTTAATTGCACATTCATAAGCTCTGGTTGAGAAGTTTTATTACACACACACTGCACAATGGCGCAAATGATGACATTTGAAATATTTTTTTTCAACTAGCAGACGGGTTCTGAGGATTCATTTCATTCCTGCAACCATAACTGCCTTTTATATGTATAGGAGTTGAATTGGGGAGCTCAACCGTCTGTCAGCATACCCATGAGGGTATCAAGTGCAAATTACTGGAAGAACCCCACGTTGCATGGGGGTCAATACTCACCAACAAAAAATCCAGTAGCACACTGAAGTTGCAAGCCGTGTAAAAAAGTGTTTTATTTGCCCAAGTACATACAAAAGAGCAAAGTTTCGGGCCCCTCCGGACCCTTTCTCAAGCTATGACGGGCAAGGGCAAAGGGAAGGAGTTGGAAGGGTCAAAAAAAGAGAGGTTCCACTTTGCAGAGTGGGTTTACATTACTAGAGAAGCTCTATGATTAGGGATGTAGTGAACCTAAAAAAAAAAGTTCGCGAACGCGTTCGCGAACTTACGCCAAAAAGCGCGAATATTTGCGAACTTTGCGAACCCCATAGCCTTCAATGGGAAGGCGAACTTTAAAACCTAGAAAAGCCATTTCTGGCCAGAAAACTGATTTTAAAGTTGTTTAAAGGGTGCCACGACCTGGACAGGGGCATGCAGGAGGGGGATCAAGGGCAAAAATTTCTCTGAAAAATACTTTGTTGAAAAAGCGTTGCGTAAATACGGGCAGACCTAGCGGAAATACGCGGCGTTTTTTGCTATTTCGCGCTATTGGCACCATGGAAACGGGATTTGCTTACACCAGTACTAGGCTGAAAAACGTCATGTGTGGTTGTGCGGCGTTTTTTTAGGCTGAGAAAAAACGCAGCGAAAAAAAACGCGGCGAACCCAAATTGCCGGTGAACAGTTCGCTACATCTCTATCTATGATCACTTATAGTGATGAGCGATTTTTTTTCGCCAGGCATGGATTCGCAGCGAATTTCCGCATTTCGGCATTGGCGAATTGTTTTGCAAAACTTTAGTGAAAATTCGCCCTGGAAAAATTTAGTGTTTTATTTGACGCGCGACAAAAATGGGTGCGGCCTCGTAAAAAAAAAAACGCGGGCAACAAAAGAATTAGACGCCGTCGACAAAAAAAATAGATGCGGGCAACAAAAAAATTGCGCAACAAATGCGTTTTGCAAATTTTTCATAGTTTCGCAAATTTTCTTGTCATTTCGTGAGTTTTATGGCGAAGGGAGACAGATTCGCTCATCACTAATCACTAACAACTTCTCTTTTCATGGTTTTAACTTTACATGTTATACCTGCGCCCAAACAAAACTCAAAAATCTACTTTAGGAATCAAATTTCTGGTTGTAATGATATCGGTAGCTTTTTAGGGGTGCATTGACACGCATGGAACGTGTAGTCAAATCAATTTACAGAATGATAAACATTCCCATAAAGTATTAGGGTTATAAACTCTACAGTACTTATATTTAAAAAAAAATTAACTAATCCTCCTCAACCTTTGCTATAAGTGTTATCTGGCCAAAAAAGTTAGCAATAGCGATGAGTGAATCCTGTTTTCCTTAGTCAAAAAATTTGCAAAACTGCTTAAAAATTTAGGAAAATGGTGAAAAATTCTCAAAACACATTGGGGGTCATTTATCAATAGTGGCCAAATTTGCCTGTAGGCAGTAACCCATGGCAACCA
Organism: Xenopus tropicalis; assembly: GCF_000004195.4. Classification (NCBI taxonomy): domain Eukaryota; kingdom Metazoa; phylum Chordata; class Amphibia; order Anura; family Pipidae; genus Xenopus; species Xenopus tropicalis. The sequence continues at coordinate 14,440,683 of NC_030683.2, read as the reverse complement.
ATCAAATTGTTACACTCATTGTTCTACCTGCAGCTAGCTGAAAAAAGGGTAATCACTGACTGGTTACTATTAGGGAAGAGCGAATCTGTCCAATTTCGCTTCGCCATAAAATTCGCGACATGGCAAGAAAATTAGCGAAACGCATTGTGGCGTAATTTTATTTTTTGTCGCCCGTGTAAATTTTTGACGCGAATTTTCACTGAAGTTTTGCAAAACAATTCGCCAATGGCGAAATGCAGAAATTCGCTGCGAATCCATGCCTGGAAAAAAAATTGCTCTATTAAAATCCTAAGCCCAGCCTTCTGTATCAAATAATAACTTTGACCCAACGCTGACTTCTTGACATGTCGTTCTTTCAACAATTGCTATTTTCAGTCTTTAATAAGCCCCATTGTGTATCCATGGTCCTGTAGTCAAAATGCAGCATGGGAATTAATATTATTAGCTGTCACTTCTATCAAAAGTGTGACATGCAATAAAACAGTTTCCATTCTAACGCTTTCCAGATATTTACCAACTTGTCAATGACAAATAGCTTTAAGTGCAGTAACTTGAGCACAGTGCCTAGGGAATCTGTAAGTCAGGTAGAATACAAGGGATTCTTGCTTTGCCTGTTAATAATAGTAACTACTTGGCTGCAAAATAAGCCCCTGTGCTCTGATAAACTACAGTCACAGTTTACTGCTGCGCTGCAAGTTGGAGTGATATCCCCCCCCCCCCAGCAGCCGATCAGCAGAACAATGGGAAGGGAGAAAGATAGCAGCTCCCAGTAGGTATCAGAATAGCACTCAATAGTAAGAAATCCAAGTCCGGCTTGGGACTCCTCCAGTTACATGGGAGTAGGAGAAACAATAGGTTAGCTGAAAGCAGTTCTAATGTGTAGCGCTGGCTCCTTCTGAAAGCTCAGACTCAGGCGCACTTTACTGCTTCGCTGCAAGTTGGAGTGATATCCCCTCCCCCCCAGCAGCTGATCAGCAGAACAATGGGAAGGGAGCAAGATAGCAGCTCCCAGTAGGTATCAGAATAGCACTCAATAGTAAGAAATTCAAGTCCGGCTTGGGACTCCTCCAGTTACATGGGAGTAGGAGAAACAATAGGTTAGCTGAAAGCAGTTCTAATGTGTAGCGCTGGCTCCTTCTGAAAGCTCAGACTCAGGCACACTTTACTGCTGCGCTGCAAGTTGGAGTGATATCCCCCCCCCCCTCCCAGCAGCCGATCAGCAGAACAATGGGAAGGGAGCAAGATAGCAGCTCCCAGTAGGAATCAGAATAGCACTCAATAGTAAGAAATCCAAGTCCGGCTTGGGACTCCTCCAGTTACATGGGAGTAGGAGAAACAATAGGTTAGCTGAAAGCGGTTCTAATGTGTAGCGCTGGCTGAAAGCTCAGACTCAGGCACAATGCACTGAGATGGCGCCTACACACCAATATTACAGCTACAAATACATTTGTTGGTTCAAGAATAAAGGTTTAAATTGTAGAGGGAATTATTTGCTATGTAAAATAAAAAGTACCCCATAAAAATCACAACAGTATCCATCAAACAATCCAATCACTTCTAAATGCATATGGCTAGTATGCCCTCTTTGTTATTGTAGCAAAATACGTTCCTGAAGGAGTAATTAATATATTTATTAACGCCTTCCCTTCACGCTAAGAAATGTACTTTACAGAAAGATGATTAATGGGCGGCTTTTTAACTTTACCGCTTCTACATTATTCATTTGCCACTTTATATAAACATTAAAAGACCTTGGCTGCTGCACAATAAATAAGGATGTTACATTGGCCGCTCACTCTCACATTGTTGGGATCAACTGCACATTTTATCTTCTGTTGTAAAATTAATTTCTGGATACACAGAAGCGGGTTGTGGGAGCACCCCAAGGCTAAATAGAGTATACAAATACAATGGAAGTGCGACTGATCTGGCCAAATTAACTGCAAGCATACAAAAAAGAGAGGGGGATTGATCAATACACATTCCCTGGCCCCCTGTTTCATAAGTAACTTATCTATGCTAGTGCATGTATTGACAAAAAACAGGGGTTTTTAGTTATAAAATTATGATCATACAATTGGTAAGCCAATCTTAGCACTAGCATAGATAATTTACTTATGAAACAGGGGACCAGGGAATGTGCATTGATTAATCCCCCTCTCTTTTTTGTAAAATTAATTTCCATGTAGATTGCCTTCTGTTAGTTATACACCCCGCAAGGTGCCCCCCGCCATCCGTCCGACACCAGCGGCCGGGGGAGCAGTAACAGGCATCAGGTCTGGGGCCAGGGCCCACCAGGTTTTTTCCTGGTATTCCGGTGGCCCAGTCCAACCCTAATTTTTATTAACCAAAATTATATTGGCCAAAAGAGAAGAATGATTAGGCATTCATTGATCACATTTTGCCACCCCCACAGGGCCCCCCAACATCCGTCCGCCATCCTTCCCTGAATGTGCAAGTAAAGCGCATCAGGGGGGGACACCGGCGGCCGAGGGAGCAGTAATAGGCATCAGCTCTGGGGCCGGAGCCCACTGGGTTTTTTCCCGGTGACCCAGGCCGACCTTAATTTGTATTAACCTAAATTATATTGGCCAAAAGAGAAGAATGATTAGGCATTTATGGATCACATTTTGCCACCCCCCCCCAGGGCCCCCCGACATCCTTTCCTGAATGCACAAGTGAAACGCATCAGGGGAGGACACCGGCGGCCGGGGGAGCAGTGAGAGGCATCAGGTCTGGGGCCAGGGCCCATCGGGATTTTTCCCGGTATCCCGGTGACTCAGTTCGACCCTGATTTTTATTAACCAAAATTATATTGGCCAAAAGAGAAGAATGATTAGGCATTTATGGATCACATTTTGCCATGATTCATGGCAGAACAGAAAACTCCAGACAATGGCGCTCTGAAAAATCTTGGATGGGAAGAAATAAGATTAATGGAAGCAGATAGCAGGATTTGGGGAGCAATATTGTGCAGCGCTTTGAAAGCTGGAAACAATATAATAAATTTGATGAACATTTCCGGAAGGCTCTACTCAGAGACCATTGGGCTGTTTACCTGATGCAAATGATTAGAAATAAATAATTTTACCGTAAAGTAAAAAGAACTAAAGAGAAATCAAGTATTTTTTGTTCTTATTTGCCCTTCGAAATGACGGCACTTTCTAAACACCGGATCATTTTCAATGGAGTTTTTGTGCTGAATGTAAAACCCAATTGTGCATTCTGGCTTTGACTATGGAAGTCGCTGTAGCAAAACTGAATGACTGTCTCACACTGAGAGGGTGAAAGGGTCTTTTAGAAAAGTGAGGGAAATACCGATCCTTTTATTTCGCTCTCTTTGAGGAGTTGGCAACCTGCCTGTTTAACATTATTATAATATGTCACCGTGTCATTGTTCTTCTATGGAAATTAATCGTTTTATGATCTGTAAACGAGCCCTCGGAATCCGTGTTATTTTAGCAACCTGGAATTATATTATCTGGTTTCCTGACGGCTTTCTGCCTGCAAACAATAATAACAATAAACCGACTAGAAATATAGACTCGATCGACCAACACACGTCAGCCCTTTGGCCTCAAAACAGAGCTGGATAATGCGTTCTACATAAAGGAGCTCTTTTTCTCTTCCAAAAAATAGAGAGAGAAATAAAAATGTTTGGCAAAAACCTATATTTGCTTTAATGTTTACCTAATGCAATGTGCCTGCGGTGTATCTGCAATACAAAATATTGGATCATTAGGATTTCAGGATACTTTGTCTTTATGAATGTGGAGCCCCCTTAAACAAAGTAGGAATAAATACCATTTTTATATGCTGAAATCCAGCAGCAAAATAGTTCTTCTCTTTCGGCATCATTTGAAATCCTGGCAGGGGAGGAGGGACTAAAACACTGATGTTACAAATTGTAACAACTTCCCCACAGCTTACAGACAGCATGCAGGAACTACATACCCCACAATGCATTGCCCTGGGATGGTCCTTTCCTTATTGACATCACGTGTGCAGCAGGGAATTGTGGGATTGGGAGGATGCAGGCTGAAGGCAGGCTGAAGGCAGGCTGAGGACAGGTGACTACTGTTACATTTTATTTGAGTCTCAACGTAGTCAGCCAGATCAGCAAAGGACCAGGGGGCGGGGCTTAGTGAACTGTTCCAAACCAGATTATTACAGTAAAAATTATGGAAAGGCTGCATATTTTTTAATTGATGTATATTGCAAAGATGCTTGAAATTATGATTACTTTTCAAAAAGCTTAAGTTGTGTTTGGGTGGCGTTCCTCTTTATGGCAAGAACAATGGTGGACAAAAAACTATATTTAAATCATGACTAGTGATGAGCGAAATGTTTCGCCAGGCATGGATTCACGGCGAATTTCCGCGTTTCGCCATTGGCGGATTGTTTCGTGAAACGGATGAAAAAATTAACCGCGGAAAAATTCGGCGCACGACCAAAAATTGTCGCGGGCGTCAAAAAAGAATAGTCGCGGGCGTCAAAAGAATAGCTGCACGACGAAATAATAGCCGTGGGCGTCAAAAGAATAGTCGCACGACGAAATAATAGCCGCGGGCGACAAAAGAATAGCCGTGCGACGAAATAATAGCCGCGCGACAAAATAATAGCCGCGGGCGACAAAATAATAGCCGGGCGACAAAATAATAGCTGCGCGCGACATTTTCGCCGTTTCGCTAATTTTTCGCCGTTTCGCGGATCTTTTGAATGATTCGCGAATTTTTCGGTGAAGCGAAATGGAACAGATTCGCTCATCACTAATCATCACCTTCTCCTATACCTGGGCATATTTATTTTTTTATTGCATGAAAAGCCAGGCAACCAATTGGCACCCACATTGGGCCCAATCTCTAAACTTATTGGCTACTTAGTCGTAATAATAACCCCCAAACAGCAAGCGTTGCCCACCAACTGTGACAAAACTGTCTGCAACGGGTTAATATATTTTACGTCTAGAAGCAACCAATTTTGGTTTAATTGGGGACAAACAACAGAAAGTGGGGGTAAAGGGCATAAACTGGCATGAAAGTGGTTCTAAAGAAACAGAGATCAAAGAAAGAATTTAATTTCACATTTAAGAAATGTAAAATGAATTCCAAATGAATATATTGTATAAAAGCCAATGTAAGTGGTACTAGTCCTGCACAAATGACATTTATACATTTATTATTGATAATTTCTCTCTGAGCAGTAACATATGCTGAGCTTTTCTTTCTAAACTGTTTTTATTCACAGCTTTACTCTGCGCAGAAGATATTATTTAGATCAAATGTCTTTGACTGATGTAATAATAAATGATAAAGGAAAGTTCAGGTCATGGCGAGACTTCAGGGGTCATTCACTAGAGCACTAAGGGGCACAAACGGGGGGCAGAACAGCCCTATTGGGTTTATTTCATGGTTAAATGATTCCCTTTTCTCTGTAATAATAAAACAGTACCTGTACTTGATCCCAACTAAGATATAATTACCCCTTATTGGGGGCAGAACAGCCCTATTGGGTTTATTTCATGGTTAAATGATTCCCTTTTCCCTGTAATAATAAAACAGTACCTGTACTTGATCCCAACTAAGATATAATTACCCCTTATTGGGGGCAGAACAGCCCTATTGGGTTTATTTCATGGTTAAATGATTCCCTTTTCTCTGTAATAATAAAACAGTACCTGTACTTGATCCCAACTAAGATATAATTACCCCTTATTGGGGGCAGAACAATCCTATTGGGTTTATTTAATGGTTAAATGATTCCCTTTTCTCTGTAATAATAAAACAGTACCTGTACTTGATCCCAACTAAGATATAATTACCCCTTATTGGGGGCAGAACAGCCCTATTGGGTTTATTTCATGGTTAAATGATTCCCTTTTCTCTGTAATAATAAAACAGTACCTGTACTTGATCCCAACTAAGATATAATTACCCCTTATTGGAGGCAAAACAATCCTGTTGGGTTTAATCCCTTATCTGGAAAACCCAAGGTCCCAAGCATTCTGGATAACAGGTCTCATATCTGTATATGGAAAAAGAGAGACAGCAAGTCAAAGTGTCTGTCCATTATTTTATGGCATTGTCAGTTTTACTAAAAAAAAAACAAGAATAGCCCCGTGTTGGCCTGTTATACTAATAACCCACTGTTTCTATTACAGGCAGCTGTGAACCCAGTCAATGTCACGCCTGCTATACAAGCTATAGACCAAGATCGGGATATTCAACCTGCCTCAGATCGTCCCGGGATTATTTATTCTATTCTCATTGGTTGGTATATTCTAATCATTTGACTGTTACTTACTTATGTTATTGTATTGTTTATTCATTGGCAGATTATGTTTATTCTGTTACAGGGGTTGTTCACCTTTTAGTTTTAGTATGTTATAGAATGCCCTATTCCTAGCAATTTTGCAATTGGTTTTCATTATTTATTTGTTATAGGTATTGAATTATTTGTCTTCCTCTTCTACATCTTTCCAGCTTTCAAATGGGGGTCACTGACCCCGACAGCCAAAATCTATTTCTCTGCGAGTTTATATCTGTATTGTTATTGTTACTTTTTGTTCATTATCTTTCTATTCAGTCCCTCTCCTATTCATATTCCATTTATAGTCTCCTATTTATGCAAACCACTGCCTGGTTGCTAAGGTAAACAAGACCCTAGCAACCAGATAGCTGCTGAAATTCCAAACTGGAGAGCTACTGAACAAAATGCTAAAAAAAACCCGGAAAAACGACAAAAAATAAAAATTGGCTCAGAATATCAACGTCTATGTCATACTAAAAGTTAATGTATAGGTGAACAACACCTCTAAAGAAGACATATTCCATAGGGCATAAAAAAAGTTTGCCCAGGAGCAGTAACCCATAGCCACCAATCAGCGGGTAGCATTTACTGATCGTGTTTAAAAACAAACATCTTATTGGTTGCTATGGGTTAAGGTGGCCAAACACGTGAAGACGACCTCACCAAGCGAGTGGATCTTCTCCAGATATCCCCACATACAGGTGGGCGATATTGGGTGAATTTAGGCTAATTCGGTCGTTTGGCCCAGGCAAATTAGAACTCCAATTAGAGCCGATGTAGTCCCCGATCCGACTAAATTTTTTAACCCGCCGATCGATATCTGTCCGATTTCAGGCCAGATATCGGTCGGGCAGGCCAGTCGTTTGTGCCCCCACACGGGCCGATAAGCTGCCGAATCAGTCTAAGGGACCAATATCGGCAGCTAGAATCGGCCCGTGTATGGCAGCCTTTATGGTTCCTTAGTGCCTTTTATTACGAGGGGAGAATGCAAGTCAAAATGTAAAAAGCATACTGCCCAAAAACGCCACACTTTTGGCTCACCTAATCACATATTTACTCAGTCACACTTACTTCACATTTTCTAGAACAGGCAGCCATCTCTAAAAAGGTATTCTCCCTTCCTTTCCCTCCTTGCTTCATACTGCACATGTGTTTCATTCCCTCCCCCCCTCCCCTCTGCCAGATCCGCTTCTGATTGGCTGGTGGGCATGCGTAGCTCAGAACAGGAGACAGGATCAAGTTACACACATGCTCAGAGAATAGGAAGGCTGCCGCTGGCACCTACAGGAAGGGGAGAGAGATTTCAGTGGCTGTAGGCTTCACACTGCTGTAGGCTGCCAGCACCGTATCTCAGAGAAGCAAGCAGGGATCTGGGAATTTAGATATGCAGTAAGTACTTAAAAAGAATGCCTTTACACTTACTTTTAATTTATATGAACCTTCCATTGTCCTTTGAAAAGAATGTTGTCTCTGAATCGCTTTGGTAAAATATAGAACTTTACAAAATGTATACAACAAAGAGAATCAATGAACATTGTAATGGACATGAAATAAATGCCCGTCAGAAGAAGAAGGTAGAACTATACAAAATAAATAATCAAGACCATTTGTAAGGTTGCGTAGAACTGGCCATTCTATAATATACTGAACCTCCCCTTTAAGCCATTTGGTTTAGCCAGTAAGTGTTATCTTCAATCTGGAAGTGGAAACAATGGAGCCCTTTTCACCTCTAGCTTTTACACCCCCCAAATAAATGTTGTAACCCGCAGTCATAGTGAGAAATCATCGTGCGGTTCTAGGGTACAACAAATACTCATTCATTCTGAGCTTTTTCTTTTATCACACATTAAAACAGACATTGTACAGGTGATTATATAACGACTCGGAGAGAGAAATGATTGCTCCGTCTGATAGTTTCCTTTAGAAATAACTTTCCGTACATTTTGTGTTGCGCTTGATTATATAATAAGATATTCTTGCATCAATCATTCAGTTTGTTATTAAAATGAAAGGCTTTGCCCAAAAGTTAATTTTGCAAGTTGTGTGCTTTCAGAGTTTCTAAAGTTTGATTAAGTTCTGGGTTTTCTGATGAAACTACAAAGATAAAGAGTCATATATGGCAAGAATGAAAGAAGTAAAACAGTCATTGTATATGAGCTGTAAGACAGTAGGGCACATAATACTTAAGCTCCTCTGGGGCAGGGACTGATGTGAATGATGTAAAGCTCTGGAAAGTGCTGCAAATAACATGAAATAATAATAATAATAATAATAATAATAAAGTGTGTTGAGCCTAGTGATACAGGGTGCTGAGGGAACCCAGGAGATACCACCTGGTCAGGAGAAGGCAGTAGCTTCAGGGTTCCCATGTGAAGGACTGAGTGTCGCTGAATACAGCAATACAGAAGTACAAGGAGAGCATTTTGGCACAAGTACCAGTAATGAAAGTGGTGTTATGAGCCACTGGAAAAGTGTAAGTTGCCCATTGCACCTAAGGATGTAAATGAGCCCTTGTGTGAGAGCTAGTAAGAGTAGTTCTGTGCTCCACCGAGGAGACAGTAGTGTGGGATAGTTCCCCAGATGAAACTCAAATTACAGTAGGGACTCCAGTCATTAGGACCAAGGGAAGAGTGTAAAATCCCTTTGAGGCAACAGTGCACTGGGGACAGCTCTGGACTGGCATTCGGTAGAATCTGGCAATTCCAGAGGGGCTGCTGTAAGATTCCATAGTCAGTCACTATTTATTCGGCCTTTGGGGTGTTATTTGGGTCACTGTGTACTGGAAATGCCAGGCCCTATTTTGTATCCCAATCCAGGCCTACATGGTGGTATGGGTAATACCCAACTGACTAATGTAAAGTTGCTCTGATGCGATCTGCCATGGATATTCATTGTACAAAATGAAGTAGCCTTTTCCATTTATTTTTTCTTCAGTAAATGACCCCTGTCCTATATAAGAACCACTGGTGCCCAATAATTCATTTAACATTGTCACGATCGGTAACCCAAAACCCAGAACAACTGCCAAGGTCCCGGTCACAGCTCACACTTCTGCCTATAACAGCCACCTTTGGCTTCGGGTGGAGCCCTCCGCTACTTTGGTGCTGCCAGGTCGTAAAGTGAGAGGAACAGGGCAAAGGTTCTGAGTAGTGATGGGTGAAATATTTCGCCAGGCATGCATTTTTCGCAGAAAATTGTTGCCCACGTCAAAAGAATAGTCGCGGGTGACAAAAGAATAGTCGCGGACGACAAAAGAATAGTCGCGGACGACAAAAGAATAGTCGCGGACGACAAAAGAATAGTCGCGGACGACAAAAGAATAGTCGCGGGTGACAAAAGAATAGTCGCGGACGACAAAAGAATAGTCGCGGGTGACAAAAGAATAGTCGCGGACGACAAAAGAATAGTCGCGGGTGACAAAAGAATAGTCGCGGACGACAAAAGAATAGTCGCGGGTGACAAAAGAATAGTCGCGGACGACAAAAGAATAGTCGCGGGTGACAAAAGAATAGTCGCGGACGACAAAAGAATAGTCGCGGGTGACAAAAGAATAGTCGCGGGTGACAAAAGAATAGTCGCGGACGACAAAAGAATAGTCGCGGACGACAAAAGAATAGTCGCGGACGACAAAAGAATAGTCGCGGACGACAAAAGAATAGTCGCGGGTGACAAAAGAATAGTCGCGGGTGACAAAAGAATAGTCGCGGACGACAAAAGAATAGTCGCGGGTGACAAAAGAATAGTCGCGGACGACAAAAGAATAGTCGCGGGTGACAAAAGAATAGTCGCGGGTGACAAAAGAATAGTCGCACGTCAAAAGAATAGTCGCGGGTGACAAAAGAATAGTCGCGGGCGACAATTTTTTTTGACATGCAACATTATTTCACTAGTTCTGATTGAGCAAGGGAACCAGATTGTTGAAGGAGGACTGAGGGAGCTTACTAGAATCAGAGTCAGGCAGACCAGGTCAAAACCAGAACGGTAGCGCAGTACAGAATCAGGATCCAGAAGCAGAGACAAACAGGCAAAGGGGTCAGTCCAGGCAGAATTCACTTGGAGTCAGGATACAGACAGGGGTCAGAACACATAGGACAAAATGTGCACCCAGGAACTATGGTAGATAGACCTATAAAGGGCGTGTGAGAAACTGGGAGGTAGGGATTTATAGGCTAGATAATTAAGGATTCAAAACAGGTGTGTGTAAATAGAGAGCACCTATAGCCTTCATTCCTGCCTGGATAACTAAGGATATTATTGAACCCAGCAAGCAGTGGGTTCCTGGTTCAAATCCAGGCAGAATGTTATAGACATGAGTTTGCATCTAGTGTATGTGTTCTGCCAAAAGGGCAGCGTCCGTTAACATATCTCTCTCACAGCTTCATATGGTGATACATAATTCTCATACAGCACTGTCATCTAGTCCAAAATCTTTATTTATTGTTTGTTTTTAACCAGGATATATTTTCCTGTTAAATATACACTATATTCTGTTTATCTATCTGACTGCTTATTAAAGAGCTGTTTAAACAATGCCAATCAGCCTTGACCGCTGGAAATATCACTACCTGATCAAATGTCATTGCATGTTCAGAACAGTCCCGGACATTAAGCAATGCAAGACAGAGATATATTAGAACCGTAATCTAAAGCTGAAGATTTATAGTCTCCGGGGCTGATGGAAACAGTATAGCGGCATCATCTCCTGAGGGGAAACCTGACGGAATTTGCAAAGAGAACTAGATGAGTGCTCAGGGTTGGCCGGTAAACACAATGGATATTATTTATATCTAGAGTAAATAGACACAAATGAGTATTTCAAATTTGCAATAGAAGATTAGGCAGAAGGTGGTAAATGGCCTTTGTGAAGGGAACCCAGGCAGCTATATCTGGAAGTACTGATGGGCAAAACCCAGTTGATTGACTACAAAAAACAACATAAATGCCGGAGCGAGGCTTTCCTTATGCAGCATGTGTTTGCGTGATATCGAAAAATATTCCAAATCGTTTAACCTTTAACATTTCTGAACTCTCTAAAGTGACAGATATGAAAGCTTTCCAGACACAACGGGCTTTTATTACCAATAAATATATTGGCTACACGCAGTTTCTGTATTAGGAAATGAGATACCTTCAATGCAATGTGCATTTTCCCTGTTACTTTATAGATGGGTATTTATGGATTTATTTCTACTGATCTGGTGATATTCTAGAAGGAAGAAGCTGGATAACAAAGACCAGTTTGACAACATACCATTGAGTTTAACCAATCCAAATGAGCCCCAGTGTCTATATATTAGGGATGCACTGAATCAGATTTGGCCAAATCCATGCCTCTGGCCTAACCAAAATATTTCACCGGCACTGCTACTTCCTTATCCTGGTTTGAAGAAGTCATTCAAAGCCCTCTTAAGGACATTCATAGAATTTTCCATTACAACATTGCCCAGAATGGAATTCCATAACCTCACTGCCGTCACCACGAAGAACCAACTTTTCTGCTTCAAATGAGAGTAAAACTCCTCAAGTCTTAAGGTGGCCATACAGGCTGTGATCCATTGATTTGGTGAGGTTGCCAAACAAGAGGATGCTCCCCCAATATGCCCACCAAGGATCAAACCGTCTAATTAAACCAGCGAGCATAGGGACTGTTGGGCCACATCAACAAGCAAATGTGGTCCCCGATCCAATGGGAAAATCAAATTCGTCCAACTGAGGTCTTTCCAATTTTAGGCCAGATGTTGATTGGCTAGGCCCATTGGGGATGCCCATACATGGGCAGATAAGTCTTACCCTTCGTTAAGGTGGGTCTGGGTGCTCATGCCCCAGACCTTCCGCTTAAGGAACCAGTAGGGAAATCACAAGAGAGTTATTGCTGGCAGGCACATAGCCTATGATTAAGTACACTTTTGGTATGAAACGCGTAAGGCTACCTTTTTGGCTTTTTATGTATAGAGATGTAGCGAACATCGCCGAAAATGTTCGCGAACCCGTCTGCCCAGAAAACTGATTTTAAAGTTGTTTAAAGGGTGCCACGACCTGGACAGTGGCATGCAGGAGGGGGATCAAGTGCAAAAACTTCTCTGAAAAATACTTTGTTGGCACAGCGTTGCGCAAAAAACGCAAGCTATTCTAGCGAAAATATGCGGCTTTTTTGCTATGTCGCGCTAAACACCATGAAAACGGGTTTTGCGGAAAAACGCCATGTGTGGCTTGTGAGGCGTATTGTACAATACTTTTGCAACGATAAAAAACGCGGCGGAAAACGCGGCGCGAACCCAAACTGTGAACATACGCTGAAAGTTCGCGAACATACGCGTTCGCGAACACCCGATGTTCGCCGGCGAACAGTTTGCTACATCTCTGCTCTCCATTCATTAATATCCTTAAGGACTGGAGCCCAAAATTACACTACATACTTGAGGTGAGGCCTTACCAGGGACCTATAAAGAGGCCCTGGTTCAGTTCCTTTTAAAAATTATGTGCACAATTTCTAAAAATTTGATTTAAGAAGTACATTTAGAGACATATTGATTATTTTTGCCTATAGCAGCCAATTACATTTGAACATCCACCTACAAGTTAGAAAACAAATGCAAAGATCTGATTGGTCGCTATGCCCAATATCACCAGTGATGGTGACTTATACACTATAATAAAGATGCCCCTGACTGTAATCACAAATTTTATACAAAATCATTCCCACCTTTTTTTGTACCTGTTTTGTTACCATTTAGGTCCTTGCATCTGTTGCATCTGAATGTTCTGAAAGTTCTAACATAAAGGTGGAAAACAAAAACATTCAAAAGGAAGATATTTTAAGAGACGGTCTGTCTTCAGAAAATGATCTAATTTTCTGTTTATGTTCTAATAGTTGCTATGTTCATTTAAAACTTAATTTAAAGCAGAACTATACCCCCAGAATGAATACTTAACCAACAGTTTATATCATATTAAGTGACCTACTGTATTTAAGAATCTTGCCAAACTAGAATATATATATATCAGTAAATATTGCCCTTTTACATCATTTCCCTTGAGCCGCCATTTAGTGATGGGCTGTGTGCTCCCTCAGAGATCAGCTGACAGGAAGTGATGCAGCTCTAACTGTAACAGGAAGTAGTGTGGGAGCAAAAGGCAGAACTCTGCCCATTCATTGGCTGATGGGGCCTAGCATGTATGTGTGCCTTGGCTTGTTTGTGTGCACTGTGACTCCTATGATCCCAGGGGTACATAAAAGAGCAATTTTCTCATACCAAATACCAATTCCTTATTAAACTGTAGTTAGAGATTAGCAAATGCTTGAAGACATACCAGCATTCTCTTGATGCAAAGGTCTCAGGCAAATTAGCTATAGATTGACTTTACAGCACTCCCGTTCCACAATCACAATCAAGATCGAAGAATTGCAGCACATTTACATTCCGACAAATTAATTACATGAAGGCTAATTTCTTCTTGTAGTAAAGCATTTGATTAAGGGCATGGTTTGTTTTAGATGCTTCTCTGCCAAAGTAAAAGCACTTTGAGAAAGACAAACAAATACAGGTAATAGAAATGTCAATACAATGCGGAGAATCCGACAACATTCATTCATATGGTACAATGCGTAGCTCTCCTATTGTGCTAATATGGTGTTACATACTGTTCTTGCAAAACGGGCGCAAAGTTTCGGCATGGAAAATTTGCAGTTACGTCGGAAAAAAAGTCACGGACGCGTAAAAAAAAACCTGGGGTCGTGACAGAAAAAGTTGCGATTGTGTCAAAAAAGGCGCATTTCGCAAATTTTTCTGAGGTTTTGGTGAAGCGAAAAGGACAGATTCGCTCAACACTAAGGGGCTGATTTACTAAGACACGATTTCGAATCCGAATTGGAAAAATTCCGATTGGAAACGAACATTTTGCGACTTTTTCGTATTTTTTGCGATTTTTTTCGGCGTCTTTGCGATTTTTGCGTAAAAACACGAGTTTTTCGGCGTCTTTACGTTTTTTGCGTAAAAACGCGAATTTTTCGATGTCTTTACGAAAGTTGCGCAAAGTCGCGATTTTTTCGTAGCGTTAACACTTGCGCGCAAAGTCGCGCCTTTTTCGTAGCGTTAAAACTTAAAAGGCGCGACGTTTCGCGCAAGTTTTAACGCTACGAAAAAATTGCGACTTTGCGCAACTTTCGTAATGGCTACGAAAAACTCGCGTTTTTACGCAAAAATCTTAAAGATGCCGAAAAAATCACGTTTTTACGCAAAAATCGTAAAGGCGCCGAAAAAAATCGCAAAATTACCAATCATTACGAAAAAAACGCAATCGGACGCATTCGGCCCGTTCGTGGGTTAGTAAATGTGCCCCTAAGGGGCTGATTTACTAATTCACGAATCCAAATCGCGAATGGGAAAAAATCGGATTGGAAACGAACATTTTGCGACTTTTTCGTATTTTTTGCGATTTTTTCGTCACCGTCGCGACTTTTTCGTAGCCGTTACGACTTGCGCAAATTGTCACGACTTTTTCGTAGCCGTTACCAATTGTCACAACTTTTTCGTATTGAACGTTAGTAAACAGCGGGCAAACCTTTCCGATTTTTTCGCAACGGCTACGAAAAAGTAACGGGTACGAAAAAAAAGTTGCAACGGCGAGGAAAAAAAATCACAAAATACCAATCATTACAAAAAAAACCCATTCGGACGCTTTCGATCCGTTCGTGGATTAGTAAATCGGCCCCTAACTATTGCATAAATTGTATATTTTTGTCTTTCTAATTCACTATTTTTGCTGAATAACATTTGTCATTTTAATGTAATGTATATATTGAACTGTCCTTGGCAAAAGAAACCTGACCAAATTAATGTGTAATTACTAGGGGTGCACAGAATCCAGGATTTGGTTCGGTATTCGGCCAGGATTTGGCCTTTTTCGGCAGGATTTGGATTTGGCCGAATCCATGGTCCTGGCTGAACCGAATCCAAATTCGAATTAGCATATGCTAATTAGGATTTGAAAGGGTTAAATGTCCGCGTGAACACGGAAGTGAAACGTTTACCTCTTTCTGATCCTAATTAGCATTCAGATTCTGTTCTGTATTCTCCCAAATACCTTGGGATGGATTCGGGGGTTGAGCCAAACCCCAAAAAACTGGTTTCGGTGCATCCTTAGTAATTACTTTCACTATTCTTGGATATTATCTTATCAGCAGTGTCAGACTGGGCCAATGGGACACTTGTGGCAGCCCCAGTGGGCCCCATACACACAAAAATCCAACACTGCGTAGTGAAGAGTGCATCTGTCCCGTTTCATTTCACCAAAGAATTCATGAAACTGCTGAATAAGTTGCAAAACGGTGAAAAATTCACAAAATGCGGCTACCTCATGACCTTTTTAATGCAACCGCAA
This sequence comes from Xenopus tropicalis, assembly GCF_000004195.4. Taxonomy (NCBI): domain Eukaryota; kingdom Metazoa; phylum Chordata; class Amphibia; order Anura; family Pipidae; genus Xenopus; species Xenopus tropicalis. The sequence continues at coordinate 14,424,993 of NC_030683.2, read as the reverse complement.
CTTACTCAACCGCAACCAACTTATTTGACTTGACTGTGACTTTTTTTTTAACACTACCGCAACTTTTTTTGAGGTGACCGCGACTTTTTCAACACATTGTGAGTTTTTGTTGCGGCTAATTTTTGCAAAAAAAGTTCGCCAATGGCGAAATGCTGAATTTCGCTGAGAATCCATGCCTGGGGAAAAAAATAGCCCAGCACTGGTGATGAGCGAATCTTGCTCTTTTTTATTATTATTTTAGGGTGAAGCAAAATGGGACAGATTTGCTCATCGCTACTTACTATTAGTGAGGAGCAAATTTTTTTTGCCAGGCATGGATTGCAGTGATACTCTGCATTTCCCCATCGGTAAATTTTTTCACAAAAATTTGCTGCGGAAAAGTCGCAGTTGTGTCAAAAATATGTTGCACGCATCAAAAAAAGTTGCGTTTTGCCAATTTTTCAGAAGTTTCACACAGTTTTTGGTGAAGCGAAACTGGGACAGATTCGCTCATCACAACTTACCGTTTTATGAAGATGATTACATTGGATAAGCCAGTAACAGTCATAAGGTGATATAGTGCTGGGCGGTATACCGGTATATACCGAACACCGTTTTTTTAAAAAAAAAATGATTTTTAACTTACCGGCATACCGGTGTGGGCGCCTCCTGGCAATTTTTCTTACTATTTCCGGGTTGTGCGCCCGATGTTCGCCGGCGAACAGTTTGCTACATCTCTGCTCTCCATTCATTAATATCCTTAAGGACTGGAGCCCAAAATTACACTACATACTTGAGGTGAGGCCTTACCAGGGACCTATAAAGAGGCCCTGGTTCAGTTCCTTTTAAAAATTATGTGCACAATTTCTAAAAATTTGATTTAAGAAGTACATTTAGAGACATATTGATTATTTTTGCCTATAGCAGCCAATTACATTTGAACATCCACCTACAAGTTAGAAAACAAATGCAAAGATCTGATTGGTCGCTATGCCCAATATCACCAGTGATGGTGACTTATACACTATAATAAAGATGCCCCTGACTGTAATCACAAATTTTATACAAAATCATTCCCACCTTTTTTTGTACCTGTTTTGTTACCATTTAGGTCCTTGCATCTGTTGCATCTGAATGTTCTGAAAGTTCTAACATAAAGGTGGAAAACAAAAACATTCAAAAGGAAGATATTTTAAGAGACGGTCTGTCTTCAGAAAATGATCTAATTTTCTGTTTATGTTCTAATAGTTGCTATGTTCATTTAAAACTTAATTTAAAGCAGAACTATACCCCCAGAATGAATACTTAACCAACAGTTTATATCATATTAAGTGACCTACTGTATTTAAGAATCTTGCCAAACTAGAATATATATATATCAGTAAATATTGCCCTTTTACATCATTTCCCTTGAGCCGCCATTTAGTGATGGGCTGTGTGCTCCCTCAGAGATCAGCTGACAGGAAGTGATGCAGCTCTAACTGTAACAGGAAGTAGTGTGGGAGCAAAAGGCAGAACTCTGCCCATTCATTGGCTGATGGGGCCTAGCATGTATGTGTGCCTTGGCTTGTTTGTGTGCACTGTGACTCCTATGATCCCAGGGGTACATAAAAGAGCAATTTTCTCATACCAAATACCAATTCCTTATTAAACTGTAGTTAGAGATTAGCAAATGCTTGAAGACATACCAGCATTCTCTTGATGCAAAGGTCTCAGGCAAATTAGCTATAGATTGACTTTACAGCACTCCCGTTCCACAATCACAATCAAGATCGAAGAATTGCAGCACATTTACATTCCGACAAATTAATTACATGAAGGCTAATTTCTTCTTGTAGTAAAGCATTTGATTAAGGGCATGGTTTGTTTTAGATGCTTCTCTGCCAAAGTAAAAGCACTTTGAGAAAGACAAACAAATACAGGTAATAGAAATGTCAATACAATGCGGAGAATCCGACAACATTCATTCATATGGTACAATGCGTAGCTCTCCTATTGTGCTAATATGGTGTTACATACTGTTCTTGCAAAACGGGCGCAAAGTTTCGGCATGGAAAATTTGCAGTTACGTCGGAAAAAAAGTCACGGACGCGTAAAAAAAAACCTGGGGTCGTGACAGAAAAAGTTGCGATTGTGTCAAAAAAGGCGCATTTCGCAAATTTTTCTGAGGTTTTGGTGAAGCGAAAAGGACAGATTCGCTCAACACTAAGGGGCTGATTTACTAAGACACGATTTCGAATCCGAATTGGAAAAATTCCGATTGGAAACGAACATTTTGCGACTTTTTCGTATTTTTTGCGATTTTTTTCGGCGTCTTTGCGATTTTTGCGTAAAAACACGAGTTTTTCGGCGTCTTTACGTTTTTTGCGTAAAAACGCGAATTTTTCGATGTCTTTACGAAAGTTGCGCAAAGTCGCGATTTTTTCGTAGCGTTAACACTTGCGCGCAAAGTCGCGCCTTTTTCGTAGCGTTAAAACTTAAAAGGCGCGACGTTTCGCGCAAGTTTTAACGCTACGAAAAAATTGCGACTTTGCGCAACTTTCGTAATGGCTACGAAAAACTCGCGTTTTTACGCAAAAATCGTAAAGATGCCGAAAAAATCACGTTTTTACGCAAAAATCGTAAAGGCGCCGAAAAAAATCGCAAAATTACCAATCATTACGAAAAAAACGCAATCGGACGCATTCGGCCCGTTCGTGGGTTAGTAAATGTGCCCCTAAGGGGCTGATTTACTAATCCACGAATCCAAATCGCGAATGGGAAAAAATCGGATTGGAAACGAACATTTTGCGACTTTTTCGTATTTTTTGCGATTTTTTCGTCACCGTCGCGACTTTTTCGTAGCCGTTACGACTTGCGCAAATTGTCACGACTTTTTCGTAGCCGTTACCAATTGTCACAACTTTTTCGTATTGAACGTTAGTAAACAGCGGGCAAACCTTTCCGATTTTTTCGCAACGGCTACGAAAAAGTAACGGGTACGAAAAAGTCGAAACAATTTACGAAAAAGTTGCAACGGCGAGGAAAAAAAATCACAAAATACCAATCATCACAAAAAAAACGCATTCGGACGCTTTCGATCCGTTCGTGGATTAGTAAATCAGCCCCTAACTATTGCATAAATTGTATATTTTTGTCTTTCTAATTCACTATTTTTGCTGAATAACATTTGTCATTTTAATGTAATGTATATATTGAACTGTCCTTGGCAAAAGAAACCTGACCAAATTAATGTGTAATTACTAGGGGTGCACAGAATCCAGGATTTGGTTCGGTATTCGGCCAGGATTTGGCTTTTTTCGGCAGGGTTTGGATTTGGCCGAATCCATTGTCCTGGCGAATTAGCATATGCTAATTAGGATTTGAAAGGGTTAAATGTCCGCGTGAACACGGAAGTGAAACGTTTACCTCCAATTCTGATCCTAATTAGCATTCAGATTCTGTTCTGTATTCTCCCAAATACCTTGGGATGGATTCGGGGGTTGAGCCAAACCCCAAAAAACTGGTTTCGGTGCATCCTTAGTAATTACTTTCACTATTCTTGGATATTATCTTATCAGCAGTGTCAGCCTGGGCCAATGGGGCACTTGTGGCAGCCCCAGTGGGCCCCATACACACAAAAATCCAACACTGCTTACCATTAGTGAAGAGTGCATCTGTCCCGTTTCATTTCACCAAAGAATTCATGAAACTGCTGAATAAGTTGCAAAACGGTGAAAAATTCACAAAATGCGGCTACCTCATGACCTTTTTAATGCAACCGCAACTTATTCAACCGCAACCAACTTATTTGACTTGACTGTGACTTTTTTTTTAACACTACCGCAACTTTTTTTGAGATGACCGCGACTTTTTCAACACATTGGGAGTTTTTGTTGCGGCTAATTTTTGCAAAAAAAGTTCGCCAATGGCGAAATGCTGAATTTCACTGAGAATCCATGCCAGGGGAAAAAAATAGCCCAGCACTAGTGATTAGTGAATCTTGCTCTTTTTTATTATTATTTTAGGGTGAAGCAAAATGGGACAGATTTGCTCATCGCTACTTACTATTAGTGAGGAGCAATTTTTTTTTGCCAGGCATGGATTGCAGTGATACTCCGCATTTCCCCATCGGTAAATTTTTTCGCAAAAATTTGCAGCGGAAAAGTCCCAGTTGCGTCAAAAATATGTTGCATGCATCAAAAAAAGTTGCGTTTTGCCAATTTTTCAGAAGTTTCACACAGTTTTTGGTGAAGCGAAACTGGGACAGATTCGCTCATCACAACTTACCGTTTTATGAAGATGATTACATTGGATAAGCCAGTAACAGTCATAAGGTGATATAGTGCTGGGCGGTATACCGGTATATACCGAACACCGTTTTTTTTTAAAAAAAAATTATTTTTAACTTACCGGCATACCGGTGTGGGCGCCTCCTGGCAATTTTTCTTACTATTTCCGGGTTGTGCGCGCTGACGTTACGTGCGCGCTGACGTCACGCGCGCAACCCGGAAATAGTAAGAAAAATTGCCAGGAGGCTCTGTGAGCTGTCGGGGGTGCCTGCGGCTGCCTGGCCAGTAAGTTATATTTATGTGAAGGGGATGGGGGGGTGTTTGGGGTGGGGGGTGCGGATAGGGGGGTGTTTGGGGTTGGGGGGGGGGTGTTTGGGGTTGGGAATGGTGTTTGGGGTGGTCACCTAATCATGCATGGGGAAAAAAAAATACCGTCAAATTCCGTGATACCGATATAATAAAAAAAATACCGTGATATAAATTTTTGGTCATACCGCCCAGCACTAAGGTGATATGTTATTCCCAGTGATTGCTTTTGTTGGGCGTTGGTTTAACGGTTTAATAGAAATGTCTGTGTCTGTGTGTTTCTAGGCACTCCTCAGAATTATGCCGAATATTTCTCTATGAACCAAACTACAGCAGTGCTCAGACTACTCAAGCCAGTAAACAGAGATTTGATCCAGAAATTTGATTTGGTTATAAAGGTAGGTGTTTATTTTTTAACCAGTGAAGTGAATATTTTAAAAATGATTGCATGCATTGATGCCATTTACTAATTAATTTATGAAATGCCTTTCCATAATTCGGAGCTTTCTGGATAACAGGTTTCCGGATAAGGGATCCCATCCCTGTAGTAGATGTCAATGGAAGCAGTCTCAACCATTTAGTCAATTTTGAGCTTGTTCAGTTTTTCAAAAAAATGTTGAGCTTTGCAACTCATAAAGCGGAAATAAATTAGCCCTATTGTCTTTTGAGTTGTTCTAAATGTCAATGTATTATTAGAATAAAACATTTTTTTATGAATCATAACAATGTTTACATAATTACACATTCTGTTACGACAGCTAGAGATCAGTACAATAGACTTAGACAATAGACACAAAACTTTTTCTTATTTAAGGATGAAGGGTAAGGGTATATACAGTTCCATTATTCCATTGGTAAGAGTGCAATGGTTACATGACCTTGACATAAAGTAGTAGTGGTTGTGGTTGTGAATAGCTACAACTTAGTCATCCCACGTAATATAAACATTACTGGGGCCACAAGTCCTAACCCCCGGCTATTATTCCAGATCTTAATGATAGTACAATGAACATGATCTACCCACAGAGAAGCAGAGTAATCAGAAGACGTAGGTAGCAAGGTTCATTGCTAAGTTGCAATATTGGGAACATTTTCCTGCTGTTGCTACTGTTTTTGCATCTCATTGTACTGAAGGGTGGGATGTTTGAAACTTCCAAGTATATTTGCAATATTTACAACAGCCTAAGAGTGAAGACACACTGAGCTACTTAGTAGCAGCTACTTTTTCACAGCTATTAAACACCAGAAAATACCCTACCGTAGACCAGGCGTCCCCAACCTTTCTTACTTGTGAGTGGCAAATGTAAAAAGACTTGGGTAGCAACACAAGCACCATAAAAGTTCATGGAGGTGCCAAAATAAGGGCTGTGATTGGCTATTAGGCAGCCTCTATGCATACTATCAGCTTACAGGGGCTTTATTTGGTAGGAAATCTTGTTTTTATTCAACCAAAACTTGCCCCCAAGTCAGGAATTCAAAAAAAACTGCCTTGTTTGGGGGCACTGAGAGCAACATCCAAGGGGTTGGGGAGCAACATGTTGCCCCTGAGACACTGGTTGGGGATCACCGCCATAGACAATACTGAGAATTAGGGATGTAGCGAACCTCAAAAAAAAAAGTTTGCGAACGCGTTCGCGAACTTACAACAAAAAGCGTGAATATTCACGAATTTTGCGAACCCCATAGACTTCAATGAGAAGGCGAACTTTAAAACCTAGAAAAGCCATTTCTGGCCTGAAAACTAATTTTAAAGTTGTTTAAAGGTTGCCACGACCTGGACAGTGACATGCAGGAGGGGGATCAAGGGCAAAAATTTAGCTGAAAAATACTTTGTTGGCACAGCGTTGCGTAAAATCGCAAAGGCAGCTGGCAGGAAATACGCGGAAATACGCAGCGGTTTTTACTATTTCGCGCTATTACCGCCATGGAAACTGGATTTGCGGAAAAACGCCATGTGTGGCTTGCACGGCGTTTTTAGGCCGAGAAAAAACGCAGCGTAAAAACGCCACGCAAACCCAAATTACGAACATATGAGGAAACACCAGATGTTCGCACGAATTAGTTCGCCAGCGAACAGTTCGCGACATCTCTACTGAGAATTGCCTCTGCTAAAACACATGTAGAGACAATTATCAGTAAATGATCAGCATTGTCTATCTTAGTAGCCACAACAAGTAGCTGCTACTAGTAGCTTTGTGTGTCTTCACCCTAATATGTAGTACACTACTGCTGAACATGTATAGGACATCATTGCAATTGATATACAATGGCGCCCTGTAGCTAAGGTCTAGGGTTGTGCAATCCTTGAGCTCTCTTGAATCCGATATATAAAACTAAGGTTTTATGAAACCCATCACACTATAGTTTACATCTCTGTATGATATAATCAAAGCAGTTGCAATAAAATATCATGATAAACATAATAATATGTCAAAGGCAAAAAAAGTCAAAAACAGTTTAGGATAATAATACCAATACAGCGTTGCCTGATCATAATAAATTGTTGGAATTAGAATTCAATATTTCCAGGTATTATTGAAATGGCTGTGTTTTGTATGCAGTCAAGGGTATAATAAGCCAGGTATCAGTCTTCCAAAATTATAGCATGCCACCTGCTTGAATAATAGCTTCCTCCTATAGTACTGCTCGGAGACCTTTCCAACCAGAAGCAGCAGATAGGCTTTTTTTTTTTATTGACAGCTGAGAACCTTTCTCATCTCCCCCTAAGGCTCGGAAATCTAGCGTCGGACTTTAATCTTTATAACGTTTTTTTGTTTTACGATGTATTTGTAATGAACCTGAAAAGTCAAGTCTAGCTACTGCAATAAGAGGAAATCCATTTCTTTACAACGTTTTATATCATCGATAGCTTCATGTGCATCAGAAGAAAAAAAAAAAAAATCCTGGGCAGAGGGCGGTGTGAATGGATTTGAAGACTTTCTGCTTAATATTTCATTTTTTGGGCAGCTAGTTTCTTGGTTCCCACACATTGTAGTGATGTCATTACTCTGAAGCGTGTCTGATGTCATCATTGCTGTGCCACATCTCTATAAATCATTGACACTAGTGATGGGCGAAAAGTTTCGCCAGGCATGGATTCGCGGCAAATTTCCGCTTTTCGCCATTGGCGGATTGTTTCGCGAATTGGATGAAAAAATTTTCTGCAGAAAAATTCGTCGCACGTCCAAAAATTGTCGCTGGCGTCAAAAAAGAATAGTCGCGGGCGACAAAATAATAGCAGCGGGCGACGAAACAATAGCTGCACGACAAAATAATAGCCGCGGGCGACGAAACAATAGCCGCGCGACAAAATAATAGCCGCGGGCGACAAAACAATAGCCGCGTGCGACAATTTTTTTGTTGTTGCACGACATTTTCGCCGTTTCGCAAATTTTTCGCCATTTCGCGGATCTTATGAAAGATTTGCGAATTTTCCGGCGAAGCGAAACTGAACAGATTCGCTCATCACTAATTGACACGCCTAAACCATGTTGACGCCTACCAAACAGACACATGACTTCCTTAGAGTAAACATGTAGCATCATTACACAGAATGTTAAATCAGTTGTATCAAACCCCGCCTACAATCTAATTTCCCTACAATGTGTACAGGCTAGGGTCAGCTTCATCAGAAGTCAAGTAATTGACCAGTGTGTTTTGCCCTGTGAAAGTAAAAGGGATTCTGTCCTGATTTTTATGTTATAGGATTTATTGCTAAAGTATACTGTGTACATTGCAAATAGTTTATTCTACCATTTAAAATTTCTTCTTGGACCAATGTTGGTTGTAATATCAGTGTGTAGGCACAACTTCGGGTCACTGTGTCTGATCCTAAGCTTTCAGAAAGAACAAGAACTTCACAATGAAACTGCTTACAGATAAGCTATTGTTTCTCCTATTCAATGTAACTGGTTGATTCATGACTTGGGTGAGCCAGACTTGGATTTTTACTATTGACTGCTATTCTCATATATACCACTAGGTGGTTCAGGGGAGCATTATTTGCAATGCAGGTGTCAGGGAGCTGCTATCTTGTTGCCTTAGCAGCGTTCTGCTAATTGGCTGCTTAGGGGAAAGAAGGGAGGGTAAGATATCACTCCAACTTACAACAAAGCAGTAAAGAAAGACTAAAGTTTATCAGAGCACAAGTCACATGGCTGAGGGCACCTGGACAACTAAAAATATGTCTAGCCCCACATTGAATTTCAAAAATAAATATAAAAATAAATTGGTTTTCCCTTTTAAATGATTTCAATGCAGAATTCGTATGGAGGAGCTCTACTGACTGATGTGTTTTGTAGGAATATGTTTTCCTGCAACAGAATCTCTTTAACCAGAGTACCCAGAGGGCCTTCACTTAAACATAGGGGAGAACATACAAGTCCAGTAAACTATTATTACAATATAGCAATGCTGACAACTAGTCCGTGTCATTGATAATAAACGTAAGTAGTGATGAGCGAATCTGTTCCGTTTCGCCATAAAATTCGCGAAACAGCCATAAAATTCTGTTTTGTCGGCTGTGTGTTTTTTTTTTCCACATCTTTTTTTTTTTCTATGTGACTGCGCCTATTTTGCCACGACTGCACCCATTTTAACGGGACCGTGACTTTTTTTTTTTGCGAATTTTCGCAGAAGTTTCACTGCAAATCTATGCCTGGCGAAAAAAATTCGCTCATCACTAAACATATGCAGTAGTGGAGCCTCAAATAGTATGACAGCCTGATATAGAACCCCACCCTCATATTTTCCATTTTGAAGTGATGGATTCTGGGACTTAATTGCCCTCTGTGGGCATTGCATAGATTCTCTAGAAGAGACCTCAAGTCTAGTGATGAGTGAATCCGCGAAAACGCGTTTGGCGCAGCTGTGCCCATTTTGAAACGACTGCAACTTTTTTTGATGCTCAATTCATTTTTTTGCAATGAATTTTCGCAAAACAATTTGCCGCGAATTGCTGCGAATCCATACATGCCTAAAAAATTCGCTTATCACCACTCAAGTCCCATCACTTTATAATGGGAAAAAATTGTATGGGGGGTATTGACTGATTCTGTGGCTTATTTTTGAAAGTTCAGATAGTGTTTATGTACTGGGGATATTTTTTCCATTTAACTTTGGAAGTATTTCCGTTATCTCTCCCCCTTCTTTATACTTATAAGCACTTGTGGGATTAGGTTATACTCTGCTAAAGGCAGTTTGTTATCAGCGCTCACTCCTACAGCCTTGCCTGCTGCCTGTTTGGGTGCCGTTATAGACTTAAGCTTATAACAAAGACCCCCATATATAATAAACTTGCATAAACAAACTGAGACTGTATTCTTTAATATATATTTTTTTGGTTTGGGCAAAAATATCAGCTTTATAAGCCGCCATTAAAATCAATTAATAAACGTGATCCTTCGCTGCTTCCCAAGCAAAGGGGAAATGAAGGCACAGGACAAGGACTTTATTACTGTTGTAGTTAGAGAAAACCTTAATGCGTTAAATAAAAATGAAATATATTTAAAGCCGCGTTCATCGGGCTACATGTGTACCTCAGTAATTGCCTCTTTGATCTTATGACCTTTCAGAAACTTGAAATAAAATAAGTTGATGCATAATCATGGGGCTTGTTCAAATGTAATTTCTGCTGATTTCCCATGCCACTTGTAATTACATAACTGCTAGATAACAGTGTTCTAGAAGAAAGCACTTGACCGGGCTTCTTTTGGATTCCTGACTGTCAGTTTATTATAAATCTATTCAGTTTACAGTATATTTATCCTGCTTGCCAAATGCATTTGCCTTTTAGGACCTTTCTCTTATGGGTTGATAATGTACTGAAGAAAAATAAAAGTAACGGAAAATAGTAGTTACACTGACACCTGGAAAAAAAAGATATTTCATTATACAAAAAAAATGGTGTGTAGGCGCCATCTACCTGCATTGTGCCTGAGTCTGAGCTTTCAGAAGGTGCCAGCGCTACACATTAGAACTGCTTTCAGCTAACCTATTGTTTCTCCTACTCCCATGTAACTGGAGGAGTCCCAAGCCAGACTTGGATTTCTTACTATTGAGAGCTATTCTGATACCTACTGGGAGCTGCTATCTTGCTCTCTTCCCATTGTTCTGTTGATCGGCTGCTGGGAGGGGGGGGTATCACTCCAATTTGCAGCGCAGCAGTAAAGTGTGACTGAGTCTGAGCTTTCAGAAGGAGCCAGCGCTACACATTAGAACTGCTTTCAGCTAACCTATTGTTTCTCCTGCTCCCATGTAACTGGAGGAGTCCCAAGTCGGACTTGGATTTCTTACTATTGAGTGCTATTCTGATACCTACTGGGAGCTGCTATCTTGCTCCCTTCTCATTGTTCTGCTGATCGGCTGCTGGGGGTGAGGGGGGATATCACTCCAACTTGCAGCGCAGCAGTAAAGTGTGCCTGAGTCTGAGCTTTTAGAAGGAGCCAGCGCTACACATTAGAACTGCTTTCAGGTAACCTATTGTTTCTTCTACTCCCATGTAACTGGAGGAGTCCCAAGCTGGACTTGGATTTCTTGCTATTGAGTGCTATTCTGATACCTACTGGGATCTGCTATGTTGCTCCCTTCCTATTGTTCTGCTGATCGGCTGCTGGGGGGGGTGGGGATATCACTCCAACTTGCAGCGCAGCAGTAAAGAGTGCCTGAAGGCTGCTGGGAAGGAAAGGGAGGGGGATGATATCACTCCAAATTACAGCTCAGCAGTAAAGAGAGACTGAAGTTTATCAGAGCACAAGTCACATGGCTGTGGGCACCTGGCAATGTAAGGAAATGATAGCCTCATGTTTGCCCTTTTAAAAAATGTATTTCAATACAGGATTCTGTAGGAGCATCACTATTAAAAATGCAAGTTTCCCATGACAGTATTCCTTTGAAGAACAATGCCTCTACTGTTCTAACAGTCTAGCTTTGAATATGCAACAAATGCACAATATGGCCAGTGTGGCACTAACCTTAGTGGTCATACTAATTTGCAGTTGATTGCTTTGCCCCACTACTATCTTGACAAAACAGACAAACAGGATACCCTTCTACAATCCAAGTTCCTTTGTAGCAGTATCTAGAACAGTGGTTCTCAACCTTCCTAATGCCGCAACCCTTTAATACAGTTCCTCATGTTGTGGTGACCCCCAACCATAAAATTATTCCTAAGACCATCGGAAATACAGTATGTGTTTTCCAATGGTCTTAGGCAACCCCTGTGAGAGTCGTTCAACCCCCAAAGGGGTCCCAACTCACGGGTTGATAACCGCTGATCGAGAACTTGTTTTGAGGAACATTCTACATGCAATGTGTTTAATAAAGGACTTTCAAACCCATCAAGCTTACAATAAACAAATCACCTCTCTGTGCATTATGAAAAACTTGTGGGACACGTTTATGTTCTCTAATTACAGTAACTGAAGCTGATTTTGATAGACATCAAGACCTTTTGTATATTAGTTTTTGAATTATAAAGTGTCATCTGTAAGAGACAAAGTAAAGAACAGAGACATGGGCTGAATTATAAGCAGGTTTCCGGATGGCTGAGATACCATGCCTGGTACTTATCCTGTTATATTTACATAGACATCATGAGCATCATGTTAGCGATCCATTACAGAAGCATTTGGAAAAGTGTATTAAAATCACTTTAATCACACTTCAGAGAGTAGAATAGATTGTCTGCCCTCTGAAATGTGCAATAGCCTCAATGTTCGGTTTGTTCTCGGAGATTATATGAGGAAATATCAATGATAACATATGGAAGTTAACGTAGCCTCTTAAGGCAAATATTCAACAATCAGTCAATTAATGATGCAGTTATCCCAAGCAATGGACCTAATTAGATTGTAGCCAGCTGCCGCTTCCATGCAAGAATGAGCTACTGTTGTGCATCTGCTGACCTGTGTTGTTTAATCATTTCTCAGGCTTGCCGTCTCCTCATCAGTAAATGATAATATTTATTTTGATATGTTTCACGGTTGTAGAAGCAGAATTGTTGCTGCTTCTTGTCATGTTATATCTCGTGTTGTAAAAACAAACGTGTCCCTTTTGTAGCACTGGGTACATATCTTCTAATTTCCTACTGATCATTTCTTCTACCACTGTAATTTGATTTTCATCTTGATGAGATAGAATCATAAAGGGCTACTATAGGGTACCTTAAATGGATTCTATCATGGGGAAATGTGTGACAAAAGGATCCTGCATTGGAATCCATTTTCCAAAAAAGCAAACAGATTTTTTTTTATAGACATATTTTTAGTTTCCCAGGTGTCCTCAGTCATGTGACTTGTTCTGATAAACTTTTGTCACAGTTTACTGCTTTGCTGCAAGTTTGAGTGATATCACCTTCCCTCTACCTCCCCCCCAGCAGCTACTCAGCCGAACAACAGGAAGGTAGCATAATATCAGCTTACTGACACCTGTATTGCTAAATGCTCCCATGCCCCACCTAGTGGTAGATATAGAATAGCATTCAATAGCACAAATCTGGCTGAGCCAAGTCATCACTCCTCCAGTTACATTGAATACTAGAAACAATAGCTTATCTAAAAGCAGTTCTATTGTGAAGTTCTGAAAGCTCAGACTCAATGCACTGAGATGGCGCCTACACACCAATATTACAGCTAAAAAATACATTTATTGGATCAAGAATAATATTTTAGATGGTAGAGTAAATTATTTTCAATATGAAAAGTGTAATATAGTAATAAAAACTATAGCATAAAACTCATGATAGATGTATTTTTCCATTCCAATTTTGTTTCCTATCAAGTGTAATATATGTAGTTATAAAACAAAATTGTAGGGGACTTACAGAGACATTCAAGTGGCTTTAGGGTTCTTGAATGATAACTTAATGTTACCTTTAAGAGTAACCTAAGCTCCCCAAGAGCTAAGTGAAGCTAAATTACCTTAGTGAAAGGGTTGATGTATTAGTGTAGTGTTTTTATGGCAAGGAAATGCAAATGTCTATGCTTCTGAGCTCAAGTACCAACAATAGATAATTATTTTGTTTTTACACTTACTACTTCCTGCTCCTAATTCCCGTAACCTCCTGTCAACTGAGTCATTTTAAAGAGAGATAATGAGCTCTTTAGAGATAATGAACCCTGTGTAAACAACCACACCACTTGACTACACTGTGACGTCTCTTCTGGTTTATGGATAAACAGAATTTCGGAATGCGCTGCTAATTTGATGAGTTACCGTCTCCTTTTGCTTACAAGAACCACAGAAAGTTGGAAACTGTAGTTGGAAAAGTAGTTTCACTTTCTCAATTTAGTTTCTTTGATCTATGTTCCGTCCAAGTCTTATTCTTTGAATGCTTATTGGCCAACAGGACAATAGCAGCACTGAGCACACTAAGGGGTATATTTATCATGCTGTGTAGATAGATAGATAGATAGATAGATAGATGATAGATAGATGATAGATAGATGATAGATAGATAGATAGATAGATAGATACATAGATAGATAGATACATAGATAGATAGATACATAGATAGATAGATACATAGATAGATAGATAGATAGATAGATAGATAGATAGATAGATAGATAGATAGATAGATAGATAGATAGATAGATAGATATATAGATAGATAGATAGATAGATAGATAGATACATAGATAGATAGATACATAGATAGATACATAGATAGATACATAGATAGATAGATAGATAGATAGATAGATAGATAGATAGATAGATAGATAGATAGATAGATAGATGATAGATAGATAGATGATAGATAGATAGATGACAGATAGATAGATACATAGATAGATGGATAGATGATAGATAGATGATAGATAGATAGATAGATAGATAGATAGATGATAGATAGATAGATCGATAGATAGATGATAGATAGATAGATAGATACATAGATAGATAGATAGATAGATACATAGATAGATAGATAGATAGATAGATACTGTAGATAGATTGACTCTAGGGGGTATATTTATCATACTGTGTAAAAAGTGGAGTAAAACATCACCGGTGATGTTGTTTATAGCAGCCAATCAGATGCTTTGCTTTGGTTTTCTAAATGTTGAAATCTAATTGCTGATTGGTTGCCCTGGGCAACATCACCGGTAATCCTTCACTCTCCTTTTTACACAGCATGATAAATATACCCCTACAATTCTCAGTGTAAGGCTGTAATATACTTTCTTGATGTCTACTAGAAGCTTTCAGGGAGGGGTCCATACATAGAAATCCTGTTCATAATTTAAAAATATACAGTCTTTTGTAATGAGATAGCAGGAACGCTTGAAGGGGGATGTAATTATTGGACGAGGTTTTTTTTTTTATTGATAATTAAGTCAATAATGTATTTCCAAAGAGTTGGTTTAAGACTGTAATAATTTGTCTTTTATGATATGGCAGAAATGCAAAATCATTTTTAAAGCCTTGAGGTCTTGTTGAAATTCATTCTTTTTGTAACCAGGAGAAAAACACATGGGGCCCCTCCCCACATCCGCTTATAATTAACATAAAAGTAGAATTTATAAAATAGAACCTTTCTTACTCATGAGCCACAGTCAAATGTAAAAAGACTTGGAGAGCAACACAAGCACCATAAAAGTTCATGGAGGAGCCAAATAAGGGCTGTGATTGGCTATTAGGCAGCCTCTATGCACCCTATCAGCTTACAGGGGCTTTATTTGGTAGGAAATCTTGTTTTTATTCAACCAAAACTTGCCCCCAAGTCAGGAATTCAAAAATAACTCCCTGGTTTGGGGGCACTGAGAGCAACATCTAAGGGGTTGGGGAGCAACATGTTGCCCCCGAGACACTGGTTGGGGATCACTGACCTAAAGGGGGTTGTTCTAAGGGCCATTCTATCATTTGTATGGAATGTTCATGCATGTTCTAACCTGGAGCAGTTTCTAAAGAACTGTTGCAGAATTGCTCGGACTACAAAAAAAAATTGCGTGACAAAAGTGTTTTGCTAATTTTTCGCCATTTCACGAATTTTATGACAAAACGGGACAGATTCGCTCATCACTATTCTGCAGCATTAAGGTCATGACGGGTGGATGGGGCCAGCATGTAGGTGCCAGTCCTCCCTATCTCTACCCACCCCTCTAGCATGTAATTCAAACAATCAAGTAAGGAGGTAGAGAAGTGGCAGAGGGGGCAGGCCACAATGGGGATTTGTCCTGTGGTCACATTGTGCCTAGGTGCACCCTTGTCTTCCACAGATGATAAGGCATTCTTGAACTTTTCAATGAAATTTTGTGCTGCACATGGAATAGTTTAAACCAGTGATCCCCAACCATTAACACTCACTGACCCCTTGAATGTTGCTCCCAGTGGCTTGAAAGCAGGTGCTTGTATATATTTTTATATACTTTAGGCATATAAAATCACACGTGCCAAATAGAGCCTTCAAGTAGGCTGCCAGTCAACATAGGGGCTACCAATAGCCAATAACAGCCCAGATTTGGTAGCCCCAGGACATTTTTGCATGCTTGTGTTGCTCTCCAATAGTTTAAACCATGTATGCCAAATTATTCATGTTACACTTCTAACAAGTACAGAAAAGGCCAAGGTCTAAGGGGTCGTTGCACAATGCTCGATCAGTCAGCAATTCTTACCTATTCTTCCAATCCCTCCTCTTTCTTCCTATTCTTTTATCCCTGTACTTTACAACCACTGCCAGACTGATGGCAAGAAGTAGTGATGGGTGAATCTGTCCCATTTCGCTTCACCAAAAAATTAGCAACACAACAGAAAAACTTGTGAAACGACAGAAAAATTCATGAAACGGCAAAAAATCCACAAAACGCATTTGTCGCTCGACTTTTGTCGCCGCTAGTGATGAGCAAATTTTTTCGCCAGGCATGGATTCTCAGAGAAACTTGCGAAACGTGAAAATTCACCGTGGAAAAATTTGTTCGCTCTGCAAATTGGGCACGGACGCGGCAAAAAAAAACGGGTGTGGTTGCGTAAAGAAAGTCACGTCAAAATTGGCCACAGTCGCGTCAAAAAGAGCGTGGACGAATTTTCTTGCCACAAAGCGAAACGGGACAGATTCGCTCATCACTAGTTGCTGTGTTTTTTTATTCCATGACCGCGGCCATTTGGATGCCACCGTGCCCATTTTGATGCAACCTTGGCCATTTTGACACAACCACGACTTTTTTGGATGCACAATAAATTTTCCCACAAGATATTTTCGTGGAAGTTTCGCGAAACAATTCGCTGCGAATCCATGCGTGCCGAAAAAAATTGCTCATCGCTAGCAAGAAGTACAGCTTGAATAATGCACTAATTGGTGTGCTCTTAGTTCTCTGCCATGTATTTTAACATGGTTACACTTTCCTTTATTTAATAACAGTGTATTGAAGGCCTATAGTGCAAATAGGATTCCTTAGTGCAAATAATGCCTGAGAATGGAGGGCGGACATGTTATTATGAGCCTTCCCTCTCCCTCTGATTTTGAAAGATTTTTCCATTCCAAGCACAGCTATAATGTTCTAACATGAGGCTGAATCTTGTGTAGCATGAAGAAAATATTCATATCCATTCCATCAATTTTCAGATTTCATTGCTATATTATACCCTTCTTCTTATGCAAGTTGACATTTCCAACCAAAAAGCTTTTATTAAGTGATATTCCAAGTTTTCTCTTTAAAGGTTCTTCAGAGCACAAGGTCTTGTTTTGTTCTTTCTCTGATGTGGGTTATGCCTTCATTTTCAACTTTCTGAAATTCCCTTGATATGTTTGTTCTTCTAATGGCCTCATCAACAGCAAAGAGAATAAGGTGCACGTTGGATGGACAGAAGCAAAAAATGGGTGGTTATAGCCAAGGGTTAAAAGGTCTGGAGGCCCAAGTACAGAGAGAGAGATGCAAGGGAAGTATTAATGAAAGGAGGAAGGGAATATCTTCTTCATAGGGAAGTATGTTAAAGCGAGAGCAAAGGGGATAAAGAGAAGAAGAGCAAATGAAGTGTTTTATGGGTACAGTTATGGGACCTGTTATCCAGAGTGCTTAGGACCAGGGGTTTTCTGGAAAAGTGATCTATAATTTGGGTCTCTATCACTGTTCCCTCTAAGCTGTGCGCGTGTACGCGCGCACACGACTTTCCGAACCCGCGCACACAAATTAAAATAGCGCGCACAAAAATTAAATTTTTGTAACTTGATTTAGACAAACTGAAAGACCTGCGCAAAAATGCCCATAACTGAACTCCAACAAACATTCTGTAGCGCACAAAAATTTAATCTTGCTTTAAAATGCGCACGGATGATATTTTTTGCGCACACAGCCTATAAAAAATTAGAGGGAACGTTGGTCTCTATGTCTGCTAAAAAAAAGACATGAAAACATTAAATAAACCCAATAGAATTGTTTTGCCTTCAATAAGGATTAACTATATCTTAGTTGGGATCAAGTACAGGTACTGTTTTATTATTACAGAGAAAAGGGAATCATTTAACCATTAAATAAACCCGATAGGGCTGTTCTGCCCCCAATAAGGGGTAATTATATCTTAGTTGGGATCAAGTACAGGTACTGTTTTATTATTACAGGGAAAAGGGAATCATTTAACCATGAAATAAACCCAATAGGGCTGTTCTGCCCCAATAAGGGGTAATTATATCTTAGTTGGGATCAAGTACAGGTACTGTTTTATTATTACAGAGAAAAGGGAATCATTTAACCATTAAATAAACCCAATAGGGCTGTTCTGCCCCCAATAAGGGGTAATTATATCTTAGTTGGGATCAAGTACAGGTACTGTTTTATTATTACAGAGAAAAGGGAATCATTTAACCATTAAATAAACCCAATAGGACTGTTCTGCCCCAATAAGGGGTAATTATATCTTAGTTGGGATCAAGTACAGGTACTGTTTTATTATTACACAGAAAAAGGGCATCATTTTCAAAAATATGAATTATTTGGATTAAAATGGAGTCTATGGTAAATGACCTTCTTGTAATTCAGAGCTTTCTGGATAATGGGTTTCCAGATAGCAAATCCTACACTGCTTTATTTAATATATTCCAAAGTAAAAGTAACAATCAGCAGTCTATGATAACAAGAAGTAGAGTGTAAACTGCATAAATTCAACTCGAAGGCGAATAGAATACAGTTTATAAATATGAAATATCAGGCTTCATATAAATATGGATTACAGTACGTGTCAGTGTGCTTGAAACTATCACCTCCACAGCCTACAATGCAGGGAAATGTGCCATATTTCACATGCAATTGACAGTGATTTAAACAGAAATAATCTAATAGGATTTCTAGCAGAGAGCAGAGACATTTGTCAAGAAAAATAATACACTTTATCGGCAGTCATATCTAAACAACTGCACTCACACGCTATCAGCAGATGAAGTGGGTAACATGTTACACGCCAACAGAAATAGCCACGTCTTTTCACAGTTCCAAAGGAACATTGATTCCAAGTGAAGAACTCACTGCAAGGTCACCTATCTCTTGTACAATAGACAGCATAGTTATCTAATCTTTCCAGTTTTCTTTTTTTTTCAGTGACTTCTGATATTCATTTTTGTTAAAAGGAACTCAATAAATGCCTTGGGATGACTGATGTCCTTCTGGCATTTGCTCATGTGTGTGTCCATTTCTCTTGGTCTGTATATGTATGGTTAGCTAGAAGATGGATAGATGGATGAGTGAATTGATAGATAGATAGATAGATAGATAGATAGAGCATATACTGATGTGTGTGTGTGTGTCCATTTCTCTAGGTCTATGCATGTATAGTTAGCTAGAAGATGGATGAGTGAATGTATAGATAGATAGATAGATAGATAGATAGAGCATATGCTCATGTGTGTGTCCATTTCTCTAGGTCTATGCATGTATAGTTAGATAGAAGATGGATAGATGGATGAGTGAATGGATAGATAGATAGATAGATAGATAGATGATAGATAGATACATAGATACATACATACATACATAGTTAAAGCATATGCTGATGTGTGTGTGTGTGTGTGTGTCCATTTCTATAAGTCTATGCATGTATAGTTAGCTAGAAGTAGGATAGATGGATGAGTGAATGGATAGATAGATAAATTGATAGATAGATAGATAGATAGATAGATAGATAGAGCATATGCTCATGTGTGTGTCCATTTCTCTAGGTCTATGCATGTATAGTTAGATAGAAGATGGATAGATGGATGAGTGAATGGATAGATAGATAGATAGATAGATTGATAGATAGATAGATAGATAGATAGATACATACATACAGTACATACATAGATAAAGCATATGCTGATGTGTGTGTGTGTCCATTTCTATAAGTCTATGCATGTATAGTTAGCTAGAAGTAGGATAGATGGATGAGTGAATGGGTAGATAGATAGATAGATAGATAGAGCATATGCTGATGTGTGTGTCCATTTCTCTAGTTCTATACAAATATAGTTAGCAAGAAGATGGATAGATGGATGAGTGATTGGAGAGATGCCAGCAAAGTGCCAACAACTCTATAAACAACTGTATATTGTTTCAAAAATAATTATATTTCTATCCTTAGTAACTATTAAACATCTCTTTAAACTGGGCAGTCACCTGTAGTGATGAGCGAATCTGTCCCGTTTTGTTTGCGAAACGCTTCGTGCGACTTCTTTGTTGCCCACAACTTTTTCTTTATCCCTATTTTGACACGACTGCAACAAATTTTTTCGCCAAATTTCACCAATGGTGAAATGCTGAAATTCGCTGGGAATCTCTGCCTGGCGAAAAAATTCGCTCATCGCTAGTCACATGTCTTTTGTCAACCATTTTGTGCCAAAACCCTCTGTGCAATATATAACAATGTCCTGCCCCTAGTATGTCCTTCTGTGGAAGTTGTTGTTTCATGTTTATTACCTATTACTGTATGTGCCCATTTATAACTATATTCCTATTCACACTGTGTAGGAATCATACATTTTAAAACCATGCAGCAGATTTCTGTACCTCTCGCTCCTTCCCCCCCATCCCCCGTGCTTTTAAAATCATTTTTACAGGAATGATTTAGGGATTTGTAACATCTTTTCCATATATGTGAGCCTGCCAGTGCATCTGCTGCCCCTGGCACTAGCAGCACATTAACTGCCTTGACTTTATTATGTAGGGGTGTAATTGTGTTCTTCATATTCTACATTCGTAATAGTACTACAGCATCAATTAGTCAGGCTGCTGTTCCTCCCAGACTGTAATTCATTTAGTCTGTAATTCACTTAGTTATCATTATTTTCATTGACACATTGATGGAAGAAAATGTGATATTTGTTATCACAGGAACTAACAATTATAACTTCAAAATGTTCTGTATAACTGACCATTTCCTAATGAAAAGAGGGAAAATTGCTGAAGAATTATTTTCTTTCTTTCTTTCTTTCTTTCTTTCTTTCTTTCTTTCTTTCTTTCTTTCTTTCTTTCTTTCTTTCTTTCTTTCTTTCTTTCTTTCTCATTTCTTTCTCCCTCTCTATTTTTCTTTCTTTCTTTCTTTCTTCCTCTCTATTTTTCTTTCTTCCTTTCTCCCTTTCTCTCTTTCTCTCTTTCTTTCTTTCTTTCTTTCTTTCTTTCTTTCTTTCTTTCTTTCTTTCTTTCTTTCTTTCTTTCTTTCTATCTTTCTTTCTATCTTTCTCTCTCTCTCTTTCTTTCTTTCTCCCTCTTTCTCTATTTCTTTCTCCCTCTCTATTTTTCTTTCTTTCTTTCTTCCTCTCTATTTTTCTTTCTTCCTTTCTCCCTTTCTCTCTCTCTTTCTTTCTTTCTTTCTTTCTTTCTTTCTTTCTTTCTTTCTTTCTTTCTTTCTTTCTTTCTTTCTTTCTTTCTCTCTCTCTCTTTCTTTCTTTCTTTCTCCCTCTTTCTCTATTTCTTTCTCCCTCTCTATTTTTCTTTCTTTCTTTCTTCCTCTCTATTTTTCTTTCTTCCTTTCTCCCTTTCTCTCTTTCTCTCTCTCTCTCTTTCTTTCTTTCTTTCTTTCTCTCTTTCTTTCTCCCTCTCTCTCTCTTTCTTTCTTTCTCCTCCTTTCTTTCTCATTTAGTCTGTAATTCACTTAGTTATCATTATTTTCATTGACACATTCATGGAAGAAAATGTGATATTTGTTATCACAGGAACTAACAATTATAACTTCAAAATGTTCTTTACAACTGACCATTTCCTAATGAAAAGAGGGAAAATTGCTGAAGAATTATTTTCTTTCATTCTTTCTTTCTTTCTTTCTTTCTTTCTTTCTTTCTTTCTTTCTTTCTCTCTTTCTCTCTTTCTTTCTCCCTCTTTCTCTCTTTCTTTCTTCCTCTCTATTGTTCATTCTTTCTTTCTTTCTTTCTTTCTATTTTTCTCTCTCTCTCTTTCTTTCTTTCTTTCTCCTCCTTTCTTTCTCATTTAGTCTGTAATTCACTTAGTTATCATTATTTTCATTGACACATTCATGGAAGAAAATGTGATATTTGTTATCACAGGAACTAACAATTATAACTTCAAAATGTTCTGTATAACTGACCATTTCCTAATGAAAAGAGGGAAAATTGCCGAAGAATTATTTTCTTTCTTTCTCTATTTCTCTTTCTTACTCCCTCTTTCTCTCTTTCTTTCTTTATTTCTTTCTTCCTCCCTCTTTCTTTCTTTCTTTCTTTCTCTTTTTCTCTCTCTCTCTTTCTTTCTTTCTTTCTTTCTCCTTCTTTCTTTCTTTCTCTCTCTCTTTCTCTCTTCTCATTCTCTCTCTCTCTCTTTCTTTCATGCTAATGCAAAAATAACTGGTAAAATTAGCATAATAAAATGCTCTGTGCAACTGTTATGAAATATTAAAATCCTTAATAGAGAACTATGCTTTGGAAATATGTAGGATTGGCTCCTTAAGTGAATTAGACAAGCACATTGGGATCAATTGTTAAAATGCTTGGGGGTCCTGTGCTGTTCCTTAATTTGGATAACCTTGCTTAAGGCTACAAAAGCATTTAAACATTAAACAAACTAATTAGATTTTGTTGATATCAGCATGGCTTGATATTAGCAAAACTACTATGAAGCACTAGGTACTTGGTTATTATTACAGAGAAAAGACCAAAAATGTAGGCACAACTATATTTCCGAGTTTTATGGATAACTTCCCCTTTGGTGTCCAGCATCTTGTTAGGTCCTGTTTAGTCTGCAACAAGATCAAAAATACATGCTATTTACAAGCTATTTAGCCATAGATCAGGAGTATCTTACTAGGAGAATAAACAGACATCCTTCTCATCTCTTCTCCCTAACTTTAAAAAAAATGTGACTTATTTGATTAAAATGGAGTCTATGGGAGATGGCCTTTTCGTAATTCAGAAGTTTCCAGATCCAATACCTGTAATAGCAATACCTGTAGTAGAAGAAAAGGTTCGCATAGAGATCTCACTTGGATTCCTATCAGTAAAGCTCCTTCACTGCACTTTGAGATAAATAACTCAAGCCCAAGGTGGTATCTCTGTTACTAATCATGTAGAGATGCAAGCTTCTTATTGGGTTGTGTGCCATTGAGGTGCATTTGTACCGAGAGAGACTACCTCTCTAATACAGCCTTTGCATGCTTATAGGGATACTTTATGCTTGCAAATACCTGTACTGAGCACAATTCTTCCAATATTTAATCATACCCTGCACTTAGACACGCTATAAAACTATTCCAGCATGAATGCTAGCAGATGCATTTCCTTGTACTAAGAACCCATTTACAGTCACCGTATTGTGAGACGCAGCAGTGAAAAGGCAAGAACGAGTGTCGTTATCACCAACGAGGTGTTTCCTTGCTCTGTTTCTTTGTTTAAAGAAAATTACTTGCCGGGAATTTGATATCAAAGTTATACACAATGTCAAAGAACTTAATTTCTGTCAAGGTTTGGTAACTTTACACATATTTTTGTGAACGTTATAGATGCATTCTTATACTGGATCAACTTTTTATTTTAGAATTAATGTCTGTGTAATGGGAAATAAATAGAACATAAATCCTTCTCATAAACTCGATCTATCTTCGTTGAAACAAGGTTTTTATATATGTTTTTTAGCAAAAAAAAGCAATCTGTGATAATTATACCTAACCGTCAGCCAAGAGGGTAGTTTAGACGTTGGGTTGTTGAGCTTCTAAAGATGAGATATCAATGTTGGAGAAGAAGTCTAGGAAGAACGATAACATTTCTTGCCTTTAGATTACACAAGGGATGTGCCATACAAATCAATCACTGCTGTTCCTTCTCAAGCCCAGCAACAGCCGACAGCAAAATAATATCTTCATTGCAATACACTTCCAAAGCACAAGTCACAATATGATTACATTTTCCCTCAGTCTACAGTACATATCATGAACATTACCGACACCATCTCTGTAAGAGAAGCCAAGTTCTCTCTAGAAATAATCATCATAAACTTTGTATTGAAGAGCTTTCATAGAACAACAGCAGACTAGTACTGGGTGCTTGTGATACATAATCACCTTCTATAAGGACTGGCACAAAACAGAATTCCCACACTTCCTGCTTTGGAAAACCTTCATCTTCTGCAGCCAAAATTAATGTTTGTAGCGGTAGTGGTTGTGGTACCACGATACTTTAGTGTGCAGTTGCATATTTAGATGAATTAGAACAGTATTCTATGGTCTTAGCTGTAGTGATGAGTAGGGATGGGCGAAATGTTTTGCCAGGCATCGATTCGTGGCGAATTTCCACATTTCGCCATCGGATTGTTTCACGAAATGGATGGAAAAATTTGCCACATGTCCAAAAATTGTCGCCGGCATCTAAAAAGAATAGTCGCAGGCATCAAAAGAATAGCCGCGCAACGAAATAATAGCCACGGGCGACTAAATAATAGCCACAGATGACGAAATAATATCCGCGCGACAAAATAATAGCCGCGGGCGACAAAATGATAGCTGCACGACAAAATAATAGCCACGGGTGACAAAAGAATAGTTGCGGGCGACAAATTTTTTTGCCGCACAACATTTCCGCCGGTTCGCGAATTTATCGCCGTTTTGCGGATCCTTTGAAAGATTTGCAAATTTTCCGGCGAAGCAAAACAGATTGCGGTTGCGTCAAAATAGGCATGGAATGTCAAATTAGGCGCAGGCTACAAAAAAAAAGATGTGGGCGACAAAAATGTTGTGCCATTTTGGGAATTTTCCTGTTTTGCAAATTTTTCGGTGAAGCGATACGGGACAGATTCGTTCATCACTAATGTTGCGAAATTTTGTTGCCCGTTGCATGAAACAATCCGCCAATGGTGAAAGCGGAAATTCACTGCAAATCCATGCCTGGTGAATTATTTTTCCCATCACTAATCCCAGGAAATCCACCTCAAAAATTTCAGGAGGTTTGTTATGTATTGTGTTCTTTTTGTGGTACCTTGCTTTAGCTTGTGTTGGCCCAGACTCAGAAGGGCTGTAGTTTTATTGCTAACAAAAATCTAATGACTTTGGGTTAATTACTCCATTTCCCTGCACTCGATGCAGCAAAACTATTGTTAGCTCTATGGGACAGAGGTTAATTGCACCTGAATAACTGAATATTTAACAATTGATATTAAAACATTTTGATCTATATCTTTTTTTTTTATTATCTTTTTATAGGCAGAGCAAGACAACGGCCATCCCCTGCCAGCCTTTGCAAACCTTCATATAGACATTTTGGATGAGAATAATCAGGCCCCGTATTTTACTTTTGTTACATATCAAGGCTACATATTGGAGTCTTCACCAGTTGGAACAACCATCTCAGACAGCCAAAATTTAACTGCTCCATTAAAATTTGTAGCTCTTGATAATGATATTGAAGAGGTAAGCTTTGTCATTTCTTTTTCCTTTATTTAATCCACACCTCATCTGTCTTTTCACCCTTCCTTTCCCACCTTTTATAATGTACCATCTTGTACAATTCAGCATCTTGATACCAACTAAGATATAATTACCCCTTATTGGGGGCAGAACAGCCCTATTGGGTTTATTTAATGGTTAAATGATTCCCTTTTCTCTATAATAATAAAACAGTACCTGTACTTGATCCCAACTAAGATATAATTACCCCTTATTGGGGGCAGAACAGCCCTATTGGGTTTATTTAATGGTTAAATGATTCCCTTTTCTCTATAATAATAAACCAGTACCTGTACTTGATCCCAACTAAGATATAATTACCCCTTATTGGGGGCAGAACAGCCCTATTGGGTTTATTTCATGGTTAAATGATTCCCTTTTCTCTGTAATAATAAAACAGTACCTGTACTTGATCCCAACTAAGATATAATTACCCCTTATTGGGGCAGAACAGCCCTATTGGGTTTATTTAATGGTTAAATGATTCCCTTTTCTCTGTAATAATAAAACAGTACCTGTACTTGATCCCAACTAAGATATAATTACCCCTTATTGGGGCAGAACAGCCCTATTGGGTTTATTTAATGGTTAAATAATTCACTTTTCTCTATAATAATAAAACAGTACCTGTACTTGATCCCAACTAAGATATAATTACCCCTTATTGGGGGCAGAACAGCCCTATTGGGTTTATTTAATGGTTAAATGATTCCCTTTTCTCTATAATAATAAAACAGTACCTGTACTTGATCCCAACTAAGATATAATTACCCCTTATTGGGGGCAGAACAGCCCTATTGGGTTTATTTAATGGTTAAATGATTCCCTTTTCTCTGTAATAATAAAACAGTACCTGTACTTGATCCCAACTAAGATATAATTACCCCTTATTGGGGGCAGAACAGCCCTATTGGGTTTATTTAATGGTTAAATGATTCCCTTTTCTCTGTAATAATAAAACAGTACCTGTACTTGATCCCAACTAAGATATAATTACCCCTTATTGGGGGCAGAACAGCCCTATTGGGTTTATTTCATGGTTAAATTATTCCCTTTTCTCTGTAATAATAAAACAGTACCTGTACTTGATCCCAACTAGTATATCTTGTACAATTCAGCACCTGATTCTTCTGCTAATTAAGCAGCTGATTCACAAGGCAACTTTAGTGGGTGTTTTCCCACCAGTGATTTACATTATTGCCAATGGGAAAGCATTCTGGGGAGATCTGTCGTCCACGGTAGAGAAGGTTTATCATTGATGACTAATCTCCCCATGTGCCATCACCCTTATAAAGGGCAAGGTAAACATACTGTATACAGGACAAATGGTCTGTATAAACAAGCTCTATAAATAATACCTAATCGAAGGAAGGTGTAAAATACAGACTATATGCACCAACATTTGCCCCGTTCTTTTGATTCATGAATGATCACAAGGAAGAAGCATGGCCCTTCTGTTGCCCCTCAGGCAGTGTAATTGGTTGTTTTCTTTTCAGGAAGATCAAAAAATTGTATTTATTGGATGGCAGCCACAATTTTGGAGTGGCAAGGTTCATTGTAAACAAAAAAGCCCGACTCATTGTGCCGGACTTTGCACTTTGTACCTTGCAACCCTGTTGTGGAGGAGCCATTGGTTTGTCAAAAATGCGATTTTTTTTTAATGTAGCATTATTTATTTATACTATTTATTGAGTATACACATTGTCTAGGTTTTTAAAATGAATCCTAGTGGCATACCCTATCCATTAAACCCCTCACTGAATGCTCTCCTGTGTACATATGTACACATAGGAAATCCATCATCTCCTACTATAGTGGTTGTCAATAAATGGCATTACCAATAATAGTATTTACATTCTATCTTGACACACTAATTCTCAAAATCTTCTTGCAGCAATACATTAACTTAACTCTCCTGTTAATATTTCTGTGTATTTTACACCTTTATCAGGATAAAAAAATAAATATCACTACCCAGCAACCCTATGTACCCACAAAACTACACCCACTATTGCATCACTAGGAACAAAACCAAACACCCAGGGAAGCTGAGATGGTACAGGGGCCCCTAGTAACCAATCATTCATTTTCTTTTATTATTATAAATGCTGTAAACCATTTATTGCCAATTGGTTGGTATGGGTTACTGCACTAGGGCAAATTTACCTTTTTCTTTTCAAATTGAAACAAAAAAAAAATTAAAGAGACAATAAACAAGCAACAATAAATGATTATAAATACACAGGACATGGATAAACAGTACTTTTGAGGGTGCTCACCATGCCAAAATTCACTCACTTTCTGTGAGTCTGACTGAAAAACCCCGGTAGGCCCCGGCTCTAGTGGCGCTCCCCCTGCCCGACCGCTCCTCCCCTGATGCGTTAAATTTACGCGCTCGGGGGAGGTCTTTGGGTGGGGGACCCTGCAAGGGGGCTTAGGGGGGCCCCTGCAGGGGAGGTTTAGGGGACACCTGCAGGGCTCCTGGGGCGGGAGCCCCGGTGGGCCCTTCACCCCCCTGTCCGACCCTGAGCGTATTTATCCGTGGGTTAAAGTTAGAAAGAGTTCACCATTTTGTAAATATGCTTCTAAAAATCCCATAGGAATAAACAGAAAGTGGGTGAATTTTTTATAGACCCCCAAAGTTCTTACCATTTCCCACTTTCAGGGTGTATAAATCGAGAGCCCCAGCAATTCATTTCCTTTGCATCAAAATGCAATAGTGTCTGGGGTTCCGAAAAGTAAAACATTAGCCTAAACATATTCAGGCACCAAACGGTTAAATATATTTGATTCTGAAGATGGACAGAGGTTTTGCAAAGTCCCACTTATCATTATTATGAGCTGTTTCAGTGGCATCAATTTCATTAACCTGTATTAATACAGCGAGTGCTGAGCAAACAGTCTCAGACTGAAGGTGAAGAAACTCCGGCTTCAATTTGATTCTTTTCAAAATGAATTTTTAAATATATAGATTTAGTCCTATTTTAGCGCATAGATTGTTTTCATAATTGTAGTATTAGAATATTTTTTTATTATGTATTCAAATGCTCCTCTGGTGTCGATGATTATGTCATTATGGGGTAGTATTAAGTTCTATAATTCTATTAAGTGACCCGTTTTTGAAACATTAATGTATTAGATGTTAATATATTTATGATATGATATTTATAATTAGTTTATATAAAAAAAAAATTCTAATAAAATGCCTTTAAAGAGAAGGAAAGGTACAAATTAAGTAAGCTTTATCAGAAAGGTCTATGGAAATACAGCCATAAGCACTCACAGAAACGCTGCACTGAGTCCTCTATCAAAAGAAACAGATACCGCAGGTATCAGGGCCGGCCCGATACCCATGTCACTTGTAGGCTAACCCGCGGGTTGGGTGGGACCTCGGCACATTACCTGCGGGTTGTGGGCAGGTTTGGGGGGAGCTCCTTACACTGCCGGCTTCCTGTTCCGGCTTCTCTATTTATAGGTGTGGAAACAGATACCGCGGGTATCAGGGCTGGCCCGATACCCATGGGACCCGTAGGGTAACCCGCGGGTTGGGTGGGACCTCGGCACATTACCTGCGGGTTGTGGGCAGATTCGGGGTGAGCTCCTTACACTGCCAGCTTCCTGTTCCGGCTTCTCTTCTTATAGGTGCACACCCGGAAGCCCCTCCCTTTTTGTGATGTCACTGCAAGGCGGGTCGAACTTGGGTTCTATACATAGAGGGAGGGCGCCGAGTCAGATTGGGACAGGGCGGGTTAGGGTTGGGTGTGGGTCAAGGAAATCTCAACCCGCACATCACAAGTCCCCATGTTTTATCTAATACTCACTGAGCCAATGAACATGAAGGACGGTGCGTGCCTTTTGGGCAACTTTCTTGTAATGAATCTTTCCCATGTGAACTAAAAGTTAAAAACAAGCAAGATGTTAGCCATTATGCTTATTTTGATATGCTTTCAAGTCACATTGTGTTATTTTTGTTGCATTTCTTTTGTATTATTTTCTTTTATTTGCCTTTTTCCTTCTTTTTATTATCATAATGCTTTTTTTTTTTTGCTCTTAGATAATGCCAGGCGCAATTCCCGTATGTATAAAGTGTGAAGCTTGGTTTAAGTGATCTATAAGAATGCACGGTGTGCAGGGTTTTTATTTTTGCTCTTGCATGTGTGTGTCTATCTGAGCAAAAGGACTACATTTGGCCGTTAATTGCATCATGCAACAAATCGTTCTTGAAAATCTTTGTGGATAAGCTGAATTGTGTGTGCAGTTTTGATCTCATATTGCAAGCATAATATATTAACCATATGTATCATTATTAGTATTAGAAATAAGCATTCAGAAGAAGAGGAATTTAAGAACAATTTGTTCATCTGATCTACTGAGGAAGGTGTTGCCTTCTAACATCTCCAGTCTGCAGCTCAGATCAGTTTTTTTAGATTAGTCGTGGCAGTTATGGCTCCAGTGAGAATTAACAAGAGGGGCACATGATTACACAGGGTCTGAAACTCCCCCATCCAACCCCTTGGTTAAATTAAGCAATAGAAAGAATGGAATGTACTGCACAAAAACTGGGGGAGTCATCATTTTTCATTAAAGAAGACATAATGGATACATGGGAAAAACCCTAATTCTGTAGGCAATTATGAATTATATATGGGGCTGATTTCACTTTGTGCTAAACATTAATCCAATCTGTAAAAATGGCCCCTTTATTGGAGCTCCCTATAGATCCTATCAGTTCTCCGTCTGTTTTTGAAATGAAGGGTGGGCGTGTCCTAACGGTCCCAGCCAGAAGCACAGTAGGAGGGGGAGAGCCAATCACAGCCTTACATTCACACAAGCAAAGACAGGCTTCAATTCCCTATCAGGCTAGTCTAGCTGCTGATTGGTTCCTATCCTACAGAACAGTGTACTGAGTGCCACCGGCCCCCCTGCACACCCAGAGAATTCAGCCAACAGGAAGTGGAACAGATGGGTGGGACTAGTGGGAGTATAATTCACTGGTACATTCATAATTTTTATAGGATATGTCTCTTTTATCTATTAAGTTATGTCATTGAGCTTACAGATACCTGTTGGTCGGCATACTCATCCACTTCTCTGAGCATTCTGTTAGTGTGTACAGAGAAGACCCATTTCCCACTTGTAACTTTGCAGTGGGTAGGCTTATTAATGGCATACGTATATGCCATAGGGCTTTGCATTTGTCAAGACAGTGTGTGAAAAAAAAAAGCAATTCACCAAAATCTGCTGCGAGGTGCAGGACCCAGTCAGACCCCAGGCAGAAGGCATACACTTTTGCACCCCTCTCTTGCTCTTGCACTTTTTGCCTGTAGGCATCATAAATGAAGACTGCTGGGCCCATATACCAAACCTCTGGTGCAAGTGCTAAAGAACTAAGGGGGCAAATAATCGCTCATTTTCAACTAGATAGGTCCTCTGCGCCCAGCCTTCCAGACCTCATGCATTAAACCCCCAGCAAAAGAGCCGCACTCTCAGCCAATGTCCAATCAAAAAATATATATAGGGGGGAGCACAAGACAAAATGGCAAAATTTCTGCAAAAAAAGTGCTTTTATTTTTATGCCACACTCTTTCGGGTCCCTTCCTTTGGTAGCCAATCAATTCAAAGCATACTTAACTCTTTAGTATCCTTCGTGTGCAATATAATAAGCTTTTAGACACAAATCACAGCGCTATTAACACATTAATGTCCACGGTGTACAACCTTAATAACCCTTATACAGTGTTCATCAAACGCATCAATATTAGTGATGAGCGAATCTGTTCCGTTTCGCTTCGCCGAAAAATTTGAGAATCTTTGAAAAGATCCGCTAAATGGCGAAAAATTTGCGAAACGGCGAAAATTTTGTGCGGCAAAAAAAATTGTCGTCCGCGACTATTCTTTTGTCGCGTGGCTATTATTTTGTCGCCCGCGGCTATTATTTTGTTGCACGGATATTATTTTGTTGCCCACGGCTATTGTTTTGTCGCCCGTGGCTATTATTTTGTCACCCGCGGCTATTGTTTTGTCGCCCGCGGCTATTCTTTTGTCGCGCGGCTATTATTTTGTCGCCCGCGGCTATTCTTTTGTCGCCCGCGGCTATTCTTTTGTCGCGCGGCTATTATTTTGTCGCCCGCGGCTATTATTTCGTTGCATGGCTATTCTTTTGACGCCCGCGACAATTTTTGGAAGTGCGGCGAACTTTTCCGCTGCAAATTTTTTCATCCGAATCCATGCCTGCCGAAACATTTCGCCCATCACTAATCAATATACATCCAGAGTCCATAATTAGTGCTCATTTTCAACAGCAGGGGATTTGAATGCAGCCTACAACTGGTGCCGAATCCTTTGCCACATAATGTTCCTACTGGAGCTCCATAGTTTCTGCTTCTGAATGATTTACAGGTTAAAGGGAGGATGGAGGATGCCTAAGTGCCTCCCTTAGCACAACCTTTATGGATACAGTGCAACAGAGTGCAGGTAGCACTGTATTCACTAATGAGGAGCAGGTTGTTGTGCTCCATCCTGAAGCCCCAATGAGCTAAACCTCTGGGAGCTTGGCATAGGGCAGGGTGCATTATGTACACCCTGCCCCATGTATAAACAATGTGTAGTCCATAAAGTTTATTGAAAAGCGTGGGAAAAAAGTGAAGGAACATTATAACTTATTTCGTGTCTGGGCAATGGGGAATTTCGATTTTTAAACAATGGCCCCCTACACATCTTGAAGCACTCCTAAAATAGAATATATGTTCCCATTTAACAATGTCAAATGCTGTCATTTTTTTATTGTACTTTGGACGAACATCAGTTAATTGATCGTTTTTTCCCACAATGGCGAGTACTCGGCTATTGGAAGGCTGTCAAATGTAGCAAAAGCTTGGCATTTCTGAAATGAACTCATTAAAATGAATTGAAGTTGTCGGCACAGTGCCAAGTGGTAAATAGAATAATTACTGGCAATAAAACATATTTACTAGATCACTGCTGTACTTAAATAGAACGATTTGATTAAAAGAAATAAATAAAAGAAGCAAAATCCTGCTGTAAACAAATGCACACAAATGGCAAATATAAAGTCGGTTATTTAGATGGATTTGCTTATATGAGAGAGAGTAGAACGATTTAGGGTTCTGTATAACGTGGGCAATTATGAATTTTGATAAATATGTCTGAGTAACTTTCCCATATACATTTGTTATACATTAATATCTGTCCCTTTCCATTCTCTGCCCCGGTGCTTCTAACTTTTCCAGCAATGTAGCAGAAGCCAGACCGACCTATACAGAAGCACGCTAGGCTGACTTCTGCTACATTCTGCCAGTTGCCAAGTCCATTTTGATATTACAAGACCCACAATATCCAGTATATAAGAATTTTTATGTGTATTTGTGTAACTAATTTGGTTGCCTCCCCTTGCCATTTTGACAAGGGCAGGATGCAAACTGCATAAAATGGACACAAGCCACCATGTTTTTTTTGCACGCTTGAACCATGCCCTGTACTTTGCTGAATAACTGAAGGTCTTTGGCCTCCATTTTTGACCTTTGACTGCTCCATGAATACAGTGCTGCCTGTGTTTATTGAGTGGTGGGAAGGGTAAGAAATATAGGCCTTTTTTCTCCTCCTACTAGTGATGAGCGAAATTTTTCGCCAGCCATTGATTAGCACCGAATCTCTGTATTTCACCATTGGCAGGTTTTTTTTGAGAAATGAGCGCAAAAATTCGGTGTGCAATAGTGATGAGCTAATCTGTCCCGTTTCGCTTCGCCAATAAATTCACAAATCTTTCAAAAGATTTGCGAAACGGCGGAAATGTTGCCACTATTCTTTTGCCACCTGCAACTATTCTTGCAACAATTTTTGGCCGCACGACTATTCTTTTGAAGCCCGCGACTATTCTTGCGACAATTTTTTGGATGCGCAGCGAATTTTTCCGCGAATCCATGCCTGGCGAAACATTTTGCCCATCACTAGCGTGCAGCAAAAAAGTTTTCCTCATTAAGAAAAATGACGCACGTAAAAAAAAATAACGCTTGTCAAAAACAATTGGTGTGCGTGTCTTTTTTTTTACACAACCAACAATGTTTTTTGCCGCGTGTCATTTTAGCATTTCTCTCATTTTTTAAAAGCTTCGCAAATTTTTAGTTGAAACGAAACAGATTCGCTCATCACTACCCCCTACTAGGGATGCACCAAACCCAATTTTTAGGGTTCGGCTGAACCCCCCGAATCCATCCCAAGGGATTCAGCCAAATACCGAACCGAATCCAAAGGAGTAAATGTCGCAGTGCGCCGAAAAATATTTCACTTCCATGTTTACATGGACATTTAACCCTTCCAAATCCAAATCCTGGATTGGGTGCATCCCTAGTAAGTACAGGGCTACATAGCTCCCCCAGGTTTATATTCCAGAGAGAGGTGTAGGGTACAGATATGCCCTGGCCACAAGGACTTTAGGAAGGAGGTGCAATTTTGCACCTAAACCAGGATCATAACCTAATGAACCCTCCATTGTATTAATCCATTCTATTAATTTAAAGTAACAAACTAAAATGATTAAGCAGATGAAACTTTGTGGACCGTTTATACACAATATCAGGACCCCTTTCTTAATTGTGTTTGAACAATGCAGAGACAGAAATGGAGCTCAATAGGTTATTGCACCAGTAGTAGGTGCTCATCATTAGCTTATAAGCAGCCCTGTGCAGCCCAAAATTCACTTGGTAGACTATGTAGGTTTATTATTAGTACAAAGAGACAATATCTCAGTTATAGGTTTGGCTTTAATCCATTTAAACTTAGATAAGGGGAGTTATAGCTTGGATACGACCCGTCGGGTCAGCAATGAGCAATGGCGCAGTGTAATCATTATGCTGCAGGAGTATCAGTATATGTTTTTATACAGCCGGAAATACTAATACTGGTACAGTTTTATAGCTTATTATGAAATGTTTCATCTCATAAGCTTCAAATTTAATACTCAATATCAAGGCTTATGTAAGCGTATGGCAATTAGCTGCATGAAACATTGGTATATATTAATAAAACCACCGCCCAGTAGGAGCCATTTCTTCTATGGCGCTGCTAACGACGTAAGTAATTAAAGTCTATTATTTTGCCTATTGAATCTTAAGCTTTGGAGGACATTTATTTTTTATACGTTTTTTTTAAAGGTAGAAATAATATTAATTTTGTAGTACAGGTATCGGACCCCTTATCCGGAAACCCATTATCCACAAAGCTCCGAATTACCGAATGCCCGTCTCCCATAGACTCCATTTTAATCAAATAATTCAGAATTTTAAAACTGATTTCCTTTTTCTATGTAGAAATAAAACAGAACCTTGTAATTGATTCCAACTAAGATATAATTATAATTGTACTTGATCCCAACTAAGATATAATTACCCCTTATTGGGGGCAGAACAGCCCTATTGGGTTTATTTCATGGTTAAATGATTCCCTTTTCTCTGTAATAATAAAATAGTACCTGTACTTGATCCCAACTAACATATAATTACCCCTTATTGGGGCAGAACAGCCCTATTGGGTTTATTTAATGGTTAAATGATTCCCTTTTCTCTGTAATAATAAAACAGTACCTGTACTTGATCCCAACTAAGATATAATTACCCCTTATTGGGGGCAGAACAGCCCTATTGGGTTTATTTCATGGTTAAATGATTCCCTTTTCTCTGTAATAATAAAACAGTACCTGTACTTGATCCCAACTAAGATATAATTACCCCTTATTGGGGCAGAACAGCCCTATTGGGTTTATTTAATGGTTAAATGATTCCCTTTTCTCTGTAATAATAAAACAGTACATGTACTTGATCCCAACTAAGATATAATTACCCCTTATTGGGGGCAGAACAGCCCTATTGGGTTTATTTCATGGTTAAATGATTCCCTTTTCTCTGTAATAATAAAACAGTACCTGTACTTGATCCCAACTAAGATATAATTAATCCTTATTGGAAGCAAAACAATCCTATTGGGTTTAATTAATGTTTTATTGATATTTTAGTAAACTTAAGGTATGGAGATCCAAATTACGGAAAGACCCCTTATCCGGAATACCCTTGGTCCCGAGCATTCTGGATAATGGGTCCTATACCTGTAGTATTATCCTTACTGTGTACAAACTGTTAGGACTGTACTTTAGGAAACTTTCCAAAGCAAACTTTGTGAACTTGATTCATCAGGAGAAAAGAAAAAATCAAGCTGGACATTTCTAGACTTCTGTAAAGGCAGCCATACATATGGGGACCCTCTGGGCTATCTGACCAATTGGCACGTAGGCCGAATGGATGGACGGATAGCACATAAGGGACCATACAAACTATAGATGCCTTTATATAGACCAATTTTTGAGACCCACACCTGACCAACAGCCCACAACCTGCAACCCAGTCACTTTGACCGACTACCCGACCCACAACTGCCTTATCCACAACCCGATCCGTGACCTGCTGACCACCATTAAACAGGAAGTGCTGTTGCTGCAAACCAGAAGTGACATCATCAGAATAAAGTGTAACAAATTGTAAAATATAGACAATATAGGTAATATAATATAAGAAATATGGATAAGAACCATGAGCTACAGACCCACATCTGAAATCCTACCTGCAACCCACAGGGTACCTGCTTTTCTTAGGAAAAAAGCAGTATGTCAAAAAGTCAGAAGGAGCAGCTTGTAGTAGTTAAAAAAAAAGTTTACAATTTATTTAATCCATACATAAAACAAAAAATGAGAAGCCTTACGCGTTTCGTACCTTAGGGGTACTTAATCATAGGCTACATTACACTCTCAAGACATACAACATTTAAAGTCAAGGTGGCCAATAGGAAGGCTCCAAGATTGGCCAATCACGATACACATCTCATTAACTTAAATGGTCACTTGTGAAAAAAGTCAAAGGGATTATGTAGGATTACAAGTATATCTCTTATGTGGAAAATAAAAAAAAATGAAAATGATATCCACCATTAGGCATAATGGTTAGAAGACTTTAAACTGATACAGAAATGTATTTTAAACATAACAGGTTACATCATATTCATAGTTAAGACCGTCTGGCTGTCTTTTTTGTAAATAAAGGATCCATCTAGTCTCTTTTTTAATTAGGGCATGGGTAATGTCACCTCAACAAAAATTTGTGGAAAAATTTTTGTGGAGGTGACATTTATATTTGCAAGTTTGTACTGGCCAAACTTTATAAATGACCCCCACAGTGCCTGATATTTCATTTTTAAAGTACTATGGACACTACCAGGGCCGGAACTAGGGGTAGGCAGAAGAGGCAGCTGCCTAGGGCACAATGATTGGGGGGCGCCAGGCAGCAGCCTCTCCTGCCTACCCCTAGTACAGTTTGCGTCGCGCCGCTTCGTATCGCGCATCGCACACCCCGCCGCGCTCGAACTGCGCATGCGCGTTAAAACACACGGGGGGGGGATTCGATGTAGCGGTGCAGGGGCGAGGTAGCCGACTGGGTTCCCTAGGGTGCCCAGTCGCATTGGCCCGCCTCTGGACACTAATACCTAACATGTGAATAGGGATGTAGCGAACCTCAAAAAAAAAGTTTGCAAACACGTTCGTGAACTTACGCCAAAAAGCGCGAATATTCGCGAAGTTTGCGAACCCCATAGACTTCAATGGGAAGGCGAACTTTAAAACCTAGAAAAGCCATTTCTGCCCAGAAAACTGATTTTAAAGTTGTTTAAAGGGTGCCACGACCTGGACAGTGGCATGCAGGAGGGGGATCACCATGGAAACGGGATTTGCTTACACCAGTACTAGGCTGAAAAACACCATGGGGCTGATTTACTCAGACACGATTTCGAATCCGAATTGGAAAAATTCCGATTGGAAACAAACATTTTGCGACTTTTTCGGTAAGTTTGCGATTTTTTCGTATTTTTTGCGATTTTTTTCGGCGTCTTTACGATTTTTGCGAAAAAACGCGAGTTTTTCGTAGCCATTCCGAAAGTTGCGCAAAGTTGCGATTTTTTCGTAGCGTTTACACTTGCGCGCAAAGTCGCGCCTTTTTCGTAGCGTTAAAACTTAAAAGGTGCGACGTTTTGCCCAAGTTTTAACGCTACGAAAAAATCGCGACTTTGCGCAACTTTCGTAATGGCTACGAAAAACTTGCGTTTTTTCGCAAAAAGACGCCGGAAAAAATCGCCAAATTACCGATCATTACGAAAAAAACGCAATCGGACGCATTCGGCCCGTTCGTGGGTTAGTAAATGTGCCCCCATGTGTGGCTTGTGCAGCGTTTTTAGGCCGAGAAAAAACACAGAGAAAAAACGCAGCGGAAAAAAAAACGCGGCGAACCCAAATTGCGAACATACGCGAAAAGTTCGCGAACTTCCGAACTTGTCAACACCCGATGTTCGCGCGAATTAGTTCGCCGGCGAACGGTTCGCTACATCTCTACATGTGAATAAATTCATTTACTGAAGCCTGAATTTCACTTGTTCTGTTCTAGTGTGTTTGTACCACATTAATCGTAATTACGTGTGATTCATTTCTGTGTGATATTTGCTTTACGTTTTATAGAACTAGAAAATTAAAAAAAAACAAAACACATTTTAGGAGATCAATAGTCTTATATTAAAAAAATGATCTACAAATTTAGCACAATGCAGCATTAAATGAGTAAAATGGTTGTAAGGTAATGTGTATTGTGTCTTTTCTTTTTACAGACAAAAGATCCCCAGCTGTATCTCTACTTAAATGCATTTAGTACAGTTTTTTCCGTGACGCCGACTGGAATAACCCGTTACCTTACGTTGCTTCAACCTGTTGACAGGGAGACCCAGCAAATCTATCAATTCTCGGTGAGCAATTTCACATCTTTCGCCTTTCTTTCTTCCAATGTTATCGTGAATCCGTGTGCTTGTTAGGGACCATGGGGTGAGTATTCCGTGCCCCTTTTGTTACACAACAGAAGGGCCGTATTCTCTAAGGAGACCCTTTCTTCACTACTTATGTGTCAACAACGAATGATTAAGATAGGGAAACCATTTGCTCAAAGAATTCCAGATCTTCTATATAAATTGCCCTATTTGTACAAATGCCAATGGTGTTAAGTCATATACAAGTGTCCCTAAGTGGCTCTCATCCATGAACAATTTACTAAACTCATTACTTGTTTATCTTTTTAATTAGTGATGAGAGGTTTTTTTTCGGCAGACATGGAATTGCAGCAAATATCTACATTTCAGCACTGGCAAATTGTTTTGAAAAAGTTCAGCGAAAATTTGCCATGGAAAAACTTGCCGCGTGTCAAAATGGGTGTGGTCACGTCAAATTGGGTGTGACCACGTCACGGGCAACAAAAAAAAGATGCTGGTGACAAAAAAAGTTGGGCGACACATGAGTTTCATGGATTTTTCCCCGTTTTGCGAATTTTTGTGTGCAAATTTTTCGGGGAAATGAAATGGGACAGATTCGCCTATCACTATTTTAAATACAGGTATGGGACCCCTTATCCGGAAACCCGTTATCCAGAAAGCTCCGAATTACGGAAAGCCCGTCTCCCATAGACTCCATTATAATCAAATAATTCAGAATTGTAAAACTGATTTCCTTTTTCTATGTAGAAATAAAACGGTACCTTGGAATTGATCCCAACTAAGATATAATTACCCCTTATTGGGGGCAGAACAGCCCTATTGGGTTTATTTCATGGGTAAATGATTCCCTTTTCTCTGTAATAATAAAACAGTACCTGTACTTGATCCCAACTAAGATATAATTACCTCTTATTGGGGGCAGAACAGCCCTATTGGGTTTATTTCATGGGTAAATGATTTTCTTTTCTCTGTAATAATAAAACAGTACCTGTACTTGATCCCAACTAAGATATAATTACCCCTTATTGGGGCAGAACAGCCCTATTGGGTTTATTTAATGGTTAAATGATTCCCTTTTCTCTGTAATAATAAAACAGTACCTGTACTTGATTCCAACTAAGATATAATTACCCCTTATTGGGGGCAGAACAGCCCTATTGGGTTTATTTAATGGTTAAATGATTCCTATTTCTCTGTAATAATAAAACAGTACCTGTACTTGATCCCAACTAAGATATAAATAATCCTTATTGGGGGCAGAACAGCCCTATTGGGTTTAATTAATGTTTTATTGATTTTTTTAGTAGACTTAAGGTGTTGAGATCCAAATTATGGAAAGACCCCTTATCCGGAATACCCTTGGTCCCGAGCATTCTGGATAATGGGTCCTATACCTGTACATTAAAAACATTATTATGTAATGATATTGTTAGGACAATGTGTTCCAAAATTTAAGGGGTTGTACACCTTTAAATTACCTTTAATATGACACAGACAATGATATTCTGAGACAATTTGCAGTTGTTTTCATGTTTTATGTTTTGAGTTATTTAGCTTCTTGTTAAGCAGCTCTACAGTATGAAATTTCAGCTACTATCTGGTTGCTGGGGTCTTGTTTACCTTAGCAACCAGCCAGTGGTTTGAGTGTGTGAATGGAATACAATAGGAGAGGGACTGAATAGAAAGAGAAGGTATAAAACATAACAATAATAATAAAATTGTAAGCTCACAATGCAATATTTTTTTAGCTAAGGGGGTCAGTGACCCCCATTTGAAACTGGAAAGAAGAAGGCAAATGATTTAAAAAACTATAAAAATAAATAAATAAATAAATAATGAAGACCAATTGCAAAACTGCTAGGAATATATTTTATAACATATAAAGTGAAGCATCCCTTCACAAATATAATAGTTCCTTCTAGGGATGCACTGAATCCACTTTCTTGGATTTGGCTGAGCCCCAAACTCTTCGTAAAGGATTTGGCCGTATACCGAACCAAATCCGAAGCCTAATTAGCACATGAAAATTAGGTTTCGAAGGGTAAAATCTCGCCGTGTGTGGCAAAAAAGTCACGTGATTGTTAGAATTCGGATTTGGTTCGGCCAGGACTGTGGATTTTGCCGAATCCTGACGAAAATGGAAGAATTTTGGACGGATTTTGCCCGAATCCCAAACCGAATCCTACCAAAAAAGTTACCTGGTTTTGGAGTTTTTTTACTGGAATGTATTTTGACATGGAAATACTTTCATTTGCAGTTAGGATGTTATTATGTGGCCTACAAAAAAGAACTAGATGAAGTTTTATCAGTAGGAAAGTGTTAGAAAATGCGATGGCAACACAATTTCATCATTCATAGAACAAATCTGCAATGGGAGACAGGTTTATCGGCAGGGAAGGTTAATAGGAATGGAATAGTAGAGAATGATGAGAAAGGATCATTCTGAGGAAAGTATTTAGGACTGATGGATTGAGAGTAGTTGCACCCTGCGGCTAATGCTAGGAAGTTCACTTATATTTCTTGTCAGTCTCAAAAGCACAGTTATCTAGGTGTTTGTTTTTTGGGGGGTTTTGGCTTTGTTAGTTTGGTGTTTATACATAATTAGTGATTAGTGATAAGCGAATCTGTCCCGTTTCACCATAAAATTCACGAAATGACAAGAAAATTTGCGAAACGCTAGAAAATCAGCGACACACATTTGTTGCGCTTTTTTGTCACCCGCATCTTTATTTGTTACCCGTGTCTTTTTTTGGCGCGACTGCACCCAATTCGACATGACCGCACTGTTTTTTGACGTTTTTTTTCGCCAATTGTGTGCAGCCTTCAGCCTTCAGACATCAGATGTTACGAGTAGTGATGGTGGAAATATTCAGCAGGCATGGATTAGCAGCGAATTTCAAACAAATTGTTGTGTCAACTGCAATTTTTTTCGCCCGTTTCATGAAAAAATCCGCCTATTGCGAAACTCAGAAATTCGCTGCTAATCCATGCCTGCTGAATTATTTCGTCCATCACTACTCGTAACATCTGATAGCCGCTGACGGCTGCACACAATTGGTGAGGGGCTGTCCTTCCTAGACGTGGCTTTCCTCAGTAAAGGTGGCCATACACGCTGAGATCCGCTCACTTGGTGAGGTCGCCAAGTGAGCAGATCTTCCCCCCTTCACCTACGGGTGGGGGATATCGGCCTAATTCAGGCTAATTCAATCATTTGGCCCTGGGGCCAAAAGATCAATTTATAACGACAGGCATAGGTGCAGTCAGTTCGGGGACCACATCAACAAGCCGATGCGGTCCCCAATCCGACTAAATTTTTGAACCTGGCCGGTTGATATCTGACCGATTTCAGGTTAGATATTAGTTGGGTAGGCCCGTCGTTAGTGCCCCTACACGGGCCGAAAAGCTGCCAAGTCGGACTGATATCTGCAGCTAGAATCGGCCCGTGTATGGCCACCTTAACTCATGACTTTAAGCACAAAATCCTACCTTATACTTGCTTCAGACCTTGTAGCATAGAGTAATCAACCAAGCTTTCTTTCCCCTTATGATTTTAACTCTTGCACTCATGTTAGGCTTGGCATCAGTAGCCTGGGCCATTACCATTACACTCAGCCATATATATTTGATTGAAAGCATATATTACGTCGCCTGCTGATGGGAAACTGATTCCACCAAATTCTGATTTCTTCGAGAAATATTAAGCTAGACAGAAAAATCAATCTGAATATTAATAGCCGCATATAAACTGTCGCTCTGCACAGAGAAAGCTTAATTGTCACAGAAGGATGCCTCGGGATAACTCTGTAGGGAAGGAGATTAACAAATGCATGGCCATATCTGAGCTGAAGATAAACCATTACAGAGCAGCGCTGGATATATGTAATCTTACAGTGAGACTACAGTGGAGAGTTTGCCAATTAGCAGAAGGTCTCATGAAAACTAATCAGCGAAGCCTCCTACGAGTAAATGGGAGATTTCTCATGCGGAACACATTGACGGGGACTCTATATGCAGCACAGGCGCCATGTTTGTTATCATGTTTATACAACAGCCAGCTGAATTATATAGTATAGAACATAAACACTGTTGTGCTGAGTCGATAAGGAAATTGACAGGAGAACAATAATGAGCAAATGTAGAAGAACAATTAGAGCAGATGCTTTGAAACATTATATTGTTATTTACACTTTATGGGGCCCATTTACCAAAGTCCGAATTTCGGACATTTAAAAGTACGATTGAAAAAATTCCTGATTTTCTTTCTATGTCCTTCAGTCAATCCTCTTCCACTCTACCGCTCCCACACCACTTTTAGTTTTTATGCTAGAAGCCCCAGTATAGACATTGAGAACTTGAGGGAGAAGCAGACCCCACAAAAAATTGTCCACTGTGAATCATAGTACAGGTATGGGATCCCTTATCCAGAAAGTTCAGAATTATGGAAAGTCCGTCTCCCATAGACTCCATTTTAATCAAATAATTAAGAATTTTAAAACTGATTTGCTTTTTCTCTGTAATAATAAAACAGTACCTGTACTTGATCCCAACTAAGATATAATTACCCCTTATTGGGGGCAGAACAGCCCTATTGGGTTTATTTCATGGTTAAATGATTCCCTTTTCTCTGTAATAATAAAACAGTACCTGTACTTGATCCCAACTAAGATATAATTACCCCTTATTGGGGCAGAACCGCCCTATTGGGTTTATTTAATGGTTAAATGATTCCCTTTTCTCTGTAATAATAAAACAGTACCTGTACTTGATCGCAACTAAGATATAATTACCCCTTATTGAGGGCAGAACAGCCCTATTGGGTTTATTTAATGGTTAAATGATTCCCTTTTCTCTGTAATAATAAAACAGTACCTTGTAATTGATCCCAACTAAGATATAATGACCCCTTATTGGGGCAGAACAGCCCTATTGGGTTTATTTAATGGTTAAATGATTCCCTTTTCTCTGTAATAATAAAACAGTACCTGTACTTGATCCCAACTAAGATATAATTACCCCTTATTGGGGGCAGAACAGCCCTATTGGGTTTATTTAATGGTTAAATGATTCCCTTTCCTCTGTAATAATAAAACAGTACCTGTACTTGATCCCAACTAAGATATAATTACCCCTTATTGGGGGCAAAACAGCCCTATTGGGTTTATTTCATGGTTAAATGATTCCCTTTTCTCTGTAATAATAAAAGTACCTGTACTTGATCCCAACTAAGATATAATTACCCCTTATTGGGGGCAGAACAGCCCTATTGGGTTTATTTCATGGTTAAATGATTCCCTTTTCTCTGTAATAATAAAACAGTACCTGTACTTGATCCCAACTAAGATATAATTACCCCTTATTGGGGCAGAACAGCCCTATTGGGTTTATTTAATGGTTAAATGATTCCCTTTTCTCTGTAATAATAAAACAGTACCTGTACTTCATCCCAACTAAGATATAAATAATCCTTATTGGATGCAAAACAATCCTATTGGGTTTAAGTAATGTTTTATACATTTTTTAGTAGACCTAAGGTATGGAGATCCAAATTACAGA
This sequence comes from Xenopus tropicalis, assembly GCF_000004195.4. Lineage (NCBI taxonomy): Eukaryota > Metazoa > Chordata > Amphibia > Anura > Pipidae > Xenopus > Xenopus tropicalis. Next base: position 14,381,173 of record NC_030683.2, on the reverse strand, counting down.
AAGATACCCTTGGTCCCAAGCATTCTGGATAAGAGGTCCCATACCTGTATAGTAAAAACAGAATGTTGTTGTGGTATTGCTTCTTTTTCCTCTTTAATTGTTGGTTGGCCAGCATCCAGAAGTTTACACAACAGGTAAAAATAATGGGGTGTAATTCAGATACTTTTGACTATAATGTAATTATAAATGAATACTGTATTGTTCTCCTTTTAATCCCCTTCCCAGCATGTCTTTGGCCTTTACTTGTAGAACCTGCAATAAAGTAGAACAAAGGGTTTTTAGCTGTAAAATGTAAATTACATTTCTTGTTTCTTTGGCATGTTCTGATCTGTCTGAAGAACCAAATTAGGTTTCGTGATTTGCACTGATTTTCCCGGGGTTGATTTTCTTACCTTTTAGTCGACACAATCCCTTAATGAGCTTCTTGCATCTCCATGCAGAGTCGGCTCTGAGTATCTGGATACGCCGGGAAACTATGTCAAAACAATTATTCCAATTTATCATAGATATTTCTTTTTTTCCGGATGAATATGTATTCGCTGGTATAGGTTGGTAATGGTAACTGCACGTTTGTTTAATTGTTACTGTGTATAGAGAGGGACCCAGACATTTGTAACTGACATAAGGGGAACAACAGCTCTAACGGTCTCATTAAAAAAGTTTTCTTTATTATTAAAATAAAACTGAATTTAGTGAAATTGGATTAAATTTAGCGTGTGTATTTAATATTGTTATTTTATCATGGCTACTTTGTGATTGTAATGTACATATCTTATATGGTGATGGGCGAAATGTTTTGGCAGACATGGATTCGCGGCGAATTTCCGCGTTTCGCCATTGGCGGATTGTGTCGCGAAACGGATGAAAAAATTTGCCGCGGAAAAATTCGCCGCACGTCCAAAAATTGTCGCACGCGTCGAAATAATAGTTGCAGGCAACAAAATAATAGCCGCGGGCGACAAAATAATAGCTGCGGGCAACAAAATAATAGCTGCGTGACAAAAGAGTAGACGTGGGCGACATTTTTTTTGACGTGTGACATTTTCGCCGTTTCGCAACTTTTCTGCTGTTTCGCAAATCTTTTGAAAGATATGCAAATTTTTCACTGAATCGAAACGGGACAGATTCGCTCATCACTAATGGTAATCTCTATAATTGTGTTTATTTCAGCACTGAACATTTTTTACTAGTAATGAGCGAATCTGACGAAATGGCGAAAATGTCGCACAGCAAAAAAAGCGCCATATATTTGACGCGCGTAACAATTTTTTGTTGTGTGCTGAATTTTTTTTCGCCAGATTTTGTCACCCGTTTCACGAAATAATCCACTAATGGCGAAACGCAGACATTCGCCGTGAACCTGTGTGATAACGATCTTCTTTATCCACAAAAATTTGGGGGATGAAATAATTTAGTTCATTACATTAGGGTCTGTAATAGTGATGAGGAAGATTTTTTGCCAGACATGGATGCCCAGTGAATTTCTGCATTTCACCATTGGCAAATTGTTTTGCAAAACTTCCATGAAAATTTGTTGCACGTAAAAAAAAGTTGCGCATCAAATTGGGTGTGGTTGTGTCAAAAAAGGGCATGGTCATGTAAAAAAAAACTAGTGGGTGGGAATTTTATGGCGAAGCGGGACAGATTCACTTATTAGGGTCTGTTTTTTTGCCAGACATGGATAAATAGTGAATTTCTGCATTTCACCATTGGTGAATTGTTTCTCAAAACTTCCATGAAAATTTGCAGCGGAAAAATTTGTTGCACGTAAAAAAAAGTTGTCTGCGTGTCAAATTGGGTGTGGTCGTGTCAAAAAGGGCGTGGTCACGTAAAAAAAATACTAGCGGGTGGGAATTTTATGGCGAAGCGGGACAGATTCGCTCATCACTAATTAGGGTCTGTTTTTTTGCCAGACATGGATTAATAGTGAATTTCTGCATTTCACCATTGGTGAATTGTCGCGAAAATTTGAAAATTTGTTGTGCATCAAAAAAAAAAAGCTGCGGTCGTGTCAAAATCGACACTGTCATATCAAAATACGTGCGGTCACATCAAAATGGACATGGTCATGTCAAAATGGGTGCACCGCATCAAAAAATGTCGAGCACAACACACGCGTTTCGCAATTTTTTTGCCGTTTCGCTAGATTTGCTCATCTCTAGGATTGTGTTTACTCAAAATGTAATTTTATGATTCAGCAGAATTGTGTCTATCGCTCAAAAATACGATCTTCTACACTGTTGAACTGATTTTGCTGTGCTATTGCCCTGAATGTTTCCCATTAAGGTAAAAAATAGATACAGTTGCATCAAACCCAGTGTCATTCTGTGCTAAATAAGGACTTTGCAAATATATTCTGTAACTGGAACAAAACCAGAGGGGTTTGATTATCCAAAGATGAGCAATAAGCAAATGTCCTGTTCACGTAGGCTCCAAAATATTCATATGTGTCTTTGCTTAATTATCAGAATCCATAATGATGTAAAATATCTATTTATGCTGTGTTAAAAACTGAGGGATGATTAGACTTCTGCTCATAAATTGTAGGCTACCGTGGGTTACCAGAAATAAGTTTCTTGCTACAGGACACATTTCACATTAATATTTCAGTGCTGCTCCTTAGAGAAAATGATTTTCAGTTACACAAGAAACTTCATAAACGCTTCTACTGCTCCATGAACAGGATATTTGTTTGGTACAAGCCAAGGGTCACCCTAGTATCTTGCAGTGTTACAGGGACAGGTTTACTTTATACAAAGTAATCAATTAAAATATACAGTGATTAGTGATGAGTGAATCTGTCCCGTTTCAATTCGCTTCAAAATTTGCAAATCGTTCAAAAAGCCTCAAAGACCTCTTTGAGGGTACACCTCAAAGAGGTCTAGCACTTGTGCAGAAAATGAGCCATCATCAGGTTTCTCAATTGCAGAGTTTATACAGGTATAGGACCCGTTATCCAGAATGCACGGGACCAAGGGTATTCTGGATAAGGGGGCTTTCCATAAAGTCTACTAAAAAAATCAATAAACCATTAATTAAACCCAATAGGATTATTTTGCACCCAATAAGGGGTAATTATATCTTAGTTGGGATCAAGTACAGGTACTGTTTTATTATTACAGAGAAAAGGGAATCATTTAACCATTAAATAAACCCAATAGGGCTGTTCTGCCCCCAATAAGGGGTAATTATATCTTAGTTGGGATCAAGTACAGGTACTGTTTTATTATTACAGAGAAAAGGGAATCATTTAACCATTAAATAAACCCAATAGGGCTGTTCTGCCCCCAATAAGGGGTAATTATATCTTAGTTGGGATCAAGTACAGGTACTGTTTTATTATTACAGAGAAAAGGGAAACATTTAACCATGAAATAAACCCAATAGGGCTGTTCTGCCCCCAATAAGGGGTAATTATATCTTAGTTGGGATCAAGTACAGGTACTGTTTTATTATTACAGAGAAAAGGGAATCATTTAACCATTAAATAAACCCAATAGGGCTGTTCTGCCCCCAATAAGGGGTAATTATATCTTAGTTGGGATCAAGTACAGGTACTGTTTTATTATTACAGAGAAAAGGGAATCATTTAACCATGAAATAAACCCAATAGGGCTGTTCTGCCCCCAATAAGGGGTAATTATATCTTAGTTGGGATCAAGTACAGGTACTGTTTTATTATTACAGAGAAAAGGGAATCATTTAACCATGAAATAAACCCAATAGGGCTGTTCTGCCCCCAATAAGGGGTATTTATATCTTAGTTGGGATCAAGTACAGGTACTGTTTTATTATTACAGAGAAAAGGGAATCATTTAACCATGAAATAAACCCAATAGGGCTGTTCTGCCCCCCAATAAGGGGTAATTATATCTTAGTTGGGATCAAGTACAGGCACTGTTTTATTACTACAGAGAAGAAGGAAATCTGTTTTAAAATTCTGAATTATTTGATTAAAATGGAGTGTATGGGAGACGGGCTTTCCGTAATTCGGAGCTTTCTGGATAATGGGTTTCCGGATAAGGGATCCCATACCTGTACATGTTTCAGAGACATGAGACCCCTGCCTTCAGAAGACTGGAAGCAGTTAACCAGGTTTCTACATGTTAACTTTTTTGGGGGGGGTTGCATTGCTGATAAATTTATATATTATGGCGATTGTGTAGGCTGCTGGAGATAGCATTTGTAATGCCCTGAAGTTTTTCTTTTATACAATGTGATATTAAATGGTACCTAAATAAATAGGTTTGTGCTCCTGCATTTTTTTTTTTATTGGGCCAATAAAAAATCAGTTTCAGAGCAAAGGATTTACAATACTAGAGATTTAGTATGAAGTGCAGTGTGTATATTTCCATGAAGGGAACATGTTTTTTGCTTTACTTGAATTGTTGGCACGTCAACCGATTGGAAAGCAGCACTTCTAGTGTAAATAATAAAAACATCTCATTCCCGGGTACCGAGCATTGCTTCTAAAAGCATTCCATTCAGACCAGCTGCAAATTGTCTCTGGATATCAATGTCTACATCAGTTAATTCTAAACAAAACCCAGTTCCATCTCTCCATTATAAAGGAAAAAAGTGGGAAGAGCACAATGATTCTTTTCTCATTCTTTCTTTTGCCAAATAAAGTAATTTCAGTTCAATATTTACGAGAACGCAGATGTCTTCTATCTCCAAACTTACTAGTTCCAAAACAAATGAAGCAGGCTACAGTAGCACGACTCACAGTACAAGATGGCAGGCAAGAATTTGCTGCAAAATGTCCACTTTTTGCATTGTGAATGTTTTCGTGAAACTGCCACAAAAAATTTGAGTGAGGAAAAAGTTGGGGGTCATGTAAAAAAAAAAAAGTCATAGTCGTGTCAAAAAAAGTTGCAGTGATGCGTGTAAAAAAAATTGAAATTTCACAATTTTTTGCTGATTTACAAATTTTTCAGCAGTTTTGCAAATTTTTTGATGAACCGAAACAGATTCACTCATCTCCGCATTTCGCCAATGGGGAATTGTTTAGCCAAACTTCCATGAAAATTCACCACGGAAAAATTTGTCGAACAGATTCTTTTTGTCGCATCAAATTTGGGGTGGTCTTGTCAAATCGGGTGCGGTCACGTAAAAAAAAAGCAGGGGAGCGTCAAATTGGGCACAGTCGCATCAAAGGCGGAGGCACATCAGGATTGGGCGCAGTCACGTAAAAAAAGTGTGGGTGACAAAAAAAAGAGACGCGTGCGACAAAAAAGACGTGGGTGACTAAAAAAATTGCGCGACAAATGCATTTCGCAAATTTTTTGCCGTTTTGTGAATTTTATGGCGAAGCGAAATGGGACAGATTTGCTCATCCCTACTCATCTCTATTTAAAAGAAAATAGATGAAACGGGTTGGTTAAAATCTGCTCTATGTGTGCCTCCATCACAACAACTTTATGTTAGAGATACACATACTGGAAATGTACTAATTCGTTTTCATTATTTATTTTGCATGTTTTTGAAATATTAGCATTCCTACTGTGCTTATTCCTAGCCCTCAACTGAAAAATGGTATATTGTTGTCAGGGTCACTGACCCCAAAAATCAAAACTATTCTGGCTGTTGATGTATTGGCAACATGGGGGAGCAATGTTTAGCACTCCTGCCTTGTAGTACTAGGGTCCTAAATACTGGAACTCCAGTAAAAGCAAAGTGTTTGCATGTTCTCATCATGCCAGTTTGGGTTTCCTTCTACACTTCAAAAACATACAGGCAGGTTCACTGGCTCCTGATAAAACTTGTAGTATGGGTACCCAGGAGGCACACTTTTGGCCAAGGACCCATGGTAGCATTGACTAAGGATTGTAGGCATGATGGCAATTAAATGTGTTAAACTCAAGAGAATTTATTGTTAACTTCTCACAGATGGTACAGGGACAGACCAGAGCCAACTGACCAGGAGCTCTCTCTACTGCCCAAACTCACACAGTGTATCTTCCTTCAAGCCTCCAGGATCCCTGTCATGCAGAAATGACCTCCTCTCCAACAAACTGCCCCCTGTCTCTCTGCTATGTCCAAAAAAAAGTGGCCCAAGAGAGTGGTGAGACCTACCTCTCACTCCTAGAGCAAGCTGGGGACAGTCTCCTACCTCTCTATCTAACCCTAGCAAGGACCAGGTACTTACCTGGTCTTACCTGGTCTGACGCTATCCTGTCATCCCCCCAGGCCAATCTTAGTGGTTGGTGCCACCTAGTGGCCAAACTAAATATAGTCTAACTATATAGAATGAAATAATTTTTATGTTACCTCCTTACAAACTGATTCCAGTATTATTATTATTATTATTAACATTTATTTATAAAGCGCCAACATATCCCGCAGCGCTGTACAATAAGTGGGTTACATACATTGGACATAAAGAGTAACATATAAAGCAATCAATAACAGATACAAGAGGTGAAGAGGGCCCTGCCCAAAAGAGCTTACAATCTACAAATGTATGTTAATATGATAGGGACCTTAGGTTGTAAGCTTCAGTGGGGCAGGGGATGATGGGAATGATGTATAATTTCCGTAAAGCAGTGCAGAATACGTTGGTGCTGTTTGAGTAAAGAATACATGATGTGCATAGCTGTATGTTTGCCAGAAGTGGCTGCATTTGTTGATACTTTTTAAAGAATTAATTAGAGTTATATGATTCCTTTAGTCCAGTTGTAGAAAACAAATCAGAAAAAAATCAGATGGCCCTGGTAAAAACAGTCTATAGGAAATTAAAAAGGTCCGGATGGTGCAATTCTTCCTTGATAAAAGCAGCTAAGGCGAGAATATTCATTTTCTACTCATAAAAATGTTGATTATCTTTCCCCCAGCCCTGGCAGCACTTGTGCTTATGTATTGCCAGAATATGAAGGACAATAAAAGCAGAGGCTCTTTTCCATGAGTTCTAACACCTTACTAGTTTTGGAAATCTGCCTGTCTGACTCCTCTGCCAGCACTTATCCATTTCATTTAAATCCAAGAGCAAGAATATAGAATCAAAACGTACTCAACTCCAACAAATAAAGCTGCTAACTCAACTGCAAATTACTGAGTAGCTGTTGGAAATTAAATAAAACTTCTAACTTTTTGAGAAATGTTCAGTTGTTAAGGGTTTTCTATCATAACAACTCCAATGTGTGTTTGTACAGAAACGTCTAGACTCTGGACTTGGCAGAAAACACTATGAAATAACAATGAATAGCGCAAACGATCAAGGATAAATGAAAATGATTGTGAATAGTTGCAAACAATAAGAAATTATAGGTAATGGATTCTATTCTTAATCACAATGTTCATTTATCCCCCAATTACCTTACCCCAGGCCAATTACTCTCACATTATTACCTGTGGGTAATGTGTGAAATTGTTATGGCTTGTTCCGCAGAAAGGTTTTGAATGACTCCTAATAAAAATGACTATTTAAAGTATCTAACACATACCTCGGCCACGGCATAGGCAACAAATTCTTGTCAATGGCTTAATTGAAGCAGTAAGTGGTGTTATTACTCTGTAGATTGTGCTGGATCCTGACTTGCACATGAATAATGTTCATTATATGACACTTTCTTTTTCAGCAGGACCAAAAGATTCATAAAATCGGGAAAATGATTGTAGCTATTCCGTATATTTGACCTTTTATTGAGAGAAAATAGAACATATTCAGAGGTTTTTGTCAAAATAATTAGCTTCAGACTTGAACCATTTTAGATTTGTTTCATGCCATCTTGATAGAATCCTAAAACCTGTGGAGATCATGTAGAAGCCAATTGCAGATGTCCCTTTTACAATTGAAAGATCTTCTTTGCTTTGTGGCTTTAGAGGTTTTCAGGGGGGGGAAGTGGGGTTGGATTTTGTGCGACAATATGAAAAAGTCTTGGTTATCATGCGACCTATCAAAAAAGTCACGGTTCTCGCAACTTTTCCGTTACTTTTTTCACTCTGCTTTTTCAGTTCAGATCTTTTGATAAATGATTGCAATTCTGGGAAATCAGTTTTTTCGTGGCTTCAAACTAATATAAATCCAAAAATAATGGGTTTTGGTAAATCCCCCCCTTTGGGTCATCGGTAGTGATGAGCAAAAGTTTTTCTCCAGGCATGTATTTGCTGCTAAATTCCCTGTTTCACCATTGGTGAATGTTTTTGCAAAACTACGGCAACATTGTGCAATGAAAAAGCACACACATAAAATGCACATTGACTTAAAAAAAAGCTTCAAAAAAGAAGTCCATTGGTTTTTTCACAAATGTTTTTTTTTTTTTTGCTGTTTTTTCCAAAATTTCCACGGTCTCACAAATATTTTGACAAAGTGATCAGGTTCTCTCATTACTAGCCATCAGATGTGACACAATCTTTCATAATACAGAAAATGAACAGATGTGGACATTGTGGTCTTATAGGTCCCATAGGGAGGTCTATATTTCCCAAAAACAAAACAAAGAGATTGTGAATGTCACTTATTGTGTAAACAGTCTTTAGGTAGAGCTGCAGAGCTTCTATTGGGTACTCACAAATCATTTTTAACTGATTTATTGCTGCAGTTAACAACCACTACAACCACTATAAATAGCATTGGCTTTAGCTCAGTGCTTCCTATCTGTAGGGCTGACCCTACAGAGGGTCTCACTATAGCTGAGGGTAGGCAACTTGAAGAATATTTATAATAAAATGTGTATGTGACTGCTTATTTCTTTAATTATCCATGATACAATAGCAGGGGGATGTAAAAGGCCATGTAACCCAAAACTGTAGAACCTAGAAATGTAGATTTGTTTTATGCCATCTTGATAAAATCCTAAAACCTGTGGAGATCATGAAGGAGTCAGTTGCAGATGTCCCTTTTACAACTGAAAGATCTTCTTTGCTTTGTGGTTTTAGAGGTTTTCAGGGGGAATTTTTTGGTTTTTCTGCAACAATATGAAAAAGTCTTGCTTATCGTGCAACCTATCCAAAAAGTCACGGTTCAAAAATTCCATTGACTTCAATGCTTTTCACAAATGTTTTGCTGGGGGTTTTTTTTCTGCTGTTTTTTCCAAATTTTTCATGGCCTCACAAATATTTCGACAAAGCGAAATGGATCAAGTTCTCTCATTACTAGTCGTCAGATGTGACACAATCTTTCATAATCCAGAAAATGAACAGATGTGGACTTTGTGGTCTTATAGGTCCCATAAGGAGGTCTATATTTCCCAAAAACAAAACAAAGAGATTGTGAATGTCAACTATTGTTTTCCATAACACTTTTTGGAAGAGCTGCAGGCAAAGAGCTTCTATTGGGTGCTCACAAAGCATTTTTAGCTGATTTATTGCTGCAGTTAACAACCCCTATAAATAGCTGCCCTAGCACTGACTTTAGCCCAGTGCTTCCTATCTGCAGGGCTGACCCTATAGAGGGTCTCAATATAGCTGAGGGTAGACAACTTGAAGAACATTTCTAATGAAATTTGGATGTGACTGCTTATTTCTTTAATTATCCACAATAACAGGGAGATGTTAACGGCCCTGTAACCCTAAACTGTAGAACCTAGAAATGTAGAGTGTTAAAAAAAAATATGTGGAGGCATCATTTATTATTAATTTATGGTTTTACAATACAACACGGAAATATACCCAGAAGTCTCAGGGGGCAGATGTCAGTGAAGGAAAGTGATGAATGGAATCCAAATCTTTTGTTGATGTTGTGATCATTTATGCCTATTGACTTCTTTGTCTTTTGTTTCCCTCCTTGCTTACAGATGATAGCTTCAGACGGCACCCAAGAAAGCTTTCCAGTCACCGTCAACATCATAGTAATCGATGCAAATGACAACACTCCAACTTTCTCCAACATTTCCTACAACGTCAAGATTTATACGGACGTTAAAGCAGGAGAAAGCATCATCCGAGTAAGTCATGTCAATGTCAATCTCAGAAAAAAATGTACTCATGAGATATTTTATCTCCATAGCATACAATGATTTAACTGGGCAGGACATAAATGTCAATGAAGGAATCAATCACCATTAATATTTATATGAAGAAAATTTCCTAGCAGTATATCAGTTCACAATTTTTCATTGATTTATACAGATCCAAATTGTGATTTGGCCTGAATTGTTCTGAATTGCATCAAATAAATCAGTGTCAATCAATTTGCTGCTGTTCCAGTTTAGGGATGTAGCGAACCTCAAAAAAAAAGTTTGCGAACGCGTTCGCGAACTTACGCCAAAAAGTGTGAATATTCGCGAACTTTGCGAACCCCATAGACTTCAATGGGAAGGCGAACTTAGAAAACCTAGAAAAGCCATTTCTGGCCAGAAAACTGATTTTAAAGTTGTTTAAAGGGTGCCACGACCTGGGCAGGGGCATGCAGGAGGGGGATCAAGGGCAAAAACTTCTCTGAAAAATACTTTGTTGACACAGCGTTGCGTAAAACCGCAAAGGCAGCTGGCAGACCTAGCGGAAATATGCGGCGTTTTTTGCTATTTTGCGCTATTAGCACCATGGAAATGGGATTTGCTGAAAAACGCCATGTGTGGCTTGTGCGGCGTTTTTAGGCCGAGAAAAAATGCAGCGGAAAAACGCCACGCGAACCCAAATTGCGAACATACACTAAAAGTTTGCGAACTCGCGAACACCCGATGTTCGCCGGCGAACAGTTCGCTACATCTCTAGTCCAGTTGTGTGATAGCTGTTTGGCACAGTCATTTCTGTAGGATCTGGCACTAGTCGAGTGAATCTGTCCAGTTTCGCGTTGCCAGAAAATTTGCGAAACGGCAAATATGTCACTCGTCAATAAAAATTGTCAGAAGTGTTTTTTTATGTGCGCAACTTTTTTTTTGACGCGCAATACATTTTTTGACACAGGCGACAATTTTTTTTTTATGGGGATGGGTTCTTTGACGTCTGGTCAAAAGAACTTGTCACAAGTGTAATTTTTTTGATGTGCGCAACTTTTTTTTTGACGCCCAACAAATTTTTTTGACACAGGTGACAATTTTTTGATGGGGACGGGTTCTTTGATGTGGGGTGAATTTTCCTCTGGCAAATTTTTCGGCCATTTTGCGAAAAAAGTCCCCCAATGGCGAAACATGCAAATTTGCCGCCAATCCATGCCTGGCGAATTATTTCGGCCATGACTACCTGGCACTATTTTGAGTCTTTTGGGGGGTGGCCACCACACCTAGGGTCTATGTTTTGGGTAATTAATAATTAACTACACAAAAAACATGGTCCTAAGCCCTACTCCCTCTTGTGTGAAAATGGACTGCCTAAATAACACAACTGCTTCATTGTTTTGTTGGATTGGCTTCTATAGAATTATAAACTGATGAGTTTTAATAGCAGTCATTTACAACCCCTATGGGTGTGTGCAAATGTTCTTGTTTTCCAGAATTGCAACAGGCCTTTGAGCTCCATTTGGGAGTGCAGAGACCTGCGGCTACTGGCAGCATTGTATTCAAGAGGAGTAGGAAAGACCGCCTATTTTGATGTGACTGTGTCCAATTTGACGTGCAATGATTTTTTGGAAGTTTTGCGCATCTTATAAAAGTTGTGGTTGCATTAAATTAGGCGCGGTCAAAATGGGCGTGGTCTCAGGAAAACTAGGCGAGAGCGATAAAAAAAAGATGCAGGTGACAAAAAAAAATACGTGGGCGACAAAAAAGTCAGATGACAAATGCGGTTTACAGATTTTTCGCTGTTTCATAAATTTTTTGACGAAGCGAATGCTCATCACTAGTGATGGGCAAAATATTTCGCCAGGCATGGATTCGCAGCGAATTTCCGCGTTTCGACATTGGCGGATTGTTTCGCGAAACGGATGAAACAATTTACAGTGGAAAAATTGCAGCGCATCCAAAAACTGGTGCCCGCGTCAAAAGAATAGTCGCGCATCAAAAAAGAATAGTTGCGCGACAAAAGAATAACCACAGACGACAAAAGAATAGCCGGGGGTGACAATTTTTTTTTGATGCATGGTTTCGTGAATTTTTCTCGGTTTCGCGAATCTTTCAAAAGATTTGCGAATTTTTCGGCGAAGCAAAATGGGACAGATTCGCTCATCACTACTCATTACTATTTCCCAGTTTATTAAAACATTTGAGATTTTCAGTCTCATTGAAAATGAATGGAACAATCTGATTTTTACTTGTGTGGAAGTTTTTTTTTTCCATGTATTCAATATAAAATAATATTGACAACAAAATGATAGTGGATTACATTAAAGGAAGAGCAGATTCTCTTTGTCATTCATTAGATCTTAGATCTTTGTCAACATTAGAAGGAGTTTTTAGTAGTACCCTTTAAAAAGACAATGTAAGTTGAAACTGAACATAGTAGATTTGGAAAAAATGGCCTCTTTAGCTAATGCATTACCAAAGGACCAATTATCTTTAGTCTTTGAAGAAAATTGAGCAATTTGTCATATTTCACTATTAGAAATGGGGGTGTCTTTATATTTTAATACCCAACTGGCGGACGCTACTGCTCAAATATATATCTGAGATATTATGATAAATCTCATTGGAATATTCATATCATTCCAGTCTTGTGACAGTTCTTCAGAGGCAAAGTCATTAAGTAAGCTTCACATCATTTTAAATGACATTAAGATCCATGGGAATAATCCAAAAATGAAAATACTTTTGTAGTTCAAATTTCAATAAATGAAAGTGTGAAAAAAAAACTGTAGAGCATATTGAGTTGTTATTAAATTGTTCACTTTTAGCTACAGAAGGTCATAGAATTTTTATTTGCAAACAATTTGGTTTGTACATAAACAGTAAAATCAGTAGGTTTTCTCAGACTTTTTTGGAGAATAATTAAATTTTATATTAAATATCAGTAAATATGTACTTGTATCAGTTTTTTTAATTCAATATTTTAGAAATTTCATCATGGAAATGCATGCATGATTCTGCAATCGCCATTTTTTCTCAACCATTAACATATTTATGAAAAAAAAATTTGTAAAAAAATAAAAAAAAAGGGGCACATTTACTAAAATTCCTTTTTTTTTCTGGCCTTGAAAGTCATATAAACTCGACATTGTATAAATTCAAATTAAACTCGATCATTGGTGTATTTAGAAAATGTCATAATAATGCTTGAATCGTTTGTATGAAAATTTCAAGTTTACACTCCAAAATCCCGACGTTCTCGAGTTGAAAGCATTGTTAAAACCCGAGTTATTATTTTAATACATTTTCCCCATACAGTTGGACATTATTTTATTATGGAGTTGTAGGAGTGCTGCCTGAGTAGTGTATTAGTAAATTATTTGTTAGCTACTACTGCTAGTAAACTTGTCTTACTGCTTGCTAAAAAAAACCCAAAAAGTCCAATTTACTATATGAATAATGCATAGATGGGAGTACCAGGCTGATTGAGTTCAGGAAAACCAATCTCAACAGATTTTGGTTCTAGAGATCCTTGTTTTGATACACAAATTGTAAAAAAACGCAGTAGGGATGCACTGAATCCACTTTTTTAGATTTGGCCGAACCCTGAATCCTTCGTAAACAAAAACTAACAATAGCCGCGCGACAAAATAATAGCCGCGGGCAACGAAACAATAGGCGCGTGACAAAATAATAGCCGCGGGCAACGAAACAATAGGCGCGCGACAAAATAATAGCCGTGTGCGACAAAATAATAGCCGCGTGCGACAAAACAATAGCCGCGGGCAACGAAACAATAGGTGCACGACAAAATAATAGCCGCGGGCGACAATTTTTTTTTGTTGCACGTCATTTTCGCCGTTTCGCTGATTAGGTTTTGGAAGGGTTAAATGTTGCCTTGTGCACAACTCTTCTGTGATTTTAAGATTTGGATTCGGTTCGGCCAGGAGAGTGGATTCAGCTGAATTTGAATCCTGCCAAAAAAGTCTGAATGTTGAACCGAATCCTGGATTCGGTGCAACCCTAGTTTGCAGTCATATTACAGTCGTATTTCTGATATGGCCTATTTGAAAACTTAAATTAATAAAGAAGGATGAACAAAACAACAACATGAAATAGTTCTCTGTGTAAAATGTCCATCACAAAATGAGGCTGCTTCATAAATGAATTCCATAAATGTAATGGATTGAATCTCCGTAAATGAGCTATTGTGTGCAATTTGCAGGAGAACTTTATCATTAATGGCCTTATTACTATTGACCCAACAGAGAAAGACTTGGTTGCTAGCGATGAGCGAATCTGTCCCGTTTCGCTTTGCCATAAAATTTGCAAAACAGCAAAAACATTCGGGAAATGGGCAAAAATTCGCAAAACGCATTTGTTGTGCAATTTTTTTTGTCACCTGCGGCTAATTTTTTTGTTGCACGCATCTATTTTTGTCGCCGTGGCTATTTTGTTGTCGCCCGTGGGTTTTTTACACGACAGTGCCCATTTTGACGCGACCATGCCCGTTTTGACACGACCACAACCCTTTTGCCGCGACCACGCCCAATCTGCCGCGCGACAAAAAATTTCTGCGCAATAAATTTTTTCACGGCGAATCCATGGCTGGCTAAAAAATTTGCTCATCACTATTGGTTGCTATTCTTAGGAATGCATTAGTGATAAGCCAATCTGTCCTGTGTTGCTTCGCCAAAAATTCTTCAAGCGACAAATTTCCGCTGAAGTTTCACAAAACAATTCACCAATGGCGAACTGTGGAAATTTGCTGAATCCATACCTGGCGAAAAAATTTGCCTATCACTAAACAGCATATATTATCTATAGTGATGAGTAAATTTTTTTGCCCGGCATGGAATCTCAGCAAATTTCCGCATTTTGCCATTGGCGAATTGTTTTGCGAAACTTCTGTGAAAATTTGCTGCAGAAAAATTTGTCGCACATCAAAAAAAAAGTTGCGGTCGCGTCAAATTGGGTGCGGTCGGATCAAAATAGATATGGTTGCATCAAAATAGGTGTGGTCGCATCAAAATTGGGCATGGGCCTAGTAACATTATAGAAACGGAAATTTCAAAGCGATACAAATGTTGAACCGATCTCCTACTTACCCTTCCCCCCATCTCCTTTCTTTACCTTTTTACTATTTACTTTTTAATAATGTCTGTAAACCATTGAAATGTCTTTTCAATAAAAAATTCAAGTTACAAAAAAAAAAAATTGGGCATGGGCGAAAAAGAAAACATGCGCGACAAATGCGTTTTGTGAATTTTATGATGAAGTGAAACGGGACAGATTCGCTCATCACTAATTATCTATAGTAATGCACGGTTTATTCCTATAAAGGGGCACAATGCTTAGCATTCTAGAGAACGTATTAATATACACATGGATGTACAGGAAAAATAATGTTACTTGTGATGCTTAGTGATGAGCGAATCTGTTTCGATTCGCCGAAAAATTCGCGAATCTTTCAAAAGATCCGCGAAACGGCGAAAAATTTGTGAAACGGCGAAAATGACGTGGGACAAAAAAAATTGTCGCCCGCAGCTATTGTTTCGTCGCCCGCAGCTATTATTTTGTCGCACGGCTATTATTTTGTCGCACGGCTATTGTTTCGTCACCCGCGGCTATTATTTCGTCGCCCGCGGCTATTATTTTGGACATGTGGCGAATTTTTCCGGGCCGAAATTTTTCATCCGTTTCTTTCAAAAGATCCGCGAAACGGCGAAAAATTTGTGAAACGGCGAAAATGTCGTGCGACAAAAAAAATTGTCGCCTGCGGCTATTATATTGTCGCACGGCTATTGTTTCGTCGCCCGCGGCTATTGTTTTATCGCACGGCTATTGTTTTGTTGCACGGCTATTGTTTTGTCGCACGGCTATTGTTTCGTTGTCCGCGGCTATTATTTTGTCGCCCGCGGCTATTATTTTGTCGCCCGCGACTATTCTTTTTTGACACCGGCGACATTTTCATTGATACAGGGGTAAAACAGAAATTTTATTCACCCCATTACAACTTTAGCCAGTCATTTGTCTAGAAACGACTTGTGCTGTATTGAATATTGTTGGTATTGGATAGTGACAGCTCAACTTGATAGCATCGTCTTCAAAGATTTGATATCTACTGTTTGTGCTCAAGCTTTAATGAACCATAAGAGGCCATTATTTAATGAAGGAAAACATTTTCAAGAAAGCATTCGATGATAAATGCATAACGGTACGATTTCTGAAAGGTTAAATCATTTCCCTATGTAACTATGATTTAGTCTCGATATGCACATTACAGCTACAGAATAATATCCGTGCCCAGACAGGTGGATATGACGTGCGCCATTTGGTGTTTTCTCTAGAGTTTAAGTCATTGTCACACTCGGATTGGACATATGCTGTGACAGCTGTTCGGTCTTGTTACATGTGGTAATTAAGATTGAGTTTTATAATCAGAGGTGAGTTTGAACCGTACCATGAAATCAAGATAGCGTGGTTAAGCGGATACGGGCGCAGCTGGAAGGTCACTCTCTGGAAGTGTCTTAGATTCTTCCACAGAGACAATGTGTAAATAAATAATGAAACATAAGCTCGATGCTGCTCTTACCATTTTCCCCTGCAGCATTAAAGATCCCTTTTGAATCTAGATCATCATCGTTCTGATTATTGTAAAGGTGAGAATACAGTTCCGCAACTTCATGCCAGTGCTAGCTTGCATTTCTTACAAGAGTGTCCTTGAACATAAAGTCAATTTGTTTCAGACTAACTTACCGTATTTTTCGCCGTATAAGACGCACTGGAATATAAGACGCACCCAATTTTAAAGGAGGAAAATCTAGAAAAAAAAGATTCTGAACCAAATACTGTAGTAAAATATTTTATATCAACTGTATAAAGTTAATTGTCTCTGGGCTCGAACATAATGAGGCTTCCGCCAGGCCCCCCCCCAAGCATCCTTCAGCTTCCCCCAGCCCCCCCAAGTATCCTTCAGCTTCCCCGAGGCCCCCCCCAAGTATCCTTCCGCTTCCCCCAGGCCCCCCCCAAGTATCCTTCCGCTTCCCCCCGGGCCCCCCCAAGTATCCTTCAGCTTCCCCCCGGGCCCCCCCCAAGTATCCTTCAGCTTCCCAGAGGGCCCCCCCAAGTATCCTTCAGCTTCCCCCAGGGCCCCCCCCAAGCATCCTTCAGCTTCCCCCAGCCCCCCCCCCTAAGTATCCTTCAGCTTCCCTCAGGCCCCACCCAAGTATCCTTCAGCTTCCCCCAGGGCCCCCCAAGTATCCTTCAGCTTCCCCCAGGGCCCCCCCAAGTGTCCTTCAGCTTCCCCCAGGGCCCCCCCCAAGTATCCTTCAGCTTCTCCCAGCCCCCCCCAAGTATCCTTCAGCTTCCCCCAGGGCCCCCCCAAGTATCCTTCAGCTTCCCCCAGGGCCCCCACAAGTATCCTTCAGCTTCCCCCAGGGCCCCCCCAAGTATCCTTCAGCTTCCCCCAGGCCCCCCCAAGTATCCTTCAGCTTCCCCCAGGGCCCCCCCAAGTATCCTTCAGCTTCCCCCAGGGTCCCCCCAAGTATTCTTCAGCTTCCCCCAGGGCCTCCAAGCATCCTCCAGCTTCCCCCAGGGCCCCCCCAGCATTCTTCAGCTTCCCCCAGGGCCCCCAAGCACCTTCCATTTCCCCCCTAACCTACCCCTAGCGACCTCCGGCTCCCGTGATGTCTTCCTCTCTGTGCCGCGGCTCCCAGCTGCTTCTGTGCTTTTATAAGGTTGCGCCCTGTGAGTGTGACGTCAGTACGCACGGGCGCAACCTTATAAAAGCGAGGATGCGGCAGAGAGCCGCGGCACATAGAGGAAGACGCAGAGAGCCGTATAAGACGCACCAACTTCCCCCCCCCCAGTTTTGGGGAAGAAAAAGTGTGTCTTATACGGCGAAAAATACGGTAATCCATATTTATATTTTTTGGGCTTTCTTACCCTTGATTTAGTTTTTAAAGACTTTGCTTACCAGGTTCAAAGCACCCATTGTTTTATATTTCAAGTTTTCTTTTTTAGGATATTTCCTTTCTACAGTTATACTTTTATTATTGAAGTTAATGCCGTGAAATACATGTGCCTAAGGGGAAAATAATATGTTTTTAAATGTAATTCCTTATTTAAAAGACACTATTATTAGAAAATACTCGGTCTAAATAAAGATTAAAATAAGAGAAAGGAAAAAAAAGAAAGTGTAGGAGATACAGAAGAAAATGTCACTAGTGATGAGCAAATTTTTTCACCAGGCATGGATTCACAGTAAATTTTGGCATTTCGGCATTGACGAATTGTCTCGAGAAACTTCTGTGAAAGTTTGCTGCGGAAAAATTCATTGTGCGGATTTTTTTTTTGTTGCGCGTCGAATTGGGCACGGGCACGTCAAATCGGGAGTGGCCGCGTCAAAAAAGGCAAGGGCAACAAAAAATAGACGCGGGCGACAAAAAAAATTGCTCGACAAATGCATTTCGTGAATTTTTCGCCGGGACAGATTCGCTCATCACTAAGGGGCACATTTACTAACCCACGAACGGGCCGAATGCGTCCGATTGCGTTTTTTTCGTAATGATCGGTAATTTTGCGATTTTTTTCGTATCTTTTGCGATTTTTTCGTATCTTTTGCGATTTTTTCGGCGTCTTTACGATTTTTGCGTAAAAACGCGAGTTTTTCGTAGCCATTATGAACGTTGCGCAAAGTCGCGATTTTTTCGTAGCGTTAAAACTTGCGCGAAACGTCGCGCCTTTTAAGTTTTAACGCTACGAAAAAGGCGCGACTTTGCGCGCAAGTGTTAACGCTACGAAAAAATCGCAACTTTGCGCAACTTTCGTAATGGCTACGAAAAACTCACATTTTTACGCAAAAATCGTAAAGACGCCGAAAAAAAATCGCAAAAAATACGAAAAAAACGCAAAATTACCGAAAAAGTCGCAAAATGTTCGTTTCCAATCGGAATTTTTCCAATTCGGATTCAAAATCGTGTCTTAGTAAATCAGCCCCTAAATGTCACTTTCCCTTTGAGACATTCCCAAAAAATGGGCTGTGCAAATTGAGAATAAAAGGTACATTTATTAAAATATGAAATTCTTCCTGATGTTACTGACCACATTGTGTGTGTTAGAAATGTTGTAAAGCACATTTTTGCTTTTCTTGAATATCTATTTTTGTGTAGCTTGAATTGACTTGATAGGTCCTCATACAAAATATGGAGGAAGTGCATAAAAAATAAAAAAAAATACAACCAATAGTGTGTAAAGTTCAAATATTATTACTCCCTTAGTGTATAGTGCCCAAAAGAGCAATAAAGTGCCAAGTGCAAGTAGTCATCAACACCAACGTAATTTGGTAGATATGCTCGCTTACCAGACCCACATGTAAAATAAATTAATAAATGCCCGTGTAACAAATTTTTTTTGATGCGCGACATTCTTTTGACACAGGGCAATAATTTTTTTTGACGCGGGTGACAATTTCTCGTTGCCTGGCAAATTTTGTAACCCATTCCGTGAAATAAACCATGAATGAGCAAATCTGTCCTGTTTCACTTCACTGAAGTGAATTCACAAATCTTTCAAAAGAAAACTGCGAAGAATGTGTGAAACGGAGAAAATGTCGGCGTGCAACAATTTTTTTTTGATGCATGACATTCTTTTGATGCCCGTTTAACGAAATAAACCGCCAATGACGAAATGCGGAAATTTGCCACAAATCCATGCCAAATTATTTTGTCCATTACTAGTGGTGACAAGTAGTGATGAGCGAATTTTTTCGCCAGGCATGGATTTCCGAATTTCGCCATTAGCGAAACTTCTGTGAAAATTTGCAGCGGAAAAATTTGTCACGCAGAATTTTTTTTACCGCATGTGGAATTGGGCGTGGTCGTGTAAAATAGGGCATGGTCACATCAAAAAAAACAACGGGGACAAAAAAACGTGTGACAAGGGCGTTTCGTGAATTTTTCACCGTTTTCTTGCCGTTTTGCGAATTTTATGGCAAAGCGAAACGGGACAGATTCGCTCATCCCTAGTGACAACTACTGTAGTTGGGGGGAATAGCAAGGGGCATACCCGTACTGCTTACAATGTAACTTTCATTGAAAATGTTTAGTTAATATATTTTATTTGGGTGTTTTTCTTTGGTGCCTTATCTCACCTGGATTGTGTCGTAAGAATGGAAGATATTTCATATCTATTTTGCTTATTTAACAAAATTCAGTGTGCTATTTGCAAAACCACCAGATGTTTTACTTATTGATATACTTTAATATGGAGTCAGCCGAAATAATATTTCATTAGCTGCTGTAAGAGGGACAGATGTTTCAGTTGCTTAAACAGTTCACCATTAAAAATGCTAAGTTGATTAGCGCCAAACAATCAGCAGGAGTTCTTTTCAGAAAGCTCTTTTTCATGTGTCCTTAATCTTCCTCAAATTATACTGTAATAACATATTTCTATTTTATTATTAAAGATATATTAATATACGAGTCTAGCATGATAACACTTAGGGGCACATTTACTAATCCACGAACGGACCGAAAGCGTCTGAATGCGTTTTTTTCGTAATGATCGGTATTTTTTATTCGCTGTCGCGATTTTTCTTATTTTGCGCGACTCTTTCGTCGTCGTTACGACTTTATCGTATATTTTCCGCGACTTTTTCGTCGCTGTCGTGAACAAATCGGATTGGTTTTTCCGCCGTTTACAATTGCTCAATACGAAAAAATTGCGACGGAGACGAAAAAGTCACGCAAAATACGATAAAGTCGCGACGGCGACGAAAAAATCGCACAAAATACATAAAAATGCGTCGGCGACGAAAAAGTCGCAAATTTTCGTTTCCAATCTGATTTTTTCCCATTCGGGATTCGAATTTGTGGATTAGTAAATGTGCCCCATGCATTGGGGGTAATAAGGGATAGGTGGTAGTAAAGTATAATACATTGGAATAAATTATGGGGCGTATTTATTATGCTGTGTAAAACTAATTCGCCGGAAAAACGGAGTAAGATCGCCATCTGAACGCCGGATATTACGCCGGATATTACGCCATTATTTTCCATAAGTTCTGGTTGAAGAAAAAACGCGTAAAACAATTACGCAGATTTTACGCCGTTTTTACGCCATTTTTACACGGCGAAGCCTGGCGATGTGTGCCGAATTTTCTCGCCGTTTTTTACACAGAATAATAAATATGCCCCTAAGTACAATACGATGTGCTCGTACCAGGATAGTTTTATGGTCTATAAATCTTCCCAGACTAATGTAGTTGCCTTCTTCAAGGAGGTGAGTTGAAACCTTGGAATAGAACTGCATGTATTCTACTTAGAACAGAATCTTACAAAAGGTTATATAAGTAAATTAAGGAGCATACTATTTGTACTTGGATATGGAATTGGCTGAAAGATAGATTACCAAGAGTGGAGATAAATAGAAGCTATTGTAGTTGGACCAGTGTTGTTATTGGTGTAATTTAGGGATCTGTCCTTGGTCCACTGATTTTTAATTTGATCATAAATAACCTTTAGGTTAGCATTGTAGATGTTGGCTTTGTGTTTGTCAGGGTTACTAAGGACGTAAAAAAACAACAGATTTCACGCCGACTGAATGAAAATAGGTTTGAATTAATTGGAGTTCTGGACAGCAAATTGGCAAGTGGAGTTCCACCTTGATAAATGCAAGCTCACTATGAGCATACTAGTGCACTTATTACACACAAATGCCCTGACTAACCAGATTAACATTGGCAAATATTATCATAGACTGATGGATCCAGGTGTACAGTACTTCAATGGTGCAGCAAGCAAGTTGGTCAAGAAAGTTCTAGACTAAGGGGCACATTTACTAAATTTCGAGATTTACAAGTGGGTTTTCACCAGAACTCGATTTTTTTAATTATTATTCCCAGAAAAATTTGAGTTTTTTGAACTCCCATAATTCGTGATTTATTAATGTTTGGTTAACTTTTTTTTGTAAAATGAATTCAACAATTCAAGGGGAACATAATCCCCTCATTGTTTTCAGTTTTACCCAGTTCAAGGGGAACTTAATCCCCTCATTGTTTTCAGTTTTACCCAGTTCAAGGGGAACTTAATCCCCTCATTGTTTTCAGTTTCACCCAGTTCAATGGGAACTTTATCCCCTCATTGTTTTCTATTTCCCACTTTTCAAGGGGAACTTAATCCCATCATTGTTTTCTACTTCACACTTTTCAAGGGGAACTTTATCCCCTCATTGTTTTCTATTTCACACTTTTCAAGGGGAACTTAATCCCATCATTGTTTTCTATTTCACACTTTTCAAGGGGAACTTAATCCCCTCATTGTTTTCAGTTTTACCCAGTTCAATAGGAACTTAATCCCCTCATTGTTTTCAGTTTTACCCAGTTCAAGGGAATTTAATCCCCTCATTGTTTTCAGTTTTACCCAGTTCAATAGGAACTTTATCCCCTCATTGTTTTCAGTTTTACCCAGTTCAAGGGGAACTTTATCCCCTCATTGTTTTCTATTTCACACTTTTCAAGGGGAACTTAATCCCCTCATTGTTTTCAGTTTTACCCAGTTCAATAGGAACTTTATCCCCTCATTGTTTTCAGTTTTACCCAGTTCAAGGGGAACTTTATCCCCTCATTGTTTTCTATTTCACACTTTTCAAGGGGAACTTTTACCCAGTTCAAGGGAATTTAATCCCCTCATTGTTTTCAATTTCACCCAGTTCAAGGGGAACTTTATCCCCTCATTGTTTTCAGTTTTACCCAGTTCAAGGGGAACTTAATCCCCTCATTGTTTTCAGTTTCACCCAGTTCAAGGGGAACTTAATTCCCTCATTGTTTTCGGTTTCACCCAGTTCAATGGGAACTTTATCCCCTCGTTGTTTTCTATTTCACACTTTTCAAGGGGAACTTAATCCCATCATTGTTTTCAGTTTCACACACTTTAAAGTGTGATTTTCTAACGTAAACTCGAAATTTTAAATTTGACATTATCGTGACATTTTATAAATATAGCAATGATCGACTTTAATTCAAATGTATACCATGTCAAGTTTATATGACTTTCAAGGCCAGAAAAAAACAATTTTTTTACTATGTTATTGCGCTAAAACTGATTAATTTGAATAAGGGCTCTCGAAACTCCAATTTGAAAAAAAATAAGTGCAAAAAAACTCAAATTTGGTGCATTTTCGAGTTTTTTTTTTTTTTTAAATCAATGAAAACTTAAAAGTTTCAAATTTGTTATATAGGCCTCTGTGTGTTTTGTGGTCTTCAACTTTTGCTTCCTCAGATGGGTTAGTGTTATACACTAGGGTAAAAGTTATTTCCAGTCCAATTTGCATCAAGCTTGCCCATTCTTTGATTGGGTCAAATGCTAAATATCAGGTATCTCTTTAAATTGTAGTTGATGTTAATGGCTGAAAAGGTCTACAGTTGTTAAACATTTGCTTGAGTCCAAGGTAGGAGGCAGAAGTTTGAAGACCATAATGGGAGATGAAGAGCAGAGGGCCTGAATAGAAAACAAAAATATTGATACAAATGAAAGAGAGAAGAATAGAAATGTAAAGTAAAACTCATTTTTTTCATCTACAGCTTACGGCGCTTGATGCAGATGAAGGAGTTAATGGACAGATAACCTATGAAATCTTGGCTGGATCTCAGGGAAAATTTGAGATTAATGGCAGAACTGGTGTCGTCTCAATCTCCCCAGGAGTTACAGTGTTGGTGGGAGAAATGTTTGCTTTAACCGTGAAGGCGTATGACAACGCTCCCCTCAACCAAAGAAGGTACCGCTTCCAAACAATCAAGTGATTCTCTTTATGTTGCAACATAAACAATTCAAGAAAAATATCTGGGTCAAATCTACTAATCGTAAATCTACATGCACTCAATGCATTTGAATGAAAAATTGGTTTTGTGATCTTTTTCCTGTAGTTATTGAATAACTGACGGGTATGCGTATCCTCTCTTAACTTAAAGCTAAAAGGCTTTTTAGCTTTATAACTTTAGTGGGGTGATTCGTTTTAGATTTGTAATATTGTTATTAAATATATATGATGTTCAGCAATGACCAACAATTCAAGAAGTACTCATTAAAATTCCACAGCGGATTCATTTTGATGATGAGTGAATTTTTTCACCAGGCATGGATTTGCAACGAATTTCTACATTTTGCCATCTGCCAAAGTTTGGTGTGGAAAAATTTGATGCATGTCCAAAAAAGTCGTGGACGCGGCAAATTGGGCCTGGTCGCGGCACAATGGGCGTGGTCATGTCAAATTGGGTGCGGTTTCATTACAAAAAAAGACATGCGTGACAAAAAGTAGTGCAACTAGCGCGTTTCACAGATTTTTCACCGTTTTGTACTTTTTTCCGCGAAATGGGACAGATTCGCTCATCACTAATTAATTGTATTAAATAATCATTTTAAAAGAGTAATTTTAACCTTATGATACCATTATTAAATAATGTTACATTTTTTAAAAGCCAGTGGAACAGCAAAAAGCAAGTGGCACTCAGGGCTAGAGGAAAAATTCCTTTAAAAAAAGATTTTATTTGCGAAACAATGCAACGTTTCGAGGCAAAATAGCCCCTTTATCAAGCACCGGGTGTTCTAGTTTGGAGAGCTAGGGTGTGCGGAAAAAAGCCTCTGTTGTACATTTTTTAAAAGCTCCACTTCCTTTTTATACAGGAAGGAGATCAGTTATCCTAAAACTTGTTATCCAAAAAGTCCAAAATTATGGGGAGACCATCTCCCATAGACTTTATTTTAATCAAATAATTACAATTTTTTTAAAATGATCTCCTTATTCTCAAAAGTAGCTTGTACTAAATCCCAACTAAGATGTCTTCCTTTCTTACTTACATTGCTTTTTATTCATAAGATTTAAAAAAAAAATCTAAAAAATGAATGTAAAGGAAACTGTGGTGGTTTCTATTTTGTAAGCCCCCTGATGCAGAACTTCATATAATTTACTTTGTCTATCCCCTTGGGCTTTAAAATGTTTTTCTGCATACTAAGTAATGCAAAGAGCTATTAAGGTCACGTTACTGAATGTCTGGAATTTTTATCTTACTTTCCCAGGAGTTCTATCACAACAGTTTATATTGAGGTACTTCCACCAAACAACCAGAGCCCCCCACGCTTTTCACAGTTGATGTATAGCCTTGAAGTCAGTGAAGCTATGCGGATTGGAGCCATTTTATTAAATCTACAGGTAAAGTATAACTCAAGTGGCTTTTATTATAACTTTATTGTAACTTGCACATTCAAAAATGTTATGTAATAAAATATAAATCTATGATTCTCGGTTATTGCACATATATAATAAAACCTATTTTTTATTTCATTCAGGCCACTGATAGGGAAGGGGACCCGATTACATATTTAATTGAAAATGGAGATCCTCAGAAAGTGTTTAATCTATCCGTGAGGTAAGATAACTTAAATAATGACATTTAATCAGTTAAATGTATTTTATTTTCTTAAATCATGTCTAAACTAGTGATGAGTAGTGATGAGCAAATCAGATCCGCGAAACGGCGAAAAATTCGCGAAATGGCGAAAATGTCGTGCAACAAGAAAATTTGTCGCCCGCGGCTATTATTTTGTCGCGTGGCTATTATTTTGTTGCGCGGCTATTATTTCGTTGCCCGCGGCTATTATTTTGTTGCCCGCGGCTATTATTTTGTCGTCCGCGGCTATTATTTTGTCGCACGGCTATTGTTTCTGCGCCCGTGACTATTATTTTGTCGCGCGGCTATTGTTTCGTCGCCCGTGGCTATTGTTTTGTTGCCCGGCTATTATTTCGTCGCGCGGCTATTGTTTCGTCGCCCGCGGCTTTTGTTTTGTCGCCCGCGACTATTCTTTTTTGACGCCGGCAACAATTTTTGGACGTGCGGCGAATTTTTACGCGGCAAAATATTTCATTCGTTTTGCGAAAACAATCCGCCAATGGCGAAACACGGAAATTCACCGCAAATCCATGCCTGGCGAAACTTTTCGCCCATCACTAGTGATGAGTTTTCATGGGTGAAAAAATTCGGCAGGCAAGGATTCACGGCAAATTTTCATGTTTCACTATTGTTGCCATCCAATGGCAACATAATTCACCATGGAAAAATTTGCCGCGCCTCCAAAAATTGTTGCCAACGTCAAAAGAATTGTCTCTGATAGAAAGAATTGCCTCTCTCCTCAAAAGAATTGACCCGCGTGCAACATTTTTGCTGTTTCGTGAATTTCTCACCATTTCCCGAATCTTTTAAAAAATTCGCAAATTTTTCAGCGAAACGGGACAGATATTTTTGCAGACACGGATTTGCAGTGAATTTGCGCGTTTCACCATTGGCAAATTGTTTTGTGAGACTTCTCCAAAATTTGCAGCTGAAAAATTTGTCACGCGGCCAAAAAAGTTGTGGGTGCTTCAAAATAGGTGCGGTTGCATCAAAATAGGCATGGTCGTGTCAAAAACGAAGCCTGTGACAAAAACGGTGTCCGATAAATGTGTTTTGCAAATTTTTCGCCGTTTCGCTAATTTTTCGGTTTGGCAAATTTTTTCGGGACATATTCACTCATCACTAGTCTAAACATAAAAAGCAGACTTTTCATATTACTGAAAAGAACATTTTTGTCATTTTGGGTCCTAAAAGGAACGTTCGTTTTGTAGTTCATAACAAGGCTAAAATACCTTATTCAGTATCTATAATAGCAAATATGCCATTATTAGGGGGGCAAAGACCCATACTTTGGAGAAAGAATTTTTATTATTGCCTCCTAAGTGACTGTCTAAAGGGTAGATCTGTCAACAGTCTAATTTGACTTTTAACCATAGATCGAGGTTTTTTTGGGGCTAAGATTGACTTTAAAGGGGTGGTTTACCTTGTTGCATGTAAAAAAATTAATTTGTTGCCCACGTGACTTTTTTGATGCGGGTGACAATTATTTGTTACACAGCAAATTTTTCCACAGCACATTTTGATGCCCATTTTAAAGAAACAAAAAAAAAAAAGTGAAAATTCTCTGTGAATCCATGCCTGGCAAATTATTTCACCCATCACTACTGGATAGCAACACAAGCATCATAAAAGTTCATGGAGGAGCCAAATAAGGGTTTAGATTGGCTATTAGGGGCCTCTATGCACCCTATCAGCTTACAGGGGCTTTATTTGGTAGGAAATCTTGTTTTTATTCAACCAAAACGTGCCCCCAAGTCAGGAATTCAAAAATAACTCCCTGGTTTGGGGGCACTGAGAGCAACATCCAAGGGGTTGGGGATGCATTAAATACAACTTTTTAAATGGATAAGGTAAAAAAAAACTCCTACTCAAACTGATGAGTTCATATAGAAGTCAATAGGAGTTGTAATATTGAAATTCAAGTTATTTTTTGATTCAGGTTTTTGAACTCATTTGAAATTTGACAGACTCATTGAAAATGAAGAGCAGAATGTGATCATTTTGAATTTCTTTTATAAACATTTAGAAATGGTTGTTATTCATTTCAGCAGAGCTGTTATTCATTTACATTTTTATGGTGGACCATCATTTTCTATAACACTGTAACAGGACCTTGACAATGCCATTAAAGTAATGGGTCTTATTAGGATAGCATCACTGAAAGTAGGCCCTGAAAGTAGCTCTGGGTGACTGTGCCCCAGTGCTATTGTTCTAAACATATCTAGAATGTCAACCATAAAGCACAAAATAACTGCTGCTACCGTGGATGAAAGGCTTAGTCAAGCACACTCTTCTGTGCAAGCAGAAAAATTATTATTATTTTCAGTTATAAACATTAGTGATGAGCGAATCTGTCCCATTGAACTTTGCCAAAAACTAGCGGATTTGTGAAACGATGAAAATGTTGGCCTCATCCAAAAAAATGTGCGACATTTATTTTTGCCGCGGGCAACAAATTTTTCACTGTGCGATCTTTGTCGGCTGTTTCGCTAAAAAATCTGCGACTGGCAAAACACGGTAATGTGCTGCAAATCCATGTCTAGGGAATTATTTTGCCCATCACTAATGAACATACATTTTTCCCAATGCTGCTCTTTTTTTACCTTAACATTCTACATTAGAATCTGTCACGTTTCGCCTCACTGAAAAATTTGTGAAACACCAGGAAAAATTTGCAAAACGGCAAAAAAAAAGAACAATGCATGCCGTGACTGTACCTATTTTTTTACAGGATCACGCCTATTTTTTATGCAACCATGCCCATTTTGAACAGCAGATTTTCGTTGAAGTTTCACGAAACAATTTGCCACTGCCAAATGCTGAAATTCACTGCAAATCCATGCCTGGCAAAAAAAAACAAAACGCTTTTCACTATTTCACTATCACTAGTTTCTTGTAACTAGTGATGAGCGAATCTGTCCCGTTTTGCTTCCCCAAAAAATTATTGGTTTTTGGATGTGTGTCAACCAAACACTGTGCGCACGTGACGTGTAAAAAATGACACACATGTCAAAAAACCTGCCTGTTTCGCGAAATAATCTGGCAATGGTGAAATGTAGTGATGGGCGTACTGTTTCGGCAGGCATGGATTCGCGGCGAATTGTCACATTTCGCCATTTGCGGATTGTTTCACGAAACGGATGAAAAAAATTGCAGTGCGTCCAAAAATTGTCGCAAGAATAGTCGCGCGTCCCAAAATTGTCGCAAGAATAGTCACCAGGCATGGATTAGCCGAATAGCCTTGGGCGACAAAAGAATAGCTGTGGGCAACAAATGAATAGCCGCGGGCGACAAAAGAATAGCCGCAGGCAACAAAAGAATAGCCTCACCACAAAAGAATAGCCGCACGACAAAAGAATAGCTGCGGGCGACAAAAGAATAGCTGCAGGTAACAAAAGAATAGCCGCACGACAAAATAATAGCCATGGGCAACAAAAGAATAGCTGCGTGTCAAAAGAATAGCCGTGCAAAAAAATAATAGCCACGGGCAACAATATTTTTCCCATGCGACATTATCGCTCATCACTAGTGAAATGCTGAAATTTGCCGCGAATCCTTGCCTGACGAATTATTCCGCCCATCACTACGATATATTGTATATATACAAATAGCTAACCTTTCTGCATATAGTCTACCAAACACTTAATTGATTCAAGCAAAAATGGCTATTTTACATATAAAATACATACAAGAACCATAATAAGACCCTTTATGCCAACGTTATGTTAAATACGTGTATTGGTTAATAATAACGTATTGTGCATTTATACTTTAATTGTTCAACAATTACCTTAGAGTAAATCTCTCTGCTAATAGCAAGGCTGTCTTTGTAAAAATGTACTGGCTTTAAACTCCGTTACAGTTGTAAAGGCAAATGATGAAGCCTCTGCCAACTGGCCGGCATTCTGCAATAAAGGGAATTTTTGTAGCCCCCTAAACTCTAGTACAGGAATAAAAAAGAAATTTACTGAAATGGGAAATGTTGAACTTTTATAGATTTTTTTTTCCATTCTGCCCTTCATTTGTCTTTCAATTTTTTTTTAAATTGATATTAAAAAGAGATTATTTGAACCTTGTTAGAAAGATATAGAAAGTGTAGCTGGAAATGTTAATTAATTCCATGAAAGGGTGAAATTATGTCCAGTCTTTGTAAAAGGCATCCATTTTAGAATTCCTATTTGTATTTAATGTATTTTCCCCTAGATACAGTAGGTAGAAATGGAATAATACAAGACTATATAAATCGTTAAGTTCAACATGCAAAAATTGTTGCAGTTTGCCAACTTTTTTTTAACCCACAATGTAACATTAATTTTCAAAGGCAAATAGATTAGCACTAGTTAGTAAATTGCATGCAAATGGCACTTTGTATTTGTAAGGCAAGGGGTAGAATCCAGACGGAACATAGCCTTACAATTACACATCTTTTAATTGCAAGCAATTCAAACAGTGAGCTTCAAGACTAGTGATGAGCGAATCAGTCCCGTTTCACTTCGCCGGAAAACGTGTGAAACTGCAGAAAAAATTGTGAAATGGGGAAAATTTGCGGTGTTAAGTGACTTTTTTGTCACATGTGACTTTTTTTTTACTGCACCTATTTTGATACAAACAAGATTTTTTTTCTACTTGCGTCCATTTTGACGTGGCCGCACCCATATTTACGTGGCCACACCCATTTGTTGGGCCACGCCCCATTTTGATGCAATTTTTTTTTTTTTTACTTTACTTACAAATTTTTCTGCTGCATATTTCTGCTGAACTTTTGTGAGACAATTCGCCAAATTTCACTCATCACTATTCAAGACATGAAACACAAAGGAAGACCTGTGCTCACTGCCTGGTCAAGGCGAGGGTAAAGGACTAGCATACAGGGCTGGACTGGGGGATGCAGGGCCCACGGGGGCTTCTGCCTCAGGGGCCCCTGCAACCACCAATGACCCCCCCACCTTCACACCACCCCACAAAGGCCCCCAATACCCTCTGTCCCCCTCCCCCGAGCGTTCCTAAATGAAACCTACCCGCAGCACGTCGTAGGAGACCAGCGGATCATGGGAGCATCTTGGGGGGGGGGGATCGAATCTGGCCAGCTGGGACCCACCGGGTTTTTTCCCGTTCCCGGTACCCTGGGGGCCCAGTCCGATGCTGCTAGCATATCTCTCTGCACACACAAAACATTTTCTAATTGACTCACTGTATCATATAAATGTCAAACCTGAGTCACTACCTAATGATGTTGGGTAATATATTTATTTTAGATCCCTGCCAGGCTTGACCAGATCTTCTAAGTGGAACCAAGCAAATATTTCAAACACAGGCTTGGCATTTATAGTATTAAGAGGGACTTACTCTTTCCAATGCAATATAAATGTCCATTTATTTAATTCATGTTGTTAATCACTATAATTAAATGATAATGTCTAACTGATTGATTGTGTTGGTTTGGAAAACATAACAAGCTGACTATATTCTGCATCAGTAACGCATTCAAAATCCTCGTTACCACAAACAAACATCATGTTAATGTTCATTTTTGCTTTGCTGTCTATGTCTGATCTATTACTGTAGTCACAAAAGGACAGGAGGAAATTGCAAGAGAATGATATGAAGATTTTGTGTGACCTATGGGTCATGTGTTTTTTGTAATAATATAGGAACCCAACAAAAACAGCAAAAACCGAAAACGATTATAACAAAGTTCTATGTTTTGTCTTCCTTTTCAGCTCTGGACTTTTAATGTTAGCAAAAGCTTTGGACAGAGAAAGTACAGATCGCTACATTTTGATAGTAACGGCATCGGACGGCAGAGCAGATGGAGTAAGTTTCTTTTGTTTGTTTGGGGTTTTTTTTTTTTTGGGAATGACGTTGGTATACTGCACAGAAGTGGCATCTAGGGAGCACTAGACAGGGTTGCCCTCAAACCTCACCTTGTTTTCAGGTTAGAGAATGATATCAAGTGGATAATGGCAAATGGAAACAAAAAAATATTTTGCTGATGAATTTAGAGTGGGCACATCTAGTACCTGGGCACCACTAACACAAGTATGGGATCCATTATCTGAAAACCCATTATCAAGAAAGCTCCAAATTGGAGCTCCGATTGTCCATCTCCCATAGATTCCATTATAATCAAATAATTTACATTTCTACAAATGATTTCCCTTTTCTCTATATTAATAAAACAATGTATTGTACCCGCACCCCCAATGGCCCCTGCCACGGCCTTAACACACAGGGCGGCTTGCACACTGCAGGACCCCCCCCCTGTCTGACCCCTTCCCTTGAGCGTGTGTAAATGAAGCTTACCTGCAGTGCATTGGTAGAGGGAGACTGGAGGATCTCTGGACCACCCTGATGGGATCGGGTCTGGGCCGCTGGCACCCACCAGGTTTTTTCCCGGTGCCCCAGTCCAACCCTGATATCTACTGTACTATCCCACAGTTCCCCCCCCAGGGGCCCGCACCCCCCAAGATGCCCCCACCGGCCGCATCTTTTGCCGTGCTGCATTTTTTGATCTCTAGGCTATTTTTTTCTCTGTGTATGACTATTGGTGGCAACCGAACAGCTAATATTTAATTTTATTTCTAAAAATGGAACTCAGTTTTCAAGAGCTGTTAAGAGCTGCTGTCATACAGGCAGACAGATTGATTAAAATTAAAATTTTCTGAACACAGTATTCTGAATTGTACTCAAAAAATTCTATCTATCTGGCTCTTCAGTTTCCTACCTGCATCTGCAGGGCAACAGCCCATCATCAAAGACCAGCATATTAGATACCTTAGAACCTATTTATTTCTTTATACATTAGCCTTACATCAGAGTGCACAAGGGAAAGGGAGCTCTAATGGCAGGGCGCCCCCTAGTCATATTGCAGTCCATGGGGTTAGATATTGTTCTTAGTTATCTGTTCTTTGAAAGCACATTCAAAACCCAAATCCAAATCTCAAATGTTATATTTAAAAAAAAATGTGTAACATTCTGACCAAGCTTGAATACAACATGTCCATCAAGTCAAACTTTCATTCAAATAATTCCCACTTAGCTTTCCGGTATCCTGAAGAAGGAGGTGACTGTATTAAAATATATCTAGTTTGCTGCCAAAAAGGGGAATTTCTTTTCAACTCCATCATGGTAATTGGACCAGTCCACCGATCTCCCTTTATTATAAACATTAGACACCAACTGTGTGTTTCCCCATTAACTGAAAAAGCATTCAATGATTTTTTTTTCAAAATATCTATTGTGTCTAGTGATGCGCGAATCTGTCCCGTTTCACTTCGCCAAAAGATTTGTGAAATGGCGAAAAAAATTACACCCGACTTTTTTTTTTTTCGATGCGCAAATTTCTTTTACGTGTGCAAATTTTTTTTGACACGGGCAAATTTGTCTGCATTTTTTCGCAAAAAAATCTGCCAATGATAAAACGCCGAAAACCGCTGCAAATCCATGCCTGCCGAATTATTTCTTCCCTCACGAATTGTGTCTGCAATTCTGAATGTCTTGAGTCCTGGGAGAAAATTCCAATGCCTTTACCAATCTCACCGAAAAATTCACAAATCTTTATTTTATTTTACACGGGCAACTATTTTTTGACGCGGGTGACTTTTTGGACGTGGGCGAATTTTTCCATGGCGAATTTTGTCGATGGTTTCGAAAAAAAACTGCTTATGGCGAAATGTGGAAATTCACTACAAATCTATGCCAGCCAAATTATTTCGTCCATCACTAATTTTGTCTGCAATTCTGAATGCCTTGAGTCCTGGGAGAAAATTCCAGCACCTTCACCAATCTCACCGAAAAATTCACAAATCTTTAAAAAGATTTGTGAAACGCCAAAAAATTTGCGAATCGGCGGAAAAAATGACGCTCAACTTTTTTTTGATGCGCACACGGGCGTCAATTTTTTTTTTTTGACGTGGGCAAATTTTTTTAATTTTGTTGCCGGTTTTGCAAAAAAATCTGCTAATGCCAAAATGCGGAAATGCTTAAATGCTGAAAAATTTTCAAAACAACAGAAAGAAATAAGCCCAACTTTTTTTTTGATGCACGACAATTTATTTTAACACAGGGGACAATTTTTTTGATGCGGATGACATTTTTTTTTGACGTGGGCAAATTTTTCCACGGCGAATTTTGTTGCCGGCTTCGTGAAAAAATCTGCTAATGGTGAAATGCGGAAATTCGCCACAAATCCATGCCTGCCAAATTATTTTGTCCATTGTGTCTGCAATTATAAATGCCTCAACTCCTGGATGAAAAGTCCAATGCCTTCACCAATCTCACCGAAAAATTCACAAATCTTTTAAAATATTTACGAAACGCCGAAAAATTTGCGAATCAGCAGAAAAAAGGAAGCCCAACTTTTTCTTTTGATGTGCGACAATTTATTTTAACACGGGTGACTTTTTTGGAGGTGGGAGAATTTTTCTGCTGCGAATTTTGTCGCCGGCTTCGTGAAAAAATCTGCTAATGGTGAAATGCGGAAATTTGCCGGAAATTTGTGAATTTCCTGTAAAAGTATTTAGTCAATCACTAATTGCAATTCCAATGCCTTCACCAATCTCACTGTAAAAGTTAAGATGAAGTCTCCTTCTATTGGTGAATAATTCTCCAACATTTAGGCAGTTTCATTGCCCAGGAAAAAGAACAATTCGTTATTATTATATTATACAATTGTGTTTGTTGCATCTGAGGAAATAAGCAGCATCATTTTAGTCATTTACAGTTTGTTGCTTTTATTGCTTACCAGAAAATAAGAACCATTGAGTATTTAATTCTACATGAGCTGATCCGTAAGGTGTTTTATGTGTTGATTCTCTCTGACCTCAAATACCCCAACTTGCTTTTAATGCAATGTCATGCTTGGAAGATTTCGCCCTTTTGTTGAACAGCCTCGCGCCATTATTAACCACATGTTTTTATGATGTCCTTGGTATCCGTACATTATGGCAGATGCCATTTTATCTCTGCACATTTAAACAAACAATTTAATGTGCATAATTACATAGTATTAGTTCTGCCGCTGACATGGAAAGGAACACAAAGCAAGGTGCAGCAAGCAGTCAGATGGGAGTGGGGGAAAGGGACATCTAAGCAATAATGAATTATTTAGTGTAGTTTGTGGACCGAGAAAAGCTCAAATGGGGCACATATTGTAGTAATATAATATGAATTATTTGTAGTAATCAGGTTGGGTGTATTAAGTCACAAACAAAGGGCATAAAAATAATCACTGTACTGAGAACGCTTGGCTGGGCTGCTGCAATGTGAACGGTAGTTTTCCTGCCAATTTATAGCTATATAAATGTAATGATCAGTGTGGTCTAAAGGCACTGGTGTCTTCTGATGGATAAGGTGCTACTAAGCTACCAAAATATCAGTTATTACCTAATTGTCCTGGTAATTTAGCCAGAAGTCTGCAAGTTTATAGCTGGAAAAAAAAAAATACAATGTCAAGCCATATATGATCCCATTGTGTTTTACACACATCTAAGGTTGGCTATACACTTGAAGATCTGCTTGTTTGCCAAGGTAATACCAAGGTTACCAAATTCTAAGCATAATGGTTCCATTTATTCAGCTGAAACTACTGTAAGCTTAGATTGTAAGCTCTATGAGGCAAGAACTTCCTTCCTACGGAGTCCTCTAGCACATTGGCACCTAATCGCTGTATATTTATACCTAATTACTATGCTTATTACTTATTTATTACGATTATATTTGCCCAGCCTGTGGGTACTTTTCTATTCCGTAAAATTGTACTTAGGTACCACTCTATAAATATTCCATTATCTAGTTATATATGTAACTTCAATGGCTGATTCTACAATTACTTTCTCAGCTACCAATATCTGTAATTTCTTTTTCCAAATTTCAGGTAATAACAGGGGGATTGAGTGAAAGTGCCCGGCACATTCATGATTTCTTTTTTACTGTCTCCCGATTTTAGTTTTAATGCAGAAGTAAAAGTTGTGAATGGCTTTCCACACTGCAGTCTTTCTTCAAATGGATTTGAAACAGGCACATTACACATCATTTAGAGGGATTTGTTACTGGCATGTCCTTGCTAGCGCCTTTAGAACCAGATGACAGCTGAGAATAAAATAGTGCAAAAATATAACTAAGAGGAAACCTGATGCTTTAGAGTTCAACTTACTAATAAAACTGTATGAGGATCTTAGACATTAGTATTATTATTAATATTGTTTTTATCATGACAGCATATGTTAGAGTTCTAGATTTATTTAGATTTGTAAAAGAGTAATAATGACAAATACTGAGCAACTAATGAATAAAACAGAAAAAAGCAAATTCAATACAAGGGGCACATTTACTAAAATGTCGAGTTTACATTCACCCATTCAAACTGGGTGAAATAGAAAACAATGATGGGATTAACTTCCCCTTGAAACTGGGGGAAATAGAAAACAATGAGGGGATTAACTTCCTCTTGAAACTGGGTGAAATAGAAAACAATGATGGGAATAACTTCTCCTTGAAACTGGGTGAAATAGAAAACAATGATGGGATTAACTTCCCCTTGAAACTCGGTGAAATAGAAAACAATGATGGGGATTAACTTCCTCTTGAAACTGGGTGAAATAGAAAACAATGATGGGAATAACTTCCTCTTGAAACTGGGTGAAATAGAAAACAATGATGGGAATAACGTCTCCTTGAAACTGGGTGAAATAGAAAACAATGATGGGAATAACTTCTCCTTGAAACTGGGTGAAATAGAAAACAATGATGGGAATAACGTCTCCTTGAAACTGGGTGAAATAGAAAACAATGATGGGATTAACTTCTCCTTGAAACTGGGTGAAATAGAAAACAATGATGGGAATAACTTCTCCTTGAAACTGGGTGAAATAGAAAACAATAATGGGAATAACTTCTCCTTGAAACTGGGTGAAATAGAAAACAATGATGGGAATAACTTCTCCTTGAAACTGGGTGAAATAGAAAACAATGATGGGAATAACTTCTCCTTGAAACTGGGTGAAATAGAAAACAATGATGGGAATAACTTCCCCTTGAAGCTGGGTGTAACAGAAAACAATGATGGGAATAACTTCTCCTTGAAACTGGGTGAAATAGAAAACAATGATGGGAATAACTTCTCCTTGAAACTGGGTGAAATAGAAAACAATGATGGGAATAACTTCCCCTTGAAGCTGGGTGAAACCGAAAACAATGATGGGAATAACTTCCCCTTGAAGCTGGGTGAAACCGAAAACAATTAGGGGATTAATTTACCCTTGAAGTTCAAGTTTCAAGTTTATTGTCATATATAAATAACAATGAAGCATCATTACTGTAATGACATTTTTTTGACCCGTGTTCCTCCCAACTTTACATAGACAAAAAAAATACAAATATTAAATATAATAAAAACTGAAAACAAGGGGATTAACTTCTCATTGAATGTGTCAAGGACAGGCTGTCACTGACAATTCTATTCCTCTACTATTCTAAGCCTCTATAGGACACAATGGTCCTCGACAGATCAAACCTGTTTTTTACCAAAAAAAGTTAACTAAACATTAATAAATCACAAATTATGGGAGTTATTTTCAAAAAACGCAAATGTTTCGGGAAACAATAACAAAAAATTGAGTTCTAGCGAAAACCCATTCGGAAATCTTGAAATTGTCCAGAAGTAAGAAAAAATCCGACTTTATCTCAAAATTGCTTAATAAATGTGCCCCTAAGTATTAAGAAAATGGACTTCAAAATTGATTTCTTCCCACCCCCACCCTTGTGGGTCCTTGTGGGGTGGGGGGACCTGGGCGTAGCACACCCTGTACCCCTGGTTAGTGATGAATACATTTTTTCGCCAGACATGGATTCGCAGTGAATTTCCGCATTTCACGATTGGCAAAATTTGCAGCGGAAAAATTCGTTGTGCTGAAATTTTTTTGTTGCGCGTCAAATTGTGCACTGTGGCATCCAATTGGTCGTGGTTGCGTCAAAAAAAGGTGCAATCTCATTAAAAAAGGTGCTGTTGTGTCAAATTAGGCGCGGTTGCATCAAAACAAGGTGCGCTCACGTCAAAAAATGGATGTGCTCGTGTCAAAAAATGGGCGCGGTCCTGTAGAAAAAAGGCATGGTCAAGTCAAAAAAGCGTGGGCGTCAAAAAAGACGGCAGGTGACAAAAAACCGTGTGACAATGCGTTTCACGGATTTTTCGCCGTTTCACAAATTTTATGGCGAAGCGAAACGGGACAGGTTCGTTCATCACTACCCCTGGTAGTTATTCCAGTAGATAAAAACAGATACATCTTGGCAGTAGAAGTTCTAATAAATTTTCGACCTAAAAACTTTAGAAGTGGTCATGGATAGTCTGCAGTAAAGCTTTGGAAAATGCTCTCATATTCATTAGTACAAACACGCCATATGTATCCTGAAATTAACCTTGGCCTCTTTAGACCTGAAGTTCTCTTTTCTGGCAGACATCTTTTTCCTTTTTATCTAGTATAAACTAACCGCAGCGACGAGGGAAAATCTGAATGAAAATAATTTGTTACGTGAAATCCATGAAATATCCATTTTGTATTCATTTGGGGATTGTGTGTAATAAATTATTTGAATTCTGGTTTTTTTTCCCCCTTTTCTCACTCCTCATCTCATTGCTTGCCATTTCCAGATATTGATGTAGTCTTGGCTTGCCCCTAAGCGAGCTGCCGAAGGCTTAAGGCTGGAAATGCGCTAGGCAAGCAACTCGTTTGTATGCACCTTCTTAAACTCGACGACTGTTTGGGGAGAACGGAGTTTGAAAAAAAAAAAAAGCTGCCGTGTGAAGCTGTCAAAGTTTGTAACAGTTTTTCTGAGTTCATAAAGTCTGCGATATGTCAGGAATGGTCATGATGTGAATTTTATAAACATATATTGTCAAGCTCAAAAAGCAACGGAAATGCTTAGTAATGGAAAGTAGTTTATAGTGCATAGAGGCTTCAGATGGGGTTTTTGCCTTTCTCTGGATCAACTAGCAGTTAGGCAGGTTATATATAGGCATTATGGTTGAACGTGATGGACGTACGTCTTTCTTCAACCTAACTTACTATGTTATTATGTTATTTCTATTTAGTAATAATAATGGTTTTATACAAACAGACCAACAGATTCAGTACAGGGGGCCATTTACTTACGCCCCCTTCTGCAAATGCAGGTTCAAAATTACAACCCTTATTGCTAAACATCAAAGCACATGGGCCAAGGGCAGATATGCGCTCTGTACTAGTAATGGGCGAAATGTTTCGCCAGGCATGGATTCATGGCGAATTTCTGTGTTTCGCCATTGGTGGATTGTTTCGCAAAACAGATGAAAAAATTTGCCACGGAAAAATTTGCTGCGTGTCCAAAAATTTTCGCCTGCGACAAAAGAATAGCCGCGGGTGACAAAATAATAGCTTTACAACAAAAGAATAGCCACAGGCGACAAAATAATAGCCTTGCGACAAAAGAATAGCCGCAGGCGACAAAATAATAGCCTCACAACAAAAGAATAGCCACAGACGACAAAAGAATAGCCACAGGTGACAAAATAAGAGCCAGAGGCGACAAAATAATAGCCTCACAACAAAAGAATAGCCACAGACGACAAAAGAATAGCCACAGACGACAAAAGAATAGCCACAGACGACAAAAGAATAGCCACAGGTGACAAAATAATAGCCTCGCGACAAAATGATAGCCGTGGGCAACAATTTTTTTTTCACGCGCAACATTTTCGCCGTTTTGCGAATATTTTGAAAGATTTGTAAATTTTTCTGTGACGCGAAACGGGACAGATTCGCTCATCACTGCTCTGTACCTCTGTATTGTGTAGTGAGTTTGGGCACAATGCATAGAGAAGGCAGTAAGGACACGGTTCCATGGAGCAGTGCTTAATGAAATGATATTTAGGGGACAGGTAGGAGGGCCATATGTGCCTTCTCCTGTTCCTTGTGAATACAGGGCTGCCATATACAAACAATGATGTATTCATGGGGGCAGATGTATTTTGGAGTGCAGAGACCTGCAGCCATTTTAAAAAGAGCAGGACAGGGCTCAAGTAACCAATACACATGGCAGTTTTCAACTATTTTTTCCAATTTTCACCCCGTCCTGCAGTTGGTAAATGAGCTCTACAGTGTATGACCCTATAATAGCAAAAAAGTTAAATCAGTTGATGTCTTTACTCTTCTTATAAACTATAAACTTCGATTGAAATGTTTCAATCTATATTTCAAATTTCCAGTTATTTATAAAGAATCATTTGATGAAAATTTGATGAAATTTGTTCTTCATCTTTAACTGTCGAAATATATATTGTCATAAGAAAATTCATGAAAAATCTAGGGTGGACAGTTGGTGTTTTTGACTGCTGTCACCAGTATCAGTAACCATAGCAACCTATGCTCCATAGCCTCAAATGAATTCTATGTATACAACAGGTAATACAACATATTGGACCAAATGTATTCATCAAGAGAAAATGGCTGTATGGAAAATCCATGGTGGACAGTTGGTGTTTTTGACTGCTGGCACCAGTATCAGTAACCATAGCAACCTGTGCTCCATAGCCTCAAACAAATTCTATGTATACAACAGGTAATTGGACTACATTGGACCAAATGTATTCAACAAAAGAAAATGGCTGTATGGAAAATTAATGGTGGACAGTTGGTGTTTTTGACTGCTGCCACCAGTATCAGTAACCATAGCAACCTGTACTCTATAGCCTCAGAGGAATTCTATGTATACAACAGGAAATTGGACCATTTTGGACCAAATGTATTCCACAAAAGAAAATGGCCGTATGGAAAATTAATGGTGGACAGTTGGTGTTTTTGACTGCTGGCACCAGTATCAGTAACCATAGCAACCTGTACTCTATAGCCTCAAACGAACTCTATGTATACAACAGGTAATTGGACCATATTGGACCAAATGTATTCAACAAAAGAAAATGGCAGTATGGAAAATTAATGGTGGACAGTTGGTGTTTTTGACTGCTGCCACCAGTATCAGTAACCATAGCAACCTGTACTCTATAGCCTCAGAGCAATTCTATGTATACAACAGGAAATTGGACCATATTGGACCAAATTTATTCAACAATATCTCTTACATTTTCATTTGATAAATCAACTTATAGCTAAGAAATGCACAGACAATCATTTGATAGAAAACCATCTGCCCCCCCATGATATCACCTTGGACAAGTGATACCATTCAATGGGGTATATACAATCATATCATTTTGGATGACTTTATAAAGTAGTTTGAGATTTTGAATGTATATTTCTATCCCTTTGATTGCAAAATGTATATGGGTCAGACAAACACACACTATAAAGGTTAACCCTTCAATTTGCCATCACTACTGGTGCATTTAATAAGAGCAGATAAGCACAAGGTTTATAGGTTAATGGATTGGATCATGTGCTGAAGTGCATTCCCAGACAATAAAGTCCCAGCAAATCTATTCATTGGCAACTGTTTTTACATTTATGGCTGATGAACCGCCGCGTGATCACAATATCCCCCATATAGAAATATAATAATCAGTCTGTGTTGGCTGTTGGCTGAAGTTTCCATTGCACTTGCTGTAAGTAAATGTCTTATAAATGTACTGTATGTGTTTTATATTAATAACAGCCCATTGAGTGAAATAAAGGGAAACTGTACCCCCCAAACAGTGTAGGTCTCTATAAAAATATATTGCATAATCCAGCTCCTATGTAAAACCCTGCTGCATCTAAATAAACCATTTCATATAAATATACTTTATTAGTAGTATGTGCCATTGGGTAATCCTAAATGGAAAATATGTAGGGCCGTCTCCTTGTAGGATTCACGCAAACAAGCCAAGAACTAGTATGAGTGAATTTGTCCCGTTTCGGCGAAAAATTAGCAAATTGACAAGAAAATTTTGAAATGGCAAAAAATTTGCAAAACACCCTTCGCATGACTGTTTTTGTTGCATTCAAATCTTTCTGTCACTCACGTCCTTTTTTTTGCCACACGCATCATTTTCTGATGCACCTATCACACGACTGTGCCTATTTTACAGCAACTGCGCCTATTTTCATGCGACCATGCCCAATTTGATGCAATTGTGACTTTTTTTGAAGCACGCCTTCAGCGGCATTTTTTGCAGGAGTTTCTCAAAACAATTTGCCGATGATGAAATGTGGAAATTAGCTGCAAATCCATGTCTGGGGAAAAATTCACTCATCACTACCAAGGACACATATACATGCTAGGCCGCATCAGCCAATGAATGGGCAGAGTTCTGCCTTTTACTCCCACACTACTTCCTGTTACAGTTAGAGCTGCATTATCATCACTAGTGATGAGCGATTTTTTTTGTCAGGCATGGATTCGCAGCGAATTTCAGCATTGATGAATTGTTTTGCAAAACTTCCTTGGAAATTCGCCGTGGAAAAATGCGTCGCAAGGAAATGTTTTTTTGACGCAAGTCAAATTAGGAGCGGTCGCGTCAAAAAAAATGCTTGGTAGTATACAAAAAAAGGCGTAGTCGCGTCAAAATTGGGCTCAGGCAACAGAATAGACAAT
Organism: Xenopus tropicalis; assembly: GCF_000004195.4. Lineage (NCBI taxonomy): Eukaryota > Metazoa > Chordata > Amphibia > Anura > Pipidae > Xenopus > Xenopus tropicalis. The sequence goes on along the minus strand of NC_030683.2, from coordinate 14,339,287 downwards.
AGTGACAAAAAAATTGCGCGACACAAATTTTTCACAGTTTCGCAAATTTTATGGCAAAGCTCATCACTACACATCGCTCATCACTACCCATCACAAAATGGCGGCTCAAGGGAAAGGATGTAAAAGGGCAATATTTACTGATATATATATATTCCAGTTTGGGGAGATTCTTTAATAGGCCACTTAACATAATATAAACTGTCTGTTGGTTAAGTACTCATTCTGGGGTATAGTTTTCCTTTAAAGAAAAATCCCCCCTATCCAAAAAAACAATTCGGTGCCATTCGGCGCTCATTCTGCCTCCGTTTCCCTTATCCCTACTATAAACTCATCCGCACAGCCTGTTCCCGAGAATACACTTCCATTTGAACTGTATATTAAAACTTTACTGTAAATGAATAGTACTTTTTGTTGAAAGAGAACAAATTCCATTTCATGGGGTGACTGGAGGGACCCCTTTATTAATTGTCAAAGAGTAGAGAAGAAACCCCGCGCACCAAGGATCAGTCGTCTGCTTTGAAAACCTCAAAGGTTTTTTTTTTATTAATCTTTGAAACCTTTTTGTTCCTGCCGGTCCCCGTGGAACTGCTCGACTGCTTATAGCAAATTTCCAATTACATTACAGATTTTTTCTGACACTGCATTTTGCACATGTCATGGAGTATCAGTGGCGGTTTGAAAAACTTCTAACTATATGATGTGATTTTAGAAAATCTTAATTCACTTTAACTCACTCCGAGAAACGGTAAACATTGGCGGTTTTGTTCTCAGTAAAGCAAAGGGGTCGTTTAAACTATATTGTAATTCTATTTGTAAACCTATGGCTTGGATTGTGTTATATAACTCATTCTGTGCTTAAAGAAGATCGTTAAGGGCTCATTTACGGCCGCAACTAAGTTTGCGATCACGCAGAAATAGATGCAGTTATTGAGCGCATTAAAAGGAGTTTTTTCATACATAAATGCATATTCGTGATTTTTGAGTTTGTGAGTCTTTCCAAACGGAAAAAAACTTGATAAATAGTGATGAGCGAATCTGTTTGTCGGCAAATTTGTAAAACGACAGAAAAAATTAGCAAAACGGCAAAAAAATCCACAAAATGCATTTATCGCGTGACTTTTTTTATTGCCCACGTCTTTTTGTTTGTCACACGCATCTTTTTTTGCTGCAACTGCATCCATTTTTACGCGACAGCACCAGATTTGACGCGACCACGATTAATTTTATTGTGGCGAATTTCTGCTGAAGTTTTGCTAAACAATCCACTAATGGCGAAATGCGGAAATTCACTAAGGGGCTGATTTACTAATCCACGAATCCGAATGGGAAAAAATCGGATTGGAAACGAACATTGTGCAACTTTTTTGTATTTTTTGCGTTTTTTTCGTCGTATTTTTTGCGACTTTTTGGTGAGTTGTGGCAAAATACCGATCATTACAAAAAAAACGCATTCGGACGCTTTTCGGACGTTCGTGGATTAGTAAATGTGCCCCTAAGGGGGGTTTTTTTTCGCAATGATCGGTATTTTGCGATTTTTTCATCGCAGTCCCGACTTTTTCGCGAATTGTCATGACTTTTTCGTACCCATTATGACTTTTGCGAATTGTCACGACTTTTTCGTATTGAGCGCTCGAAAAATCCGCGACAATTCGCGAAAGTCGTAACGGCTATGAAAAAGTCACGACAATTCGCGAAAAAGTCGCAATGGTGCCGAAAAAAATCGAAAAAAAATCGAAAAAGTCGCAAAATGTTCGTTTCCAATCCGATTTTTTCCCATTCGGGATTCGGATTTGTGGATTAGTAAATCTGCCCCTAAGTATCCATGCCTAATAAATAGTGATGGGTGAATCTGTCCTGTCTCAATTGCGCCAAAAAATTTGAGAAACAATTCGTGAAACGGTGGAAGATTCGCAAAATCCGGAAAAACGAACATTGTGCAACTTTTTCGTATTTTTTGCGATTTTTTCGTCGTATTTTTTGCGACTTTTTGGTGAGTTGTGGCAAAATACCGATCATTACAAAAAAAACGCATTCGGACGCTTTTCGGACGTTCGTGGATTAGTAAATGTGCCCCTTAGAAAGCATCTGAATGCCCCTAAGTATCCATGCCTAATAAATAGTGATGGGCGAATCTGTCCCGTCTCAATTGCGCCAAAAAAAATTTGAGAAACGATTCATGAAACGGCGGAAGATTGGCAAAATCCGGAAAATGATGTGTGAGAAAAAGAAACTGCCGCAGACGTCATAAAAATTACATGTGCAATGTTTTTTGTGATGCCTGACAGTCTTTTCAAAACTTGATAGCGATGAGTGAAAAAAAATTGACACATGTGTCGAGCATACCAAAAAAATGCAATGTTTTTTGACGTGCAACAGTCTTTCCAAACGGAAAAAAACTTGATAAATAGTGATGAGTGAATCTGTCCCACTTTGCTTTGCCTAAAAATTTGGCAAATATTGAAAAGTGGCAGAAAATTTGCGAAACACAGGAATGGCAGAAAATTTTTGCACCACGGAAAATGACGTGTGTAAAAAAAAAAAGACAGGTGACTTTTTTTTGCCACGTGTCAGGTTTTTTGATGCATGCAACAAATTTTTTACCCAAGTGACTTTTTATTTTGCACGCCTAATTTTTCCACGAATCCATGCCTGCCGAAAAATTCCGCATTGCTATTGATAAATCTATCCCGGTATAATTCTTAAAACTGCACCAAAAATAGTCTATAAGGATGTATTCAAGCATTAACCTTGCCTGAATGTCTCAATTCGCAGCCTAAACAGATAGGAAACCAGACTGAAGGATCCCTTTTGCTATGTTACTCTCCAAAAAAGAATTTATATTTTGACAAAGCCGGCTAAATGGGAAACTGTCAGGGGGAAGCCATGTTTTATTTGTGCTTGTAAATCTCCTGCAGCATTGACTTAGGTATTTGAGAGTTGTAAAAACGGCTGTAAATCTATTCCGAGGGACACTAACTCTAAAAAGAAAATGTCTCCTTTATTATGAACAGCTGGGTTGTAAAAGAAATGTGAAAATGGCGGCACTAAAAAAGGGGGTGGGAAGGTGAGCTAGACACATAACATATAATACAAGTTAAAGGGGGAAACTTTGCTATAGGTATGTACCCATTTTTTTCTAATTATGTTTTAGAGATATAAACAGTTTTTTTGTGCTGCCAACAACCAATTTGTTGGCGAAAAAACTTGCTCATCACTACTTACCACACTCACCAGCTCTCTAACCATTTACTGTGTAGTTTCTCAGGAAACATTGCCAGAACTCTGGGTAGCATCCGGTTCTTTCTTAACAATAACAGTCACTTCGGATATCTTTAAATCCTAAGCTATAACTTTATCCATCCTTCCTGTTATACAGGTATCGGACCCCTTATCCGGAAACCCGTTATCCAGAAAGCTCCGAATTACGGAAAGCCTGTCTCCTATAGACTCCATTTTAATCAAATAATTCAAAATTTTAAAACTGATTTCCTTTTTCTATGTAGAAATAAAACAGTACCTTGTAATTGATCCCAACTAAGATATAAATAATCCTTATTGGATGCAAAACAATCCTATTGGGTTTAATTAATGTTTTATTGATTTTTTAGTAGACTTAAGGTATGGAGATCCAAATTACGGAAAGACCCCTTATCCGGAATACCCTTGGTCCCGAGCATTCTGGATAATGGATCCTATACCTGTACTTCCAAGGGGCACATTTACTAACCCACGAATGGGCCGAATGCGTCCGATTGCGGTTTTTTTCGTAATGATCGGTATTTTGCGCCTTTTTCGTTACTAATACGATTTGTGCGAAAAAACGTGAGTTTTTCGTAGCCATTCCGAAAGTTGCGCAAAATCTGGCGATTTTTCGTATCGTGAAAACTTGCGCAAAAAGCTGCGATTTTTTCATAGCGTTAAAACTTGCACGAAACGTCGCACCTTTTAAGTTTTAACGCTACGAAAAAGGCGCAACTTTTCGCACAAGTTTTAACGCTACGAAAAAACCGCCAGATTTTGCGTAACTTTCGGAATGGCTACGAAAAACTCGCGTTTTTTCGCGCAAATCGTATTGGTAACGAAAAAGTCGCGACAATTTCCGAAAAGTCGTAAAGACGCCGAAAAAATCGCCAAAAATACGAAAAAGTCGCAAAATGTTCGTTTTCAAATCGGAATTTTTCCAATTCGGTTCAGATTCGTGTCTTAGTAAATGTGCCCCCAAGTATTTGAAATCTCCGCAGAAAGATGGAACCAACTTTGGCTCAATCCATTGCTTTGTAGATACGTTGTTTTTTTTTTCTTTTTGAGAAAGGAAATGCATTAGCTGAACAAGAATGAATGAAAAAACAAAAACCTGTTTGATCTTTTGAAAATTAGAAACTTACAAAGCTTAACTGTCATAGCCTCCAGTTCCGAGGGTAAAATGGGTTGGTGAAGTATCATATTAAAGGAAATCCACGCTGTAGTGATTTCATATTTTATTTGTTTTTAAGGGATTGAATAAAAAAATTAAGTTTATGAAGGTCTGAAAGGAAAATGCATAGATTAAAAACCTTATTGCACATTGCCGGTGGGATGGCATATGCGTCGCTACAATTTCCCGAAGTCGCTAGATAGTATGCTTCAGTTATTTTTTTAGACCCCGCTCTCAGCAAAAGGGTTTGGATTGCAAATATATCAATGCTACAGAAAATGGTAATAGTGATATATAATTGTACTGTACAGAGTTCTGAGTATGGTGCAGAGATACAGCAATTTATGCAGACATTTAGCTCTAGTGGCTAGAGATGTAGCGAACTGTTCGCCAGCGAACTAATTCGCGCGAACATCGGGTGTTCGCAAGTCCGCAAATTCGCAAACTTTTGGCAATGTTCGCCATTTTGGGTTCGCCACGGTTTTTTTTGCGCCGCGTTTTTTCGCCTCGGTTTTTTCCGCCACGTTTTTTCACTTCGGTTTTTCACCTTTGCGTATACATAGGAATAGCTTGCATTTTTTTTTTGGCGTTATTTTTTGGCGGTTTTTTTTTGGCGTTATTTTTTGGCGGTTTTTTTTTTTGCGTTTTTTTTTTTGCGGTTTATTTACAAAGTATTTTTCAGAGAAATTTTTGCCCTTGATCCCCCTCCTGCATGCCACTGCCCAGGTCGTGGCACCCTTTAAACAACTTTAAAATCAGTTTTCTGGCCAGAAATGGCTTTTCTAGGTTTTAAAGTTCGCCTTCCCATTGAAGTCTATGGGGTTCGCAAAGTTCGCGAATATTCGCGAGTTTTGGCGAAAGTCCGCGAACGGGTTCGCGAACATTTTTGGCGATGTTCGCTACATCCCTACTAGTAGCTCATCATGGCCCTCCATGCCGTTTATTTAATAGAATATTAAATTAAAAAGAAGGTTTAATACAGTCTGCATCAGAGTACCATGTGAGTCATAGAATGGTAAAACAATGTTTTCTCCATCTTTATGTGTTAATGTAGAGGTATGTCCCTATGAAGTAGAGAAGAATCAAACATTCCCTAGCTATCCTTGGCCCGCATTAACTCTCAAATATTCCCCCTTCCCACAGATGTGTCCCCTAGCAACATAAACCCCACCCCTCACTTCCTCCCCTGTCTTAGTAAATTATTCTGCATCATCCAGTGTATGGTGTTCTTTCCCTCCCTTGTTTATTGCTTGGGTATTTACCCGAGAGTTAATATTGACTAGGGATAGCCAAGGAAAGGAGGAATTCCATCATACTTTCCATGATTCTTCTTTCCTGGCCATCACCCTGGTCAACATCCCCACCCTAGTTCAGAGCTTTTTTTTTTTACGTAGACGGGGAAGGAAATGAGGGGCGGGGTTTCATGTTGCTAGGGGACACATCTGTGGGGGGGGGGGGGAACCCGAGTGTTAATGCTGATCAGGGGGATGGACAGGAAAGGAGAATCAGGGTAAGTATGATGGAATTCCTCCTTTCTATTCCATTTTATGAACAGGTTATATATTCAGATGGCTACAAACCCATCTATACAGTATGATTTATAAAATAGCTTGCCTCTTTGTATTTCAAGCCAACTGTATTTTTATATTTTAGGAATGCTAATTCAATACTTGAAAATGTTCTTTGCTCAAAAATCAAAACTGGCTGTGCGAAATTTTGTTTATTTCTTTTCAAGTGCTTTTACTTTATAGTTTTGAATGACACGATGTATGACAGCTTTTTAGGCACTTCGGCTTTGAAAAGGCTTTGGGCATTGATGTGAAAACAAATGAAGTACTAAGGGAATGTAAACAGAATGCTTCACAATGCATCTATTTGGTTTCCAGGAAATATTATGCCGCCAGTGCTAAATCCAACGTGTATTCTCTCCTAGACATCAACTGCTACTGTTAATGTGGTGGTGACCGACGTGAATGACAATGACCCAGTCTTCGATCTCTACTTGCCCAGAAATCTCTCTGTCCAGGAGGAAGAATTAAATGCTTTCGTGGGTCAAGTTAGGGTGAGTGAATCCAATTTCATTTTGGATATTTAATTATTGATATAATCAGTTATTGTATGCATTTTGGAAAGATTATTTGCACATCCTGAAATGAATTTGTAGTTTGAGGTGGGCAATAACCCAGAAAGCTGGTAGTTGGTATTCATTATTATAGTACAGGTATCGGACCCCTTATCCGGAAACCCGTTATCCAGAAAGCTCCGAATTACGGAAAGCCTGTCTCCCATAGACTCCATTTTAATCAAATAATTCAGAATTTTAAAACTGATTTCATTTTTCTCTGTAATAATAAAACAGTACCTGTACTTGATCCCAACTAAGATATAATTACCCCTTATTGGGGCAGAACAGTCCTATTGGGTTTATTTCATGGTTAAATAATTCCCTTTTCTCTGTAATAATAAAACAGTACCTGTACTTGATCCCAACTAAGATATAATTACCCCTTATTGGGGGCAGAACAGCCCTATTGGGTTTATTTAATGGTTAAATGATTCCCTTTTCTCTGTAATAATAAAACAGTACCTGTACTTGATCCCAACTAAGATATAATTACCCCTTATTGGGGGCAGAACAGTCCTATTGGGTTTATTTAATGGTTAAATGATTCCCTTTTCTCTGTAATAATAAAACAGTACCTGTACTTGATCCCAACTAAGATAGAATTACCCCTTATTGGGGGCAGAACAGCCCTATTGGGTTTATTTAATGGTTAAATGATTCCCTTTTCTCTGTAATAATAAAACAGTACCTGTACTTGATCCCAACTAAGATAGAATTACCCCTTATTGGAGGCAGAACAGCCCTATTGGGTTTATTTAATGGTTAAATGATTCCCTTTTCTCTGTAATAATAAAACAGTACCTGTACTTGATCCCAACTAAGATATAATTACCCCTTATTGGGGGGCAGAACAAGCCTATTGGGTTTAATTAATGTTTTATTGATTTTTAGTAGACTTAAGGTATGGAGATCCAAATTACGGAAAGATCCCTTATCCGGAATACCCTTGGTCCCGAGCATTCTGGATAACGGGTCATATACCTGTACAAATGAATGTATTTATTAGTGATGGGCAGGCATGGATCCGCTGCAAATTCCCGTGTTTCGCACATTGTCAGATTGGTTCTCGGAATGGGTTGGAACATTTGGCGCTGAAAAATTAAAAATGGTCACCCACGGCAAAAAAAAAAATTGTTGCGCACATAAAAAAAAAAATTGCCGTGCAACATTTTTGCCGTTTTGTGAATCTTACTCAAGATGCGCAAATTTCTAGGACAGCGTCAGATTCACCCATCACTAGTATTTATTTGAAGTATATTAGAAATCTTACAGAGCGGGGTAGTCAGATTAGAGAGGGTGATCTCTAATTGATCACTTTTGATCTCAAAGTGATTTTTATGACCTCACGTCATGAGCATTCTGCACCACAGGCCCCATACCACAGGTATGGGAACCATTATCCAGAATGCTCGGGACCTGGTGTTTCCTGGATAAGGGGTCTTTCCGTAGTTCAGATCTCCTACGTTAAGTCTGCTAAAAAAAAATTATATAAACTGTAATTAAGCTCAATAGGACTGTTTTGCCTCCAGTAAGGATTAATTATATTTTAGTTGAGATCACGTACAGGTACTGTTTTATTATTACAGAGAAAAGGGAATCATTTAACCATTAAATAAACCCAATAGGGCTGTTCTGCCCCAATAAGGGGTAATTATATCTTAGTTGGGATCAAGTACAGGTACTGTTTTATTATTACAGAGAAAAGGGAATCATTTAACCATTAAATAAACCCAATAGGGCTGTTCTGCCCCCAATAAGGGGTAATTATATCTTAGTTGGGATCAAGTACAGGTACTGTTTTATTATTACAGAGAAAAGGGAATCATTTAACCATTAAATAAACCCAATAGGGCTGTTCTGCCCCCAATAAGGGGTAATTATATCTTAGTTGGGATCAACTACAAGTACTGTTTTATTATTACAGAGAAAAGGGAATCATTTAACCATTAAATAAACCCAATAGGGCTGTTCTGCCCCCAATAAGGGGTAATTATATCTTAGTTGGGATCAAGTACAGGTACTGTTTTATTATTACAGAGAAAAGTGAATCATTTAACCATGAAATAAACCCAATAGGGCTGTTCTGCCCCCAATAAGGGGTAATTATATCTTAGTTGGGATCAACTGCAAGTACTGTTTTATTATTACAGAGAAAAGGGAATCATTTAACCATTAAATAAACCCAATAGGGCTGTTCTGCCCCCAATAAGGGGTAATTATATCTTAGTTGGGATCAAGTACAGGTACTGTTTTATTATTACAGAGAAAAGGGAATCATTTAACCATGAAATAAACCCAATAGGGCTGTTCTGCCCCAATAAGGGGTAATTATATCTTAGTTGGGATCAAGTACAGGTACTGTTTTATTATTACAGAGAAAAGGGAATCATTTAACCATGAAATAAACCCAATAGGGCTGTTCTGCCCCAATAAGGGGTAATTATATCTTTGTTGGGATCAAGTACAGATACTGTTTTATTATTACAGAGAAAAGGGAATCATTTAACCATTAAATAAACCCAATAGGGCTGTTCTGCCCCCAATAAGGGGTAATTATATCTTAGTTGGGATCAACTACAAGTACTGTTTTATTATTACAGAGAAAAGGGAATCATTTAACCATGAAATAAACCCAATAGGGCTGTTCTGCCCCCAATAAGGGGTAATTATATCTTAGTTGGGATCAACTACAAGTACTGTTTTATTATTACAGAGGAAAAGGAAACCATTATTAAAAATGTGAATTATTTGATTACAATGAAGATGGCCTTCTGTAATTCGGAACTTTCTGGATAATGGGTTTTCGGATACCTGTACTATTAGAATTAACTGAACTATTAAAAAAGTCACAGTGAAATTCTATTAAATATTAACATTTTAGTAGAATGAAAATGATTAATGGGATCAAAAAAAAATCCATATGTTGATAAAAAAAAATGAACTGAAAGTATTAGGACATGTATATTGGAATCTAATACTTGATAGAAAATGGAAATGTATAGACCTCGGGCTAAAACAATATCATTGTGACACGAGGTTATCTTCATAATACAGAACCTGAATAATTTAACGTCAATTATCTATTAGAAATAAAATATTCCCAGTGTGGATTTTTAGCTGTAATTATACGGCACATTATTCTGCTTGTCTCAAAGAAACATCTATTGTTCAACATTTGAATAGGTATCAAATAAATGAACTGTTGTATTGAACCGACTGTCAAAACAAGTTTGGAACTAAAGTGACATCAATTAAGTCATTTTTCTTAAGTCTCAATCCTCTTTTCCGTAGTCACGAATTGGTTCCAAACTTGCCACTTGTTGTGCCAACTCGCAGTCTGTAACGTGTCAGTAAATAGGATTAGTCAGGAATTAGCTGGCGCAGTCAGGAACTTGGGGAAAAAAAGCATTTTAATGAAAATAAATGTGTTATAAAATAACTGCCAAGCTACAATGTTGATTGAAAGATAAAAGAATTATGTTTATATTAATGATCATGATTGTTTAAAAAGGTATATTGTCACTTTTATGTGGAATCAATATGTTGTTTATACATATTTACACAAGTAGGCACCAATTAAAGAGGTCCATGGAGAAATAAAGAGGTATGGGTGCAAGATATAGGTCAGGGATCCCCAACCTTTCTTACTCGGGAGCCACAGTCAAATGTAAAAAGACTTGGAGAGCAACACAAGCACCATAAAAGTTCATAGAGGTGCCAAATAAGGGCTGTGATTGGCTATTAGGCAGCCTCTATGCACCCTATCAGCTTACAGGGGCTTTATTTGGTAGGAAATCTTGTTTTTATTCAACCAAAACTTGCCCCCAAGTCAGGAATTCAAAAATAACTCCCTGGTTTGGGGGCACTGAGAGCAACATCCAAGGGGTTGGGGAGCAACATGTCGCCCCGAGACACTGGTTGGGGATCTGATATAGGCTGTAGGGATGTAGCGAACATCGCCAAAAATGTTCGCGAACCCGTTCGCGGACTTTTGCCAAAACTCGGGAATATTCGCGAACTTTGCGAACCCCATAGACTTCAATGGGAAGGCGAACTTTAAAACCTAGAAAAGCCATTTCTGGCCAGAAAACTGATTTTAAAGTTGTTTAAAGGGTGCCACGACCTGGACAGTGGCATGCAGGAGGGGGATCAAGCAAACATTTCTCTGAAAAATACTTTGTAAAAAAAACGCCAAAAAAACGCAAAAAAATAACGCCAAAAAAAACCGCCAAAAAAAAAACCGCCAAAAAATAACGCCAAAAAAAAAAACGCAAGCTATTCCTATGTATATGCATAGGCGATAAAACGCGGCGGAAAAATCAAGGTGAAAAAATGCGGCGCCAAAAAAAAACGCGGCGAACCCAAAGTGGCGAACATCGGCAAAAGTCCGCGAATTTGCGCGAACACCCGATGTTCGCGCGAATTAGTTCGCCGGCGAACAGTTCGCTACATCTCTAATAGGCTGTGGATGCACATAGTAATATCTAGTAGAATTAAGTCTAAAACAACTGGTCTTTTCTGAATTTTTTCTTGAAAACATTTCACCACTCATCCGAGTGGCTTCTTCAGTTCAAATGACTGGTAGGGAATTCCCCGGTATTTAAACCCTTGATGGTAGTAGAGTCACAGACATCCAATCACAATGGTTCCATTGAACTTGTTCAGTTAGGTGTTAGCTAGTTTAAATACCGGGGAATTCCCTACCAGTCATTTGAACTGAAGAAGCCACTCGGATGAGCGGTGAAACGTTTTCAAGAAAAACTCAGAAAAGTCCCGTTGTTTTAGACTTAATTCTACTAGATACTGAATATCATGACTTGGATGAATGAGAATCTTCATAGACACATAGTAATAGTAAAAATCTACTGGGTTACTATTACACCCCAGACTTATGCAGACTTCTTTAACTGTGTACAAGGCCCACTTAAGGATATTGAACTTCCATTGGGCAGCTTTTTGTATTATTGTATGTAGTATCAAGCTGTTAAAATGTAGGGGGAACTGAAACACTTTTAGGGTGGTGTTTCTAATATTGGCACTAGGGATGCACCGAACCCACCTTTTTGGGTTTGGCCGAACCCCCGAACCCAACCAGCAGGATTCGGACAAATCCTGAGCTGAATCCAAATCCTAATTAGCTGATTAGGATCGGAAGGGGCGTGCTCAAGTCAAATTGGGCGCGGTCGTGACAAAAAAGGGTGCGGTCACGTCAGTTGGGCACAAATGTGTTTCACAAATTTTCTTACTGTTTCGCGAATTTCATGGCGAAGCGAAACGGGACAGATTCTCTCATCACTATGGGGCTGATTTACTAAGGCATGAATTCGAATCCGAATTGGAAAAATTCCGATTGGAAAACGAACATTTTGCGACTTTTTCGTATTTTTTGCGATTTTTTCGGCGTCTTTACGACTTTTCGGAAATTATCGCGACTTTTTCGTTACCAATACGATTTGCGTGAAAAAACGCGAGTTTTTCGTAGCCATTACGACTTGCACGAAAAAACGCAAGTTTTTCGTAGCCATTCTGAAAGTTGCGCAAAATCTGGTGATTTTTTTCGTAGCGTTAAAACTTGCGCGAAAAGTCGCGCCTTTTTCGTAGCATTAAAACTTAAAAGGCGCGACGTTTTGCGCAAGTTTTAACTCTACGGAAAAATCGCCAGATTTTGTGCAACTTTCGGAATGGCTACGAAAAACTTGCGTTTTTTCGCAAAAATCGTATTGGTAACGAAAAAGTCGCGATAATTTCCAAAAAAATTGCAAAATACCGATCATTACGAAAAAAACGCAGTCGGATGCATTCGGCCCGTTCATGGGCTAGTAAATGTGCCCCTATAAGTAAGGTGAAAAAATCTATAATTCCTATGTCTTTTTTAAATGTATTGTTTCCCTGGCTACAGAACGTATATAATACGTTATTGATTTAAAAACAGATAAAATACCATCCTTTATCATAAACTACACAATTAAAAAACACATGTTCCTAGTTTATAAATTCATATTTCACAACCAATCAGTAATGTGTATTTCTACTCCTATTAATCACTTAATCACACAATTCTCTACAAGATTCTTTAACTATTTTGGAGTATTTGTATAGGTTTAAGTTTGTTGTTTGTATTTGTGTTCATATAAGTTTTCCTGATAAGTCAAGGTCCGCTTCTTTTATTTTGGTCCACAATAAGGAATGTATTCGTGTTTATTGCTTTTTTTCAGTGTATATTTGTTTTTTATATTTGATGTTTTCATTCAAGGGGAACAGAAGGTTTAAAAAGTGCAAGACTCTGAAGTAGCCATGGCAACTTGTTGCATTGGTGACAATACTTTTAAATCCTAGGGAAAAAGTGAGAAAAATGACACACAAATTCAGGAGGACAATAAATAATTTAAATTGTATTTACAGACTACATAACTACATTTTTATTTTAATCTTGTTTAATAAGTTTCTATTTATCCCTTATGATGATAATTATAAGTGAGTGTTACCAAAAATTAAAGAATATCAACTCAACCACAAGTACCTGTCTTCCTATCTTGTATTGAGAATATTTACTTTACAATCAGTAAGTAGTGATGAGCGAATCTGTTCCGTTTCGCTTCGCCGAAAAATTCGCGAATCTTTAAAAAGATCCGCGAAACGGCGACAATGTCGTGCGACAAAAAAAATTTGCCGTCCGCGGCTATTATTTTGTCGCGCGGCTATTGTTTCGTCGCCCGCAGCTATTATTTTGTTGCGCGGCTATTGTTTCGTCGCCCGCGACTATTTTTTTTTCACGCGGCTATTGTTTCGTCGCCCGCAGCTATTATTTTGTCGCGCGGCTATTGTTTCGTCGCACGCGGCTATTATTTCGTCGCCCGCGGCTATTATTTTTTCGCACGGCTATTCTTTTGACGCCCGCGACAATTCTTTTTTGACGCTGGCGACAATTTTTGGACGTGTGGCGAATTTGTTTTGCGGCGAAACGTGGAAATTCGCCGCGAATCCATGCCTGGCGAAACATTTCGCCCATCACTATCAGTAAGGTCACTCCTCCACTCATGCATATGCATTATTGATTACATCATATATAATAGCAAATCCCAAACCACTTAGGGGCACATTTAGTAAACAATTTTGAGATAAAATTGGATTTTTTCCTATTTCTAGATAATTTCGAGATTTACGAATGGATTTTTGCCAGAACTCAATTTTTTCATTATTATTCCCCCCAAAAATTCGAGTTTTTCAAAAATAACTCCCATAATTTTTGATTTATTAGTGTTTAGTTAACTTTTTTTTGAAAAATTTTTTTTTTGATAGGTTTAATCTGTCGAGTACCATTAAGTCCTACAGAGGCTTAGGGGCTGATTTACTAATCCACGAATCCGAATCCCAAATTGGAAAGAAATCGGATTGGTAACAAACATTTTGCGACTTTTTCATTTTTTTTGCAATTTTTTTTGTCACCGTCTTTTTCTTAGCCGTTACGACTTGCGCGAATTGTCGCAACTTTTTCATATCCATTACAAATTTCGTGAATTGTCGCAACTTTTTCATAGCCATTCCGACTTTAGTGAATACTTTTTCGTATTGAGTTCGAAAAATTCGCGACAATTTGCGAAAAAGTCGCAAAATACCGGTCATAACGAAAAAAATGCATTTGGATGCTTTTCGGACGTTCGTGGATTAGTAAATGTGCCCCTTAGAATAGTAGAGGAATAGCATAGTCAGTGACAGCCTGTCCTTGATACATTTTCAAGGACAAGTTAAGCCCCTTATTGTTTTCAGTTTCACCCACATTCAAGAGGAACTTAATCCCCTCATTGTTTCCAGTTTCACCCAGTTCAAGGGGAAGTTAATCCCCTCATTGTTTTCAGCTTCACCCAGTTCAAGGGGAACTTAATCCCCTCATTGTTTTCAGTTTCATCCAGTTTCAAGTGAAACTTAAACACATGATTGTTTTTCAAAAGTGCCAATGCTCCTAAAATGGCTGCTGGAGCACTTCCTGTTTGGGAAAAATAAAGAGGATTCATGGAAAAGAAAGTCCATTTAAACTCAAATTTTTCTAGTTTTAACAACGCTTTCAACTCGAAAAATTAGGGATTTTCTAATATAAACTCGAAATTTTCATATGAACAAATTAAGCATTATCATTACATTTTATTAAAACAGCAACAATCAAGTTTAATTTAAAGCTATACCATTTCGAGTTTATATGACTTTCAAGGCCAGAAAAAATTAGAATTTTAGTAAATGTGCCCCTAAGTGTGTTACATCACATCCCCCAGCAACAATTATGTATCCTAATCCAAATTCTTTTTAAAAGATGGGGCTTAAAAATCATGAGTTTGAATAATGTTTAAACTCAAATTTTCAATATTTATTAAGCAAAAAAAAAAAAAAAATGCAAAAAACACCAAAAAGCTTGTGAGGACATGCAAAAGTCAGTGGCAACTGGCCTAGGCAAAATGTTAACTTTCAAGTCAATTTGAGTTTTTTTATTTTTTTTTTCAATGGTGGTTTAATCTTTTATATTTATGCTTGTAATATAAATGTAGTACCATAGTGAAGTCAATTAATCCTTACATCCTCTTTCAATACATTCTCAGTCATGACAGCAAAAGACTCATGAAAAAAAATCAGAAAGGTCTATGTAAATACAGCCATAAGCACTCACAGTCCTCTATCAAAAGAAACACAGGATTTCTTGTCTCCTTTTTTGTAAACATGTGCTTCCGTATCAGACTTCCTCTCTCAGAAAAATCCTTTATTCCCGGGGCCAGAGTCTCCACAGCTCTCACCTCTCTCCCCCTTCCCATAAGAATTCATAAAACTCATCCCCTCCCCTTAGGAATGTGTAATCTGAGCTATAAGGGCTAGAGCTGCAGCAGGAAGCTATGAAGATCAAGCTAAAATGGCAGCTGCTATCTTAAACAAACAGAGGGAGTTTCTAGGGCTCTTTACTCAGGTATGGTAAAGCTTTCTGCAGAATAAATATAGCGTTCTAGGTGGAACTAATGTGGCAAATCTATTTTTATTTACATTTATTACATTTATGAAAAACTTCCTTAATTATTAATCTTTTTAAACAAAACACAATATATATGCATTTGATAACATTATTATCTGGAATATGCTTTTCCCCATTATTATTCATATTTAAAATCAACAATGATGAATGTACTGTTTTGTTATCTTGGGGGGGGGGGGGGGCATTTTCATAACATAACAATTTGGCAGATTGCTTGCAATGATGTGTTTTTGGAAATTTCAGAAAAGTCTCAGTCTCTGCCACAGCTATGATAAAGATGCTTGGCTTGAGAAGCAGAAGACTTATATTTCCAAGTAAATAAAATTTACATATATTTGCAAAATTCATTTTGATCTGAACATTTTTTAAGACTGTATTTTTAACAAAGTCGGAATCAATAATGAAGATTTGCTTCTTTTGTGCATATTTAATGTGTTTATTTGGTTTGTAATTTTCTGTGCCATTATTAGAGATGAGCCAAAAAAAAAAAAAAATTATTTTACTGTTTTGTGGCTAAATTCATGGTTTCGAGAACCTACGCTACAATTTTACTCATCTCTGTTCTGTTTTGCCCCCGCCCCCCATCTCAAGATAAACAAAACAAAAAAACTGAAAAAAAACAGATACCATTATTATACACTAGTGATGAGTGCATCTGTCCCGCTTCGTCAAAACATGGCGAAAATGTTGCAAATTAAAAAAAAATTCTTTTGATAAACACACTGATTTTTTGGGATGCTGGCGACAATTTTTTGTCACCCGATTAACGAAACAATTCGCCAATGGTGGAAAGCAAATCCATGCCTCCCAACTAATTGTGTCCATTAGTGATGAGCAAATTTTTTCACCAGGCATGGATTTGCAGCGAATTTCCGCATTTCACCATTGCCAAATTGTTTCCCAAAATTTTGTGTCAAAAAAGGGCGTGGTTGCGGCAAATTGGGCACGGTCACGTCAGCAAAAGGCACGGTTGCATCAAAAAAGGGCGGGCAACAAAAAAATTGCAAGACAAATGCATTTCGCAAATTTTTTGCTGTTTTGTGAATTTTTTGCTGTTTTGTGAATTTTTTTTGTCGTTTCTCAAATTTTATGGCAAAGCAAATCGGGACAGATTTGCTCATCACTATTGCTCCTCACTATATGCACCCCTTGCTTTCCACATCAAGCAATGGGATCGAGGCCCACTTCCTATCTAAGATTCTGTCCAGGTTCTGTGTTTGGAAGAAATTGGCAAGACGGGAACATTTTTCCAGTGAAGAACAGTTGTAGCATAATGGAAAAGAACTTCTAACAATGTAGAGCAATGAAAATTCTAATTAAATACTATAAATGCCTTAAGTACAAAGTAATTTTGCCTTCTCATTGACTCCAATACATTTTGGCATGATATTAGGTGGTTTGTGAATTTTTACATATTTTTCAAAAACGCACCCATTTCACTCACCCTCATTTCAATTGTCACTTCTTCTGACTAGTGATGGACGAATTTGTCCCATTTTGCTTCTTGCAAAAGATTCAAGAAATGGGCAAAATATATTCAAGAAACGGCAAAAATGTTCTTTTCCACGACTAATTTTGTCGCCCATTTTGCGAAACAATCCGCCAATGGCGACACGTGGAAATTTGCTGCAAATTTATGCCTGGCTAATTACTTCTGACCACTTGAATAGTTGTTCTCCAGAATCCTTCTCTCAGGAATTTCCAACATCTCGATGGAATAAGCTTGAATGTTGCGATAGAATCTATCCACCTTGTTACTGGTCATTTTCTTCTTCAATCCATGACATGGGGAGGTTGCAATAGCGGACCCCTTTCCTTTAACCCCCCCTCCCCTTTTCCACTTAGCCCGCAACACCAAACACAGACTTACATTTCTTTGGGTGGAAAGGCCTCAGCTTATTTTATTAAATAACATCACAGAACTGTAATCAATGTTTACTTACAATACACTTTTCACCAATTACATAAACATAACATTTAGCCGCTGAGGGCTGCATTACAATTGTTACCATTAAGTAACCTTACATTAACCTTAAACATTTGCAGGACCCTTTTAAGCCTATGACTAGGCCTCCGCATCCAAACTTTCCCACCTCCTGTGCCTACTATGCCTGTTTTCCCCCCAAAGCCTAGCCCCCAGGCCTGCCCCTCCAGAAAACACCTGTACCTTCATCTATTTATCCCCTTTTTGGCTCCCCCTAGGGCAGCCCCACCACGCCTACAGCTGCGACTACTAACACCGATACCCCATTATTGCCTACCCCCCAAAGTCCCTTACTCTAGGGCGGGCGGGCGGGAACGCTGTCCTCACTCTTCAGCTGCCACGAGGTAGTGATCCCCCTTTCTTCCTGTCTCTTTTATTTATGCTGCCTCTCTCCCCTCCCACTTGCTCTTTCTGCACTACAACTCCCATCATCCAATCCACTAACTTCCTGGGTTCCTATTCACCCTCACTGTCATGGCCTTGTGCCGCTCTACCTGTCCCAGGCTCGCTTTTCCGGGCTACTGTAGAACAAAAAGGAGTTATTATTAGCAATGAGCAAATTTTTTCCGACAGGCATGGATTCGCAGTGAATTTCCGCATTTCGCCATGGGTGAATTGTTTCACAAATCCTCTGCGAAAGTTCGTTCCAAAAAAATTTGTCACATGTCAAAAAAAAAAAAGTTGTGGTCGTGTCAAAATGGGCGTGGTCACATCAAATCGGCCCATTTTGCAAATGTTTCTGTCGGTTTTGCAAATTTTTTTCGTGAAACGGGACAGATTCGCTCATCACTAGTTATTATAAACACATTGAATTGGCCACAATTCTTTGCTGCTAAGGCAGAAACCATATCTGGTCAAACATCCATTATAGCCATTTTTTTTGCTAAGACGAGATTTGCAGAAAGTTTTGGAAGGTATACGAGGCAATGTTGCTTTAAAGAGAGATTAAGCAGATTATTTGTGACAGATGGGGAATATTTATTTTGGATAAAAGAAGAGATTTTGTGTAAAGTCTGTGTGCAGCAGTTGCTTATTACACCGGCTTAGCTTACACAGTGGCATTTCCGTGCACCTACGGGTAAACGTTTCCACCCTAATGACTTGTATTTATTGATACATGTAACGTGTCACAGGGCAATTCAGCAACAAGAACTGATTTAGAACTTATTATGGCACAACAATGGCTTTTACAATCGTACTGCCGAATCAGATCTCTTCAACTGGGGACAATCTAGTCATTATGTTTGGAATGATTGTACCTACTGTGGCCTATTGCTTTTACTTCTGTTCCTGTTCATTTATAACTTGCCTTTTGGTTATTTACCATTTTTTGTTTATGTCTTACTTGACCTTGTTTTTTTTTTTTACTGGATCTAAACTTTTATTAAGTGATGAGTGAATTTTTTCGCCAGGCATGGATTCGCAGTCAATTTCTGCATTTTGCCATTGGTGAATAGTTTTGCAAAAGTTCTGCAGAAATTCGCAGGGTCACGTCAGAATGGGTGCGGTTGTGTAAATGTGGGTGCAATCATGTCAAAATGGGCATGGTCGCGTCAAAATAGGCGCAGTCATGTAAAAAAAAAGTTGCACGCCACCCACGTTTTGCAAATTTTCCGCCGTTTGTGCATTTTTCAGTAGTTTTGCGTATTTTCTGGCAAATTGAAACGGGACACATTTACTCATCACTATTTTTATCGTCTAACCCTGGCTGCAATGCTTTGCCATCTAACTTTCTCAAGATTTACAATACTGTCATGTAGAAGAGATGTATTTTATCTGGGGCCCAATGACCCGTATCGCAGAGTAGGGATGCAGGGCCTGACTGGGCTAAGAGGGGCACCCCTTCCCCCACCCGTTGTTAGGGCCAGGAGTGGCTGTTTGAATTTTCCCAGGCTTTGGCTGGGAGGGGTAGAGCTACACCAGTCAGCGCAGGACAATAGAGGAGCAGCAGCTCGAAGCATCCCATCCTCCCTTCCTTGGAGACAGGGTGGATTTGTTGTCATAGTTGGCGCAGGGCACCTTTACACGGAGCCCCAGGGGGAGTTAAAATGGGGTATTTGACAAGGAGTAGAAGTAGCTTGGCAGGCCTGGGGTCCTGACAGGAAAGTAGGCAGCCTGGGTTAGGGCTGGGGAGAAAGGAGGCAGGAAATAGGCTTTACTGTTGGGAACAAGGCAGCCCTTGGGGCGAGTAAATGTTTGTTATACGGTTTGGTTACAAGTTAACAAGGTTATACATGTTAAGGTATATTTATTGTTATGATGTAAATAAACAACTGTGGCTCATTCCAACCAAGGTGTTAATCTCAAGCTGCAGGCATACCTTCAGTTCTCACAATAGTGCCCTTAAGTCTCCCCATATTTCTCCTGTTCAGATGATCAGAAGCCTCATAGGAGGCTGAGCTGTGTAAAGAAAGTTCCCATAATGCCTTGCTCCTGCACCAACACCCAGACCAAGTGAACATGCTCAGTTAGTTAGACTAAGGGGCTGATTTACTAAGACACAAATTCGAATCCGAATTGGAAAAATTCCGATTGGAAAACGAACATTTTGCGTCTTTTTCGTATTTTTTGCGATTTTTTTTCGGCGCCTTTACGACTTTTCGGAAATTGTCGCGACTTTTTCATTACCAATACGATTTTCGCGAAAAAACGCGAGTTTTTCGTAGCCATTACGATTCGCTCGTATCTTGTCGCGACTTTTTCGTGTTGAGCGCTCGTAAGCGGCGGGCGAAACTTTCAGACTTAGCAAGATTTTGGAAGCCTCCCATAGGACTCAATGGCACTCTGCAGCTCCAACCCGGCCCAAGGAAAGTCTCCCATAGGGCTCAATGGCACTCTGCAGCTCCAACCCGGCCCAAGGAAAGTCTCCCATAGGAATCAATGGCACTCTGCAGCTCCAACCCGGCCCAAGGAAAGCCTCCCATAGGGCTCAATGGCACTCTGCAGCTCCAACCCGGCCCAAGGAAACTCTCCCATAGGGCTCAATGGCACTCTGCAGCTCCAACCCGGCCCAAGGAAAGCCTCCCATAGGGCTCAATGGCACCCTGCAGCTCCAACCCGGCCCAAGGAAAGTCTCCCATAGGGCTCAATGGCACTCTGCAGCTCCAACCCGGCCCAAGGAAAGTCTCCCATAGGAATCAATGGCACTCTGCAGCTCCAACCTGGCCCAAGGAAAGTCTCCCATAGGGCTCAATGGCACTCTGCAGCTCCAACCCGGCCCAAGGAAAGTCTCCCATAGGGCTCAATGGCACTCTGCAGCTCCAACCTGGCCCAAGGAAAGTCTCCCATAGGGCTCAATGGCACTCTGCAGCTCCAACCCGGCCCAAGGAAAGTCTCCCATAGGGCTCAATGGCACTCTGCAGCTCCAACCTGGCCCAAGGAAAGTCTCCCATAGGGCTCAATGGCACCCTGCAGCTCCAACCCGGCCCAAGGAAAGTCTCCCATAGGGCTCAATGGCACTCTGCAGCTCCAACCCGGCCCAAGGAAAGTCTCCCATAGGGCTCAATGGCACTCTGCAGCTCCAACCTGGCCCAAGGAAAGTCTCCCATAGGGCTCAATGGCACTCTGCAGCTCCAACCCGGCCCAAGGAAAGTCTCCCATAGGGCTCAATGGCACTCTGCAGCTCCAACCTGGCCCAAGAAAAGTCTCCCATAGGGCTCAATGGCACTCTGCAGCTCCAACCCAGCCCAAGGAAAGTCTCCCATAGGGCTCAATGGCACTCTGCAGCTCCAACCCGGCCCAAGGAAAGTCTCCCATAGGGCTCAATGGCACTCTGCAGCTCCAACCTGGCCCAAGAAAAGTCACCATACTGAAGCTTGAATGAATCCGAACGCTATGAAAAAATTGCAACATTTTGCGCAACTTTCGGAATGGCTACGAAAAAGGTGCAAGTTTTAACGCTACGAAAAAATCACCATATTTTATGCAACATTCGGATGGCAACGAAAAAGTTGCGATAATTTTCCGAAAAAATCGCCAAATACCGATCATTGCGAAAAAAAGGCAATCGGACGCATTCGGCCAGTTCGTGAGTAAGTAAATGGGCCCCTATGAGTCAGCTTCCTGCTGATTGGCTCAGATCCACATTCCTAAGGGGGGAGTGAGTTTTTAGCATTCTTGAGGGAGGGGGGTGCAGGAGAGGGGAGAGAGAACTCAGTGCAGTGTTTCTGTGAGTGCTTATGGCTGTATTTACATAGACCTTTCTGATTAAGCTTACTTAGTTTTTACCTTTCCTTCTCCTTTAAGGTTAGGAGGTACAGGGTCGGATCAAATCGGGGTGCAGTCTCAATGCTGCACCCATCATGTAGCTGTTAGGCAGTAGAACATGCACAAATTGAGAAATGCCTCACCAAGCTTAGCAAAGATCCATACGTGTAGGTAAATAGGGAGCATTTTGCTCTTAAGACTGCTAAACAGCTATTTAATGAATGAAAAAAGAAATAATCATCTCACAAGCCAGTCATTTATTAAACCTGAAACGCAATGCTAGCTTCCCCCCCCCCCCCAGCAATTTAATGCATAAACCATACATGTGTATATATTGTAATTGAATTTTACATATTACTCATATTGTTCTGAGACATTTGATCTGTCATTATGTTAGGGCTGCAAACAGTGGCATTAGAATACATAAATAAATAATACCCTATGTATATCTATGTATTTGCAATTATTGGGCAAACACTTGGGGGACGCAACTGGCGCTTTTTCGTAATTAGCTGGCGAGAGAGCTATAGGTAAAGGAAGGTTTATGACAAATAGGCAGCAATAAACATTTCTACTAACACTTCCCCCGGATTTGTGTGGATTCCAATTAAAGTATTTTTGCTCTCTGCGCGTTTTTAGCTCATATTAAGTAACCGTCCCCCGTTGTGGGGATTTAATTGCAACAAATAATTGTTCGTGACCCAAACGATATTACATTGTTGGTTTTGGGCCGAAGGCAATTGTTACAAGCTTTTACAGCTGATTTCGGGAATGTGGATTAAAATGCTTATATGGAATTATCTCAGTATTTGAAGACACTCAAACCCAAAGCTGATTAGTTGCTCCAGTGTTTTAATTTTCCCGTACGTAATGTATTTAGACTGCGCTCCAGATTCAATCTTATAACACTATGATAACTTCATTCAGAAACATTATGCTTCACTGGTTGCATGAAAACAGCTTTCTTTCCTCAGTAACGGAGTGAATTTAAAATAGAACTACGTCTTTAGTCAATTATTTTTATTATAACTTTAAGTGGGTAGCACTTCTGCCTTGCAGCTCTGGCATTCTGAGATCCTGGGCCTTAGATTGTAAGCTCACTGGGGCAGGGACTGATGGGAATGTGATAGGGACCTTAGATTGTAAGCTCACTGGGGCAGGGACTGATGGGAATGTGATAGGGACCTTAGATTGTAAGCTCCACTGGGGCAGGGACTGATGGGAATGTGATAGGGACCTTAGATTGTAAGCTCACTGGGGCAGGGACTGATGGGAATGTGATAGGGGCCTTAGATTGTAAGCTCACTGGGGCAGGGACTGATGGGAATGTGATAGGGACCTTAGATTGTAAGCTCCACTGGGGCAGGGACTGATGGGAATGTGATAGGGACCTTAGATTGTAAGCTCACTGGGGCAGGGACTGATGGGAATGGGATAGGGACCTTAGATTGTAAGCTCACTGGGGCAGGGACTGATGGGAATGTGATAGGGACCTTAGATTGTAAGCTCACTGGGGCAGGGACTGATGGGAATGTGATAGGGACCTTAGATTGTAAGCTCACTGGGGCAGGGACTGATGGGAATGTGATAGGGACCTTAGATTGTAAGCTCACTGGGGCAGGGACTGATGGGAATGAGATAGGGACCTTAGATTGTAAGCTTCACTAGGACAGGGGCTGATGGGAATGTGATAGGGACCTTAGATTGTAAGCTCACTGGGGCAGGGACTGATGGGAATGTGATAGGGACCTTAGATTGTAAGCTCCACTGGGGCAGGGACTGATAGGAATGTGATAGGGACCTTAGATTGTAAGTTCACTGGGGCAGGGACTGATGGGAATGTGATAGGGACCTTAGATTGTAAGCTCACTGGGGCAGGGGCTGATGGGATTGTGATAGGGACCTTAGATTGTAAGCTCCA